>NC_133601.1:4394347-4716414 GCF_964106895.1 Numenius arquata | reverse complement strand
TAAATAAAAGGTTTTTTTGACACCCCCCCCCCCTCAGGGCTCCCCGGTTTGGGCCTGGCTACTAAAAGGGCTTTGTTGGCTACAGCCACGCGGCCGCTTCCCGGCCGGCACCTCCCGGCCTAAAGTCAATAACGAGTCACCTGGCACGAGATTATATTTTATATATATATATATATATAAAAAAATATATATATTTATGTCGATCCGGTGGATGGGGGCGATGGGGAGCCCCCCCACCCCCCCCCCCCTGTGGCAGAGGGGCCAGCGGAGGTGGTGGCCACCGGGTCCCTTTCCCGGAGGTTTTTGGCTGCTGGATGGAGGGGGGGGGGGGGTGGGGGGGGTGTTTCCAGTGGCACTGGGGGGGGGGGGGGGGTGTCACCTTGGGAAGGGGGGGGACACACACACCGAGCACTGGACCTGCTGCACGTCCGGCCACCCTGCCCTTAAAAAATCCTCAGTGCTGGGGGGGGTTTTTTTTGCCTTCTCCTGGAGTTTGGTTTAATTTTTTTCCAGCGGGATCCCGGGAGGGGCTTTAAAGTGGATTTAAGGAGGGGGCTCGGAGCATCCTGGTCCAGTGGGAGGTGTCCCTGCCCAGGACAAGGAGGGGGGGGGGCACTGCCAGGGGGTGGTGGTGGTGGTGGGGCTTTAAGGTCCTTCCCACCCCAAACCATTCCATAATTCCATGATTCTATGGTTTTGGGAGGGGGACACACACACACACACACACACGGCGGGAAGGGAGCGGGATGCTCGGGATCCCACACCGGTGGGACCACCGGCATCTCCAGCGGGTTGGCCATTCCAAGAGGGACCCGCGTCCGGTTGGAAAGGAACAAAAAAAAAAACAAAACCCCCCCCAATATTCCCCCGAATCCGGCCGGAAAAGAGCCGCCGGGAGCAGAGAGGCCCTCAGTCCATCAACGCGGGGGGGGGGTGACAAAAGGGGCAGCGGCGGGTCACCACGCGTGGCACGTGCCCCAGCTCCATGTATTCCCTCCTTGTTCCCTGCTCCTCCATCCATCCATCCCTCCCTCCCTCTCCATTGTCCTCGCCCTCCTCCGGGAACGCTGACTCAGCGCCCCGCGTCCCTCCTCATCAATGCCCCCCCCCCCCCCCAATCCCAAGGCAGCGAGCTTCCCTTTGCAGCACAATTTTGGGATATCGGAGCCCCCCCCCCCCTCCAAGAATGGGTAAAGAAACCCCCTCTTCCCTATTTTTTTTCCTCCCCCCCCCCCCCCCCAGGAACGTTGGGAAAGCGAACCCTGAGCTGAGCGTCGTGGGAGCGATAGGAGAACCCCCCCCACTATGTCCCATGGGAATGACTCAACCGCCCCCTTGGGAAGCAGAGATGGGAGGTGAAGGATCACCCCCCGCCCCCCCCAACTAAAAAAATAATATATCTAATAAATAAATACTAAGGGGGCTGGGAGCTGCGGGGCAGGAGCGGGAGCCCCCAGGGACACGGGGAGGGAGTGACTCCATCCCGCAGGAACGTCAGGAATCTGTCCCTCCCCAGGGAAAGGGCACACAGGTCTGGCAGGTCCAGGCGTTCTCCAAGGGGGAGACCCCGGAGAGGGATCAGAGCGGGGGGGTGGGGGGGGGTGACTCCCCAGCCCTCGGAGAAGATGCTGCAGGATCTCCCATCCCAGTTCCCAAGGGAGAGAAAAACCACCGGGAGTGGGGCGGGGGTGGGGGGGCTGAGGTCAGGAGCTGAGCCCCTGGGGCAGCCCCGTCCCCCCCCCCGCCCCCACTTTGAGTGGGAAACACTGAAAATATTCCCAAATTTGGGTCGTAAGGGAGGGGGGGGGAAGAGCCCACGATAACCCCGCGGTGGAGGGGAGCTGCCAGCAGCCACCCACCACGGGGGTCCCACCTTCTCCTTCCCCCCTTGGGGAAGGTTTGATGTCGTCCCCCCCCCCCCCCCCAACCCCCCCGGTGTCCATGCCCCCTTGGGGACCACAACTGCCACCCGCCAGGGGGTGCCACCGAAAGGACGGGCTGGTGACACCGCGAGGGGTCCCCCTCCAGGGGTGAGGGGGGACGGGGACGAGGAGCCACCGGGACACCCTGCTCCATCCCCCCCCCCTAACGTCACCCCCACGGGGGACAAGGAGCCCTGTGAGGAGGACACCGAGGACACGGAGCTGCTGGCGGCCGGCAAACATCAAACACCCCGTGGGGAGCCCGGACTTTGCCCAGGGGCTGGTCCCGGCGCCAGGACGCGGAGCTGGAGGAATTCCTCGGCGGCAAAACACAACTCAGTCCTGGGGGGGCCACCAAAGCGGGGGATGTCCCAGCGGTGGGAGCCATGGAGTCACCAGCCACAGGTGTGGGGACGGACGGATGGATATCATGGATGGATGGACTGATATATGGGCAGATGGATGTATAGAGATAGCTCCGGGGAGACCTCGGAGCCCCTTCCAGTCCCTAAAGGGGGGGGCTCCAGGAAAGCTGGGGAGGGACTCTGGATGAGGGAGGGGAGCCCTAGGAGGAGGGGGAAGGGTTTGCCACTGAAAGAGGGGAGATGGAGCTGAGATGTGGGGAAGAAGTTCTTTGCTGTGAGGGTGGTGAGAGCCTGGCCCAGGTTGCCCAGAGAAGCTGTGGCTGCCCCATCCCTGGAGGGGTTCAAGGCCAGGTTGGAGGGGGCTTGGAGCAACCTGGCGTGGTGGGAGGTGTCCCTGCCCAGGGCAGGGGGTGGCACTGGATGAGCTTTAAGGTCCCTTCCAACCCAAAACGTTCTGGGATTTTATGGTGATTCCACCACTTCCCTGGGTTGGAGGGGACCTTGAAGTTCATCGAGACCAACCATCAACCCACCACTGCCCAACCCACCACTGACCCATGTCCCTCAGCACCGGCTTTTAGATCCCTCCAGGGATGGTGTTTGGGGAGCGGAGCCCTAGGACGAGGAGGAAGGGTTTTCAACCAAAAAATGGGAAACTGAACTGAGATGTGGGGAAGAAGTTCTTCACTGTGAGGGTGGTGAGAGCCTGGCCCGGGTTGCCCAGAGAAGCTGTGGCTGGAGGGGTTCAAGGCCAGGTTGGAGGGGGCTTGGAGCAAGCTGGGCTGGTGGGAGGTGTCCATCCCAGGGACTGGATGGGCTTTGAGGTCCCTCCCAACCCAACCCAACCCACCACTTCAGGGACGGACAGATGTATGGATGGACAGACGGATGGCTGGAGCTGCACCATCCCCACCGCAGCAGCCCAGGACGATGCCCGGTCCCCGGGGAGCAGAGGCCGGGGGTGACTCCGGGGCGGGGGGGGATGTTCGTGGCAGGAGAGAAGGGCAGCAGTTTTTTCCGGGGCCGGTTTCTATTTGGGGGTTGTGTTGCAAGAGCTTCCCGTGCCGTGACATCGCGCCGCGGCCGGTGACTTCATCCGCGCCTCTTGCACAAGAGCTGCCCCAGGAAAACACCCTCCGTGACAGCAGTGACACAGCCCGGGGGGTGTGTGTGTGTGGGGGGGGGGGCCAGGGGGGGCCACCACCGACCCTGGCACAGGGAAGGGTCCAGGAGCCCTTCATCCCCCCCCCGCCCCCCCCGCCTCGGGGGACACGCGGGAGCTGAGCCCTCCTGGGACACAGGGATGTGGTGCCACCAGCCCCGCACCACGGCTCCTGTGACCGCCCCGCGGAGCTCCCCGGGAGGGAGGGAGGGAGGGAGACGGCCTCAAACCCCAGGAGGTGTTGCAAACCGTGAAGTAACACAAATAAATGAAAAAAAAAAAAAAAAAATAAAAAAAGAAAAAAAAAAAAGAAGAAGAGGAAGAAGAAGGAAAGGAAAACAGAAGAGGAAAAAAGAAAGAGGAAAAAAGAAGAGGAAAAAAGATAAAAAAGAGAAAAAGAAAAGAGAAAAAGAAAAGAGAAAAAGAAAAGAGAAAAAGAAAAGATAAATAAATTAAGAAAAAGGAAAAAGAAGAGAGAATAAAGGAGAAAAAGAAGAAAAAGAAAAAGGAAAAGAGAAAAAGAAAAAAGGAGAAAAAAAGGAGAAGGAAGAAGAAGAAAAAAAGAGAAAAAGGAAAAACAAGTAAAAGAAGAAAAAGAAAAGGAAAAAAGAAAGAGGAAAAAAGAAAAAAGAAAAAAAGAAAAAAGAAAAAAGAAAAAAGAAAAAGAAGAGAAATAAAAAATATATAAAAAATTAAAATAAAATAAAAATCCTTTTCTTTTCCCATCCCACCACAAAACCCAGTAAGGAAGTTGGCCACATCCACAGGGCTCTGCACTGGCCACCCAGGGCTGACAGCGGCAACTCAATGGGCTCTTTTGGAAGCCCCCGGTGCCCCCCCCCCCCCCCCCGTGGCTGTCATTGAAACCCCCCCCCCGCCAAGAACCGGGAGCTCAAAGTGCCTCCTGGAGCATCACAAAGCGGGGCTGACGTCAGGGCGCGGGGAGGCCGGGGGCTGCCAGCCAGGAGAAGGGAAGCTGTGTCTGAAAAAAAATAAAATAATAAAATAAAATAAAATAAAATAAAAAAAAAAAAAAAAAAAAAGACAATTTCTGTCTAGGAAAAAGCAGGGCCGTGAAAGGAGCCCTTCTTCGGGGCTCGCCGGGAGCCCGGGCGCAGAACAAGACGAGCCTTTGAAGAGGAGGGGAGAGTCGGGGGCCGGGTGCCAGCCCCGGCAGGAGCCCGGCGGAAAAATCTCCCTGGCTGGAAAAGCGGGGAGACATCCCGGCACGGCCGGTCCTGGGCCGGGGGGGAGAGCTCCTTTACCCCCCCCCCCCCCCCCCCCAAACTCCCCCCACCCCCCGGCCAACTTTGGCCACACACACCTTGGGGGAGGTGGTTTTTGAAGGGTTGTCCTGCACCTGCTGGATCCAAACCCAACCTTCTCCTGTCCCCATCCACCATCAGAGGGACACGGAGCTGTTGGAGCGGGGCCGGAGGAGGCCCCGGAGATGCTGGGAGGGCTGGAGCCCCTCTGCTGTGAGGACAGGCTGAGAGAGTTGGGGGGGTTCAGCCTGGAGAAGAGAAGGCTCCGGGGAGACCTTGGAGCCCCTTCCAGTCCCTAAAGGGGGGGGCTCCAGGAAAGCTGGGGAGGGACTCTGGATCAGGGAGAGGAGCCCTAGGATAAGGGAGAAGGGTTTGCCACTGAAAGAGGGGAGATGGAGCTGAGATGTGGGGAAGAAGTTCTTTGCTGTGAGGGTGGTGAGAGCCTGGCCCAGGTTGCCCAGAGACCACCCAGTGCCACCCCCTGCCCTGGGCAGGGACACCTCCCACCAGACCAGGTTGCTCCAAGCCCCCTCCAACCTGGCCTTGAACCCCTCCAGGGATGGGAAGTTCAGTGGGGAAGAAGAGGTTTTATGGAATGCCGGAGGTTTTTATGGGCTGCACGAGGTTTTTATGGGGTCTACGTGGGCTTTGTGTCCCCAGGAGGTGCTTGCTGGGGTGCCAGGGGCCACCACCTACTGCAGAAATGCCACGGCAGGAGCTGTGCCAGCCCTCGCCCATCCGCAGGGAGCTGGGGCACCCCGGCCTGAGGCTCTCCCGGAGCTGGGAGGATGGTGCCATCTCCTGGCACCACCGGGCTTTTCCCACCCCACGGTCACCTCCGGGCAGCAAGGACCGAGGACGGTCACCTCCACAAAGGGCCACGGGGCCGATCTCCCGGGCAGGCGGGGAAACCGAGGCACGGAGCAGTGCTGATGGTGGCCCACCAGGACCTGTGACCTGGGGACCCTCCAGCCACCTCCAACCCACCCCCCGCCGCCTCCCCGCGTTTCATCCCACCCTGGTGGAACATCGACCCCACGCAAGCGGCGAGGGGGGAGGTTTCAGCAGGGATCGGGCCCCCCAATTAAACCCCCAAATCAACTTCTTCTAATTCTCTCACCGGGAACGAGACCTTTTTCCACGTGAACATCCCTATATTTTTACAGCCACGTCGAGGAAAGAATCGTCATCTTCCTGGAGCAACAACCCCAACAACGTGTGTCTCGAGTTGGGGGGGGGGGCGAAGGGGGGGCGGGAAATCACGGTTCAACAGCCCCAACGAAAGAAACCAAACCGAGAGGCTACGGAAGAGGATTTCAAGCTTTTTCGTTCAGGCTGAACCAAAACTGGCGGGTTTCGGGTTGTCGGGTAAATCCGGAGAGACATCACATGGGGGGTGGGCGTGGGGGGGGTTCTGTCCTCCCGTCAACTTCCCCCCCCCCCCCAAACCTTTGGGCTTCGGCGCCGGGTTCCAAGTGAAGAAGCGGCGCTTTCAATCACCGCGCTCCACTCCTCCATCTCCCCCCCCCGAAACCCTGGAGCGCTCCCAAAACGCGTATTTTTAATTGTCGGGTTGGAATGTTTTGACATTTTGCAAGTATTTCCCCCCCACCTCGCCCGCCCCCCCCCTTCTCCTCCTCACCTCACCCCCCCCCCCTTGTCTTTGGCCGAGACGATCCGTTGAATTAAATCCAGCTCGACTCAAAGTTTTGGTCCCTTTTTTTTTTTTTTTTTTTTTTTTTTCACGGCCGTTGTGCGGGAAAGGGAATAATTCCAGCCCGGAGCCAAACGATTCGTCTCCGCCCGGATTTAAAACCACCAGGAAAATCTGTCCCCTTCGCCCTCTCCTGACACCTCTAAATTGCTGGGGGGGGGGTGGCAGAGGGCTGGGAGGTGGGATGGTCCCCCCCCCCCCCGGAGAGCGCTCGCGAAGAATTGTTTTCCTGCGTGAATAATGCAAAACCAGAATTTTTCTTTTAAATTTTCTTTTCCTTTCCTCATGACTCGCTCCGAAGTTCAGAGGAGCTGGCAGGAATCCCCAGGATTTCCTAGTTAGATTAGACGGAGGAAATTGCCCCCGGTAGGGCAGCAAGTTCTTCCTCTGGGTTTAGCGATGGGAGAAGAGGTGACGGGACCCACCTCGGCCACACGGCGGGGGGGGGACACACACACACGAGTCCCTCTCCCCCCACAACAAGCCCTACCAGAATTCTTCAAACGCCACCTTTATGGTTGGCAGCTCACGGCTCTCACGTCATCCTGGGCACGGGGTTTGCAGACACCACACGGTGACTTCTTCATGGAATCATGGAATGGGTTGGGATGGAAGGGACCTTAAAGACCAACCGGACCCTGGGCAGGGACACCTCCCACCAGCCCAGCTTGCTCCAAGCCCCCTCCAACCTGGCCTTGAACCCCTCCAGGGATGGGGCAGCCACAGCTTCTCTGGGCAACCTGGGCCAGGCTCTCACCACCCTCACAGCAAAGAACTTCTTCCCCACATCTCAGCTCCATCTCCCCTCTTTCAGTGGCAAACCCTTCCCCCTCCTCCTAGGGCTCCCCTCCCTCATCCAGAGTCCCTCCCCAGCTTTCCTGGAGCCCCCCCCTTTAGGGACTGGAAGGGGCTCTGAGGTGTCCCCGGAGCCTTCTCTTCTCCAGGCTGAACCCCCCCAACTCTCTCAGCCTGTCCTCCCAGCAGAGGGGCTCCAGCCCTCCCAGCATCTCCATGGCCTCCTCTGGACCTGTTCCAACAGCCCATTCCATCATAGGTCTCCCCGGAGCCTTCTCTTCTCTTTTTGGGGAGAACAGGTCAGATTGCCACAGTTTTTCAGCAGGGCACAAGGGGGAAAACTAGAATTCCCGTGGAGGTACATCATGGGTAGAAATAGAAAATACCCCCCTTTCGCCAGCACAAATGCCCCCCAGAATATTTTCGGTCTAGTTTTGAGGGGTTTTGCTTTCAACCCTACAGAAGTTTCCCAATAAACCACCTCGGCTTTTCTTAGAATCATAGAATTGTCCGGGTTGGAAGGGACCTTTATGATCATCGAGTCCAACCATCAACCCAACTCTGATAAAACCATCACTAACCCGTGTCTCTAAGCACAATGTTGGGTTTTTCTTGTTCCGTTTCCTCTCTGCCATCCCTACAAACCATCCCCCGGAGCCAGGGGCCGATTCCTATCAGCAAATAATCACGACCAAGCCCCTCCCCAAAAAGATCCAGACGTGATGGAACTTCTGATTTGCTTTTAATCCCTTCTAACACACGGGGGGAGTTTTGCCCCGCACAGGAGGTGGGGAAGGAGTTTTCTCCCCAGTTCTCCTGCCCCTCGGCCCCTCTCCCTCCTCTATCCGTCCCGTCTCCCCCCCGCCCTCCATCCTCAGCCCCACCAGAAAGGCCTTTCCACCCCCCTCCCACACTCACGCACTGGTGGCTTCGGCATTTCTAGTGGAAAAATAAAGGAGCAGAGAAATTCCATCAGCTCCGGGGGATGGGAACGGGCTTTGGATGGACACACATCGAGCTCAGCCCCCGCCGAGCACTCCCCCCCTCGGGAAACACCGCTCAGGGTCCCCAAAAAATCCAAGCGGGGTTCACCCCCTGTCTGTGGCCACAGGAAGGGGCAAAGTCTGTTGCCACCAACTGTCTCGATTGTCCCAAACACGGGCCACGGCGGCACCTGAGCCCCCCCCCCATCCCGGCAGCGCTCAGCACCATCAGCCCCTGATGCTGCAGCATTACTTACAGCTCCACGGGATGCTCCCTTTTCCGTGGAATCCCTCGGCAGGAATTGGGAATGCCATCAGGCGTCTGGCTGTTCCCGGGCCAGGCAGGGCGGGAGGCAGACTGGTTTGTTCTGGGAGGAGAGAGAGCAAAACCCAGCACCTCCCCTCGGCGCGGCTTCCAGGGGCTCTGGGAGCCTGATTAAGTGAAAAGAAAAAAGGTATTTTTCAGGGAGAAAAGGCCAAGGGGTTACAGCCCAAAGAACAGATGGGCATCCTGGGCAATAAGATACGAGCCGCAAGTGGCCAGCGCTGAGTATCACAGATCAGAGAGTCACACAATGATATGGGGTTGGAAGGGACCTCTGGAGATCACCCAGTCCAACCCCCCCCCAGAGCAGGGCCACCCAGAGCAGGTCCCACAGGAACGTGTCCAGGGGGGTTTGAATGCCTCCAGAGATGGAGACTCCACCACCTCTCTGGGCAGCCTCTGCCAGGGCTCTGCCACCCTCACAGGAAAGAAGTTCCTCCTCATGTTTAGATGGAACTTCTTATGTTCCAGTTTGTGCCCGTTCCCTCTTGTCCTGTCACTGGGCACCACTGGAAAAAGACTGGCCCCATCCTCCTGACACCCACCCTTGAAGTATTTAGAGGCCTTGATCAGATCCCCCCTCAGTCTGCTCTTCTCCAGACTCAAAAGCCCCAAGTCCCTCAGCCTTTCCTCAGCAGAGAGATGCTCCAGCCCCTCATCATCTTCGTAGCCCTCTGCTGTACCCTCTCCAGCAGTTCCCTGTCCTTCTGGAACTGGGGAGCCCAGAACTGGTCCCAGTGCTCCAGATGGGGCCTCCCCAGGGCAGAGCAGAGGGGGAGGATGACCTCCCTCCACCTGCTGGTCACGCTCTTCCTGATGCCCCCCAGGATGCCATTGGCCTTCTTGGCCACAAGGGCACATTGCTGGCTCATGGGCATCCTATTGTCCACCAGGACTCCCAGGTCTTTCTCCCCAGAGCTGCTCTCCAGCAGGTCACCCCCAGCCCCAGGATGGGGTTATTTTTCCCAGGTGCAGCACCCTAAATCCACGACCGCAAACGCGCGCGGCAACGTCTCAACACTGAATTTCTAACGCTGCCGTTTTGGGGGGAAAAAAAAGGAAAAAAGGAACTGGCTGCTTTTCAGCTGGTTTTGGGGCCAACTTAACGCTGAGGGTCACAATCCTGCAGGGTGCTGGCTGTTTTCTCAAGGGTGCGGGAAGCTCTAAGGCCAGCACCGTTCCAGGACGTGGCTTTGGTGACCCCTCAGCGCTCGGAAAGGCCACAGAACTTGTCTGAAACCCAAGTTTTTTTTTGGCGTAGCTCTGTCCCCGTGAGCCCCTGCTCCGCCGGCGTTAGGACGGAAGCGCCAGCCAGAACCTCCGCTAATTAACGGGATTCCAGGAGCTGGCGCTTGAGGAGTAGAGCTGGACACCCAGTACCACCGTTGAGACCTGATCCTGAAAATTAAGTGTTAACTGACTTTTCTGGATTTGATGAATGCCGCTGCTGCTCCTGAGGGGGCAGTTTTTATCACTTTGGGTTTTTTTTTTTAGCCCGGAGAGTGGTAATATTCCTGTATTTCCACAACAGGGAAGCCCTCACTGGGTGAGACTGGGAAGGCAAAGCCTGATTTTTTTTGCCTTTTTTATCAGGAATCTAGATTATAGAGAAACAATAGAGAAACAGAACGGAGAAACAGAGAAACAAACCATCTCGAGTCGCTTTGGTGGCTGCAGAGCTGGGACGAACCCCACGGTGCTGCTCCTCCTCGTCGCTCCCCCGGGGAAGAGCCCGGTGTCTGCAGGGACCTCGGTGACAGAGGTGTCACGGAGGGGGGTGTCCTCACACGCAGCGCAGTTTTGAACCCTCCCGTTCCCTGAAGGGACACGTTTGTGTTGTTCCTTCTGCCCACCGCATTTCCCAGGGGTGTGAAGCATCGGAACAAAACGGAGCGAAGGAGCCTTAAAAAAATAAAAAATAATTAACGCTACGAGCACCACCTCCACCTCGCTGCAAACGTCACCGGGAATCCCAAAGTTCATTTCCTCGGAAAGCAAAGGCTCCAAAGCCAGACCCCACCCTGGTTTCAATCAAAGGGACGCGGATTTTGCCGAGGGATCCAGCCCCGTCTCGTTCGGTGGCTTCAACCAGGGCAAGCGTAGGGTGCTGCACCTGGGGAGGAATAACCCCCCCACCAGTACAGGTTGGGGGTGACCTGCTGGAGAGCAGCTCTACAGAGAGGGACTTGGGAGTCCTGGGGGACAACAGGTTGCCCACGGGCCAGCAATGGGCCCTTGTGGCCAAGAAGGCCAATGGTCTCCTGGGGAGCATCAAGAAGAGCATGGCCACAGGTGGAGGGAGGTCATCCTCCCCCTCTGCTCTGCCCTGGGGAGGCCCCATCTGGAGCACTGGGACCAGTTCTGGGCTCCCCAGTTCCAGAAGGACAGGGAACTGCTGGAGAGGGTACAGCAGAGGGCTACGAAGATGATGAGGGGCCTGGAGCATCTCTCTGCTGAGGAAAGGCTGAGGGACCTGGGGCTGTTCAGCTGGAGAAGAGCAGCCTGAGAGGGGGTCTCATCGATGCTGAGCAATAGCTAAAGGGTGGGGGGCAAGAGGATGGGGCCAGACCCTTCTCGTGGTGCCCGGGGACAGGACAAGGGGTGATGGGCACAAACTGGGACACGGGAAATAAGGAAAATGTCACTTTGAGGGTGACAGAGCCCTGAAGAGGCTGTCCAGAGAGGCTGTGGGGTCTCCTTCTCTGGGGATATTCCAAACCCCCCTGGACACGTTCCTGTCCAACTGCTCTGGCAGGGGGTTGGACTGGGTGGTCTTCAGAGGTCCCTGCTTCATACGAATGCTTGTCCTCTGTGGGGACAGCCCGGTCCCCAGGGACCCCATCCTGCATTATGTCTGGGCAGGGGGGGCAAACTCTAGATTTTTGCCTTCTGGAGGAAAACAAATGCTTGTTTTCAACGCATTTACTGTCTGAGCCATCTTGGGGATCAACACCAGGACAATCACCAAAATAGAGCCTCTCAACATCCTTGATTTCTTTACTTACATCCCTTTTCCGTGACGCGACGATGACGCAGGGATTGCGAAGGCCGTCATCACACCCTCGTCTTCCTCCTGCTTGTTGGAAGAGCCACAACCGTTTGGAAAACACCACCTAAGAGACACAACAGCCTTTCAGTTGGTTCCTCTTGGGCAATCCCAACTTCCCCACCCCGGGAGCTGAAGGATGCTCCGGACCCCGCAGCATCCCCTCGGTACCCCCCCAGGGATGGGACCTTCTTCTTCTCCCCTTGGTTCCCCCCCAGGATGGGACCTCCTTCTTCTCCTCTGATGTGTCCCGTTGCCTTTGATGTGGCTGAGCCAGCCCTGATAGGGACCAGCAGCCTCGGGGCAATCGTGCTGGGAAAAATTAAAACTTCCCAGCTCCCGGGAACAGGCGGCACAGAAAAAAAAGTGTGGAAAATTGAAATGACAAGGTTATTCCGGTGGTTTCTTTAAAGGCAGCTTCAGCCTGGGGAGGTGGGGAAGGAGAGCAGCTGAGATTCCTCTTCTAGCGAGAGGGATTTCTACAACTTCTTCTACGTAAATCCCAAAGAGCTTTGCAATTCATGGACCAAATCCTGAGTTTCACGGCCATACCCCCACCTAGTTGCTTTTTACCTTGGGTTTTTAACTTCTGTCTCTAAGTTGTCCTGGTTTGAGCAACACAGGACTAATTCCTCAGTGTCCTGCTGGGGACAATCCCGGTGGGTTTCATATTGGGAACAATATTGTCTCTTTAGTGCCGTTAATGCTAATTATTTACTCTTACCCTACTAAATCTCTTTATATTTCAGCCTGGGGGTTTCCTTGTTTCTTCCCGGGTTGGGGAGGGGTCATGGGGTGAGAGAATAATTGTCTAAACCACAATAAATTGTTGTGGGCTCCTCGAACTGTAAGTTCTTGCAAAAAACTTGGCCTCTGTGAAGCCATGGCTGTCACCTCACTGGGGGAGGTGGCTGTTGATGGACCTTCTTCTGCTGGTTCCACCGACACCCAAGTGCCACCACAAGCACTGGTGGAGCAGGAGCATCCCGAGGAGCATCCTTGAGTCCCGGTTCCCACAGGCAAAGGCAGCTCCTGTCACGGATGAAACTTCTCACTGGGGCTTTTCAGGTCGTTAATGGCAAAAACATGACATCAAATCATGCACCAGTACAGGTTGGGGGTGACCTGCTGGAGAGCAGCTCTGAGGAAAATGACCTGGGGATCCTGGTGGACAATAGGATGCCCATGAGCCAGCAATGGGCCCTTGTGACCAAGAAGGCCAGTGACATCCTGGGGGGCATCAGGAAGAGCGTGACCAGCAGGTGGAGGGAGGTCATCCTCCCCCTCTGCTCTGCCCTGGGGAGGCCCCGTCTGGAGCACTGGGACCAGTTCTGGGCTCCCCAGTTCCAGAAGGACAGGGAACTGCTGGAGAGGGGACAGCAGAGGGCTACAAAGATGATGAGGGACCTGGAGCATCTCTCTTAGGAGGAAAGGCTGAGGGACTTGGGTCTTTTTAGTCTGGAGAAGAGCAGGCTGAGGGGGGGATGTGATCAAGGCCTATAAATACTTCAAGGGTGGGTGTCAGGAGGATGGGGCCAGTCTTTTTCCAGTGGTGCCCAGTGACAGGACAAGAGGAAATGGGCACAAACTGGAACATAAGAAGTTCCATCTCAATGTGAGGAGGAACTTCTTCACTTTGAGGGTGGCAGAGCCCTGGAAGAGGCTGCCCAGAGAGGTGGTGGAGTCTCCATCTCTGGAGACATTCAAACCCCCCCTGGACACGTTCCTGTGGGACCTGCTCTGGGTGGCCCTGCTCTGGCAGTGGGTTGGACTGGGTGATCTCCAGAGGTCCCTTCCGACCCCATGTGATCCTGTGATCCTGGGAACGTGCGGCTCAGTTGAAAGAAATCCTATTCCATTTGAGAAGTGAGTATCACAATGGGCCGTGCTGGGAGGGCCTGGAGCCCGGCACGGGGAGGGGGAAGAGCTTAATCCCACCTTAATCCCACGGCGCTGAGGCTCGGTCCCGGCGTAGTCGGTATCAGCACATCGGGCTCCGGAGCTCCAGAGAATTAATTGTTCAAAGTATTTCACACGCAGACACCTTCTTTCGCTGAAGCGGAGATTTGTGGGAGAAATCCAACTGTAAAGAAGCTTTTCGGGATTTTTATCAGGAGGAGCCTGGAAAGCAACTGTACTTCATTTAATTAACTTTTAATTTTTTTTCCTAGCTGTTATTTGGCCAAAGGGCTTCATTTTTAATGAAAACCGGAGGAGCGTTTTTGACAGAAGCGACACCGATGCAGAAGAAGTTGCCCAACTGGGCTCCAGGTGTGGCTTTTGTCCCCGAGGTGACACAGCACGACCCTAACACCAACGGGCAAAAGCTGCCGGGAAAGGGACTGGAAAATCACACTTTTTTCCTCATCTGTTCCCTTACGGGGCCTCCCAAACATGGGATTTTGCAGGACATGGGGAACTGCAGGAGAAAGGAAGGCTGAAGGCACGGGAAGAGGGAGCTGGAGAGGGGATATCACCGGGAAGGGACGTGGGATGAATCCCCCCCGTGATGCTCCGTGGGATGGAGCTATGAAATCCTTTCCATCCCAGATGTTGGCGCGGCAAAAGCAACCCACCCCCGGCGTGGCCAAGGGGCTCTTTTTGTGCTCTAGAGCAGCTTCTCTGGTGGGAACGTGTCCCGCGGATGGAGGGGCTGTCTAAACACGAGAACTGTTTGGGTAAATACCAGGTGCTCCATCCTGTCAGCAAATAAAAGCCTCTATTTTAAATTAGCGTCTTGCGAGGAAGAGCAATGTTTAAACAGTTCCATTCTCTTCCCCAGGAAAATAAATAACTGAAATACCAAGGGGGAGGGTGAGCTCCTGGGCAAGATGCTCTGCTCACCAGGAGATCGGCATCCGTGGGGACAAGGGGGAGGAGGACAGTTAGGATTACGGTGAAAGGAGGTGGAGGAAAATGGTTGGTTGGGGGTAGAAGCGCAGAACGGGTTGGCAGCATCCCTGCTTGGGGTGAGTTTTGGAGAGCCCCCAGCCCACATCTCCCTCCACACCTTTCTTGGAGAGCCTCTGCGGGGCTGGGGTCTGCACCCACTGCTGCCCTGGCCCTTTTTTCCCCAGGGTTGTTGTAAATTCTGATTTTCTATGTATTTAATAAGCACTAGAGGGCTGCAGAGAACTGCTTTTTGCAGCCGCAGACACCGACGCAGGCTCCAAACCTCGGCTGCCGCTCGCTCTGCTCCTCAAAGGAGAAGGAGGATGCCTGGTTTGGTTCCCCTGACACGGGAGGAGGAGATGATGGTGCCGAGATGCGGCAGTTGGGAAGCGGCGCCGAGAGCGGGCTCATCCCCGGGAGGGAAACAAGAGATGAGAGGTTCTGCTGCTAAATCATGAAATAATTCAGGTTTGTCCCCAGTCCAACCCCTCCCCGTCCTGTTGGGTTTTGAGTATGGCCAAGAACAATACTCTTACCTTACTTTCTTTTTAATTAAAACCAACAACCTTTCTCCTGTGTGTAAATGGACTCCCTGTATCTCAATATTTCAATTTCTTGCCTCTCGTCCCTTCAGTGAAGGTCCCTGCGAAGGGTCCGGCTCCGTCCTCGGGCTGTGGCCACAGCGCTGCCTGGATCGCAGGCGACGCTCCATAATTCATTAGAAGAGAAAACCTAGAAAAAGTTGAGGTATCGAATTAAAATCAGGAGATTGGTCTAGAAAGGGCCTCGTGAGACTGCGAGAGCGACCCTCGCCCTCTACACACTTGTCTGTGCTGATGCCTTTTCCTAATTTCCAGCCTTCACCTATTCAGGGCCAGTTTATACCCAGTTGTGGTGGTGCCAGCACCATCACAGGATGGTTTGGGTTGGAAGGGACCTTAAAGCCCATCCAGTGCCACCCCCTGCCCTGGGTAGGGACACCTCCCACCAGACCAGCTTGCTCCAAGCCCCCTCCAACCTGGCCTTGGACACCTCCAGGTTCCATGTTTCTCCTCCCTGAGGGTGCCCAGGACCCGTGGTACCGATAAAAACCAGTTGTCCAGTTCCTCAGCACTGGTTCTGCTGAGCTGCACCCACCCGGTCCCCTCTCAACGCAGCCACTCACCTCTCTGATCACTGGCGAAGTTCTTGCGTTACCCTCTGAATTTTCCTTTTTCAGTCCTTTCCACCAAAACCACCTTTTTTATCCATTTTTATCCACATTCAAGTTTTTAAGGCCATCCCTCTGGGGCAGCTTTAAAAACCAGACCTCGCAGGTCGTCTTAGTTTGCCACTCTGACACCAAGAAATCGGAGTATCTTCATAGACACAAATTACTACTCCCAGCAAACAAGTTTTCCTGAAAGCCCCCAAAATTTGAGGTGCCCCCCTCCCCCAGCCCCTTCCCTCATAGAATCATGGAATGGTTTGGGTTGGAAGGGACCTTAAAGGCCACCCAGTGCCACCCCCCTGCCCTGGGCAGGGACACCTCCCACCAGACCAGGTTGCTCAAAAAATAATAGAGTTGTTTTTTTAATTGAGTTTTGTCTTGACAAAAGCCATTTTAATGGGATTTTCTTTCCCCCAGTTTGCCACCAGATGGCACGGACACACCAGGCGAGTGGGGAAGGAGAGCAGTGGGTCAGCCCTGGGCGAGGGGACAAGGGGACGAGGGGACACATCCAGGCTGGGATCCCCTTTCTGCTGCTGAAACAGAAAGGAAGAGGCTTTAAGGTAATTTTCTCTTCGTAATAATTGACTGTGCATCTCTCCGGAATATATTCCCTTTGATTAAAATGATAATAGGGAAGAGGTTTTCATTCAATCTGGGGAAGAAGTTCTTTGCTGTGAGGGTGGTGAGAGCCTGGCCCAGGTTGCCCAGAGAAGCTGTGGCTGCCTATCATGGTTTAACCCCCTCCTAGAAGGATGGGGAGAAAAAGGGGGGAAAAAAGGACAGGGAAAAAAGAAGGAAAAAAAATCCTTGTAGGTTGAGATAAAGACAGTTTAACAGGATCAATAATACAAAAGGCAAAATAATAATAATAATAATAACAACAACAACAACAATAATGATGACGGGGTCACTCACTGCCTCATGAATTGGCGATGTCCCGAGCATCGACCACCGATTCCTGCCCCCGTTTCTACACTGAAGGTGTCGAAATGTCCCTGGTGTGGAATATTCCATTGGCCATTCCATCCTTCCTGTTCTCCTGTGGGAAGCTGGAAAAAGTCCTTGAGTAGTGTAACCATCACTTAAGCAACAACCAAACCCAACAGGTATTATTGATGTTCCTGTCGCAGCAATCCCCGGAAAGAAAATCAACTCTTCCCCAGCTGAACCCAGGACGATGCCCCATCCCTGGAGGGGTTCAAGGGCAGGTTGGAGGGGGCTTGGAGCAACCTGGGCTGGTGGGAGGTGTCCCTGCCCAGGGCAGGGGATGACATCGGATGGGCTTTAATGTCCCTTCCAACCCATTCTATGATTCAGGTTGACAACTTGGCCATCAGGCACCAACGATGCCGTGTGTTCCCTCTACCCCCGTGTGACGGTGTTTTACCCCCTACACCGAGAGCTTGGAGTGGCTGTGACCGGCCAAAATTCCGAGCAAACCTGAGCCAGTCCCATGAGAAATAACCCAACCCTAAATCTGTGCTGGTTTCTGTTTAAATTCGCTTTCACTGTGTGGTTTCTCAAGGAGAAAAGTGACTCTCAACGAGCCCTGGGCACAAGGAGGGGGTGAGGACAGTGCCAAGGCTCTGCCACCAGCTTCTGCTCCCCCCAAGTCCCCGCTCTGTGAGTTGTGAAGGGACACAGAGGGGTGACAGCGCAGGGAGAAGCGGGGATGGCGCGTTCCCACCTCTATTTGCCACCAAAGAGCAAGAAAAGGTGAAGATCCCCAGCAATTCCCATCCTACCCCCGTCTCCCTTCTGCCGACGGGAAACGCTCCCCTTCGGCATCTCTCTTCCGTGCCTGCCGCACGCTAAGTACAATCTCCAGCATTTCTGAGATGTTTAATTACTTTCCCTTAGTAGCATTTGTGTTGATTACCTGTTTTTTTCTTCAGGTAGGAGAGCGGGAGAGTGCCTCGCATCCACAGCGAATCACCCCGTGATTGGCAGCGCTTCCCAGGACGGCTTCTGATCCCCCGGTGCTAAACACGCTGATGCTGTCCCCAAACAACGCAAGGTGCCACCAAAACCACCTTTTTTTTTTTTTATTTTCCTATTGCATGTATTGATAGGGGGAGCTGTTCTGACGCTCGTTCCTCCTGGTGGTTACGGACCCCAAGGGGGTTTTGCTGCTCCTCCTGCCCTGACCATCCTCAAGAGATGTTTGTCCAAGGGTCCCGTGAAAGGGCTTCAGCATCTTTTCATAGAATCATAGAATCATTCAGGTTGGAAAAGACCCTTGGGATCATCGAGTCCAACCATCTACCCTACTCTACAAAGTTCTTCCCTACACCATATCCCCCAACACCACATCTAAAGTCTCTTAAACACATCCAGGGATGGTGACTCAACCCCCTCCCTGGGCAGCCTGTTCCAATGCCCGACCACTCTTTCTGGGAAAAATTCTTTCCTAATGTTCAGTCTAAACCTACCCTGCTGGAGCTTGAAGCCGTTCCCTCTCGTTCTGTCATTAATTACCTGTGCCAAGAGACCAGCACCAACCTCTCTACAGTGTCCTTTCAAGTAGTTGTAGAGAGTGATGAGGTCTCCCCTCAGCCTCCTCTTCCTCAGACTAAACAGTCCCAGCTCCTTCAACCGCTCTTCATAGGATTTGTTTTCCAGGCCCTTCCCCAGCTTCGTTGCCCTCCTCTGCACTCGCTCCAGCACCTCCATATCTCTCTTGGATTGAGGTGCCCAAAACCGGACACAATACTCCAGGTGTGGCCTCACCAGTGCCGAGTACAGGGGCACAATCACCTCCCTACTTCTGCTGGTCACGCTGTTTCTAATACAAGCCAGGATGCCGTTGGCTTTCTTGGCCACCTGGGCACACTGCCGGCTCATATTCAGCCGCTTGTCAATCAGAACCCCCAAGTCCTTTTCCGCCCGGCAGCTCCAGCCACACTTCCCCCAGCCTGTACCGACGCGTGGGCTTGGTGTGGCCCAAGTGTAGGACCCGGCACTTGGTCTTGTTGAAGCTCATACCGTTAACGTTGGCCCATCCATCCAACCTATCTAGGTCTCTCCGTAGAGCCACCCTGTCCACACCCAGATCAACGCTCCAAGCGGTAACGTAGCTCCCTTAATTGCAAATTAAGCCAAGGCGCTCGTTGCCTTAGTGACTACGGTGTCTGATCCTCGGCGTCGTGACACATGGAGGTATTTCAACCTGTGGTCTGTCCTATGGTGGTCCACGCTGCCTTCTCTGTCCCGGCACAGCTCCTGGTCCCTCCCACGTGCTGATGGCCTTTCAAACACGTGGTGACCCCGAGCCCCATGTCTGACACACAACGTGCTGCTTCATCCCCTTCCACATTGTTTTTTCTGTTAATTTTTTTGGCATTGGCTTATTCTGCTGGTTCTCATCCCTTTCTGCCCTATCGCTGCCTGGTCAGGTATTTCCCCCGTTGAGTATTTCTGCACCCACCTGCCTTTATCCTCTCGACTCCTGCCTGTTTTTCCCGTGAACAGGATCTTCTTGAGTCATCAGTCTGTCCTCCAAAGGGCTGGATGCTTCCCCTTCTCCCAGCAGGAACATCCACTGTGGGATGGGCTCTCCAGATCCCCTGTTTGGAGACACAAACCCCAATCATAGAATCACTGAGGTTGGAAGGGACTTTCAACCAAGTCCAACTTCCATACAGTCCGACCATCAACCCAGCACTGCCCAAACCACCACTGACCCGTGTCCCTCAGCACCACGTCTGCCCGGCTTTTAAATCCCTCCAGGGATGGTGGTGCCTCAACCCCTTCCCCGGGCAGCCCATTCCAAGGCTTGATAACCCTTTCAGTGTCAAAATTGTTCCTAATATCCAATCTGAACCTCCCCTGGGGCAACTTGAGGCCGTTTCCTCTTGTCCCATGGCCTGTTCCTTGGGAGAAGAGACCGACCCCCCCTGGCTACCCCCTCCTTTCAGGGAGTTGGAGAGATCAGTCTCATTGTTTGGGGCACCAGCCCCTCCCGGGGACATTTTTCCGTGTCACCTGGGGTATAACGCGTGTCAGAGGTGGGAGAGGAGTCGCTGTGTGATGGGGGATGTCCCGTCCCGGGTGGGGCGAGAAAGGACAAGACCATGGGAGGGAGGTGCTTTTTCAATTCCTCTTAAATACCATTTGCTTAAGTCATTCCTCCCCCTGACCCACAAGCCGGGATTTTTATGTACCGTGGTAAATGTTATGCCTTGAAAAGACCCACACATGAATAAAAAATCAGGCTGTCACTCCGCCGTGCTCCTTTTAAAGAGAAATTGCTTAAAGCAGCAAGAAAGATGTCTAATCTTGGGACTCTGGGAGCCGGTGTTTGCGAGAAGGGGGAGGCGGGGGTCACTGCAGTTTATGCTCATGAATAATGAATCTGACATTGGAGCGATGCAAATGTAACCTAACGAGCTCCAAACTAAATAAAAACCTTGTTTGTTACATCAGTCTCCTTTCCCAGCACTCACTTGGGTATTTTTTTTGGGGGGGGATGGAACTGATTTATTCAAAGAGGTGGAAGCGGGCGAGCGATGGAGAATATTGGGAGCCCTCACGGCTCCTGGAGCCGTTTGTGCAGCCCATAAAGACGGGAGAGGATTCGTGGGTCGAGCACAGGAGAAGGATCCGCTTCCCAGTCGAGATTTCCCAGGGTTCTGTAGCCGCGACCGAGACATGAGCAGCACCGGGAAACCCTCCCTGTCATCAGGTTCTTGCAGAGCAAACTATTTCAGGCTTCTCCTAAGGAGCCGGTGACAGCCAGAAGTGAGACACGGGACACGAGAGAGTTGTTTAACCCCGATTTGTCCTTCACCCTGCTCATCGCGTGGCGAGCATCGGCACTTTCTGCATCCCCGGGATGGCGCGTGGCTGGTTTTGTGCAGCACAACGATGGAGGGACCAAGGTATTTAGCGATATCACAGAATCATGGAATGGTTTGGGTTGGAAGGGACCTTAAAGCCCACCCAGTGCCACCCCCTGCCCTGGGCAGGGACACCTCCCACCAGACCAGGTTGCTCCAAGCCCCCTCCAACCTGGCCTTGAACCCCTCCAGGGATGGGGCAGCCACAGCTTCTCGGGGCAACCTGGGCCAGGGTCTCACCACCCTCACAGCAAAGAACTTCTTCCCCACATCTCAGCTCAATCTTAGGCTTTTGAGTCTTTTTAGTCTGGAGAAGAGCAGACTGAGGGGGGATCTGATCAACGCCTGTAAATACTTCAAGGGTGGGGGCCAGGAGGATGGGGCCAGTCTTTTTCCAGTGGTGCCCAGTGACAGGACAAGAGGGAACGGGCACAAACTGGAACATAAGAAGTTCCATCTCAATGTGAGGAGGAACTTCTTCACTTTGAGGGTGGCAGAGCCCTGGAAGAGGCTGCCCAGAGAGGTGGTGGAGTCTCCATCTCTGGAGACATTCAAACCCCCCCTGGACACGTTCCTGTGGGACCTGCTCTGGGTGGACCTGCTCTGGCAGGGGGTTGGACTGGGTGATCTCCAGAGGTCCCTTCCAACCCCATATCATTCTGTGATTCTGTGTGGAGGGCACGGAGGTTTCCACACAAGCAGAACCCCTCCAAAAAGCCCCAGACCCATCAAAACATGGTCACGCATCCTCATCCCACCGGCTTTACCCCTATAATAGAAAGAGGGATCCACGCGCCTGCTCCAAGAGCATCCGTCACCCTCTAAATCAGGCAGAAAAGCTCCATTACCATCACACAGAATATCCATTTTTGCCGTTCCTGCCCTCCTCGTTTCCCCCGCAGATCCCAGAGGAGCTCTGGAAACAAGAAGAGATGGGATGAGAAAAGCTCATAATTGTCCAGTGTTTCCCTCGGCGCCGGCACAACGGTGTTTACTTTGATGAGGGACTCGGCGCATCCAGCGAACACGCAGCAGCCTCGCACAGAAATACTTAAAATAACGAGGAAAAGATGCTGCTTTTAAACAAAACAATGCCTTGCTTCAAATGACAGACCCGCAGCCGTACAAAGAACATCCTCTACATGTGGCACTCTGACAGCAACTCTCCCCCTGCCCTCCCCTCCACCTTTTATTTTCCTTTTATAATTGATTTTTTTTTTTCCACTCCGAGCGTTTGAGAGCCAAAGGAACAAACTGTCCCAGCCCCCCAGAAAAAAAAAAGAAAATCCAAAAGGGATCTTTTCTCCAAGGGAAAAATCTGAAAATAGCTCCAAGCACCCAAATTCCCCGGCAGGTAAAAGCAAGGTGCTGGCAAACAGGGAATGAGGAGGAGGGAAATAATTCCCAAGGAGGGAAATACTTCTCACATCTCGGTGTTGGGCAGTGGGTTCTGGTTGGCTCGCCATTAAGCAAGATCCTCAAAATCTTGGTGGATTTCTCTCAAATGAGAAAGCGGGGCATTTTATTCCTTATTATTGCAGGAAACAAATCCTCGGAGCACCGACAGGAATTTCTCTGCGTTTTCACCCCCTCGCATATTGACAGGAGGAACTTTCTCGTGCGCCCACCGGGCAAAATGCAGCCACTTTCAAATTTTTATTCATTAAGGGAGGGAACGGCGGAAATAGCCAAATGTCTCCCATGGTACCAGTGCACTCTTTTTAAGGTGATACGGGCCTCATCTCGTCAAAATTAATGGCTTATGGTTATTCGTGCTATTATTCTTAATGGGGCCAAGCATATACTGTCCCCAGCAAGAAGCAGTGCTTGTCTTGTCAAAGATTTATAACACATCATGACCTGGCTGGGCTGGCTGTAAAGTAAAAAAACTTCATTGCTAATAACGATGCTGTGCTCGGAATAAAAAGGAACGAGGAGAGAAAGGTAGAGCAGGATGCCATCCACCCATCCCAGCATCTTCTCCAGCTGGGGACTGTCTTGGCCAGAGGCTGCTTACGGGCACCTCGGTCCATCAGAGGCTAAAGGATGTGGGGAGATGGGGAACAGACGTTAAGAAATGGGGAAGGGACAAGGGGAGACGGAGAAGGGACACGGGGAGATGGGGAAAGGACGTTAAGAGATGGAGAAGGGACACAGGAAGATGGGGAAGGGCCACGGGGAGATGGAGAAGGGACATGGGGAGATAGGGGAGGACGTGGGGAGATGGGGAAGGGACGTGGGGAGATGGAGAAGGAGATGTGGGGAGATGGAGAAGGGGATGTGGGGAGATGGAGAAGGGACATGGGGAGATGGGGAAAGGACATTAAGAGATGGAGAAGAGATGCAGGAAGACGGGGAAGGGCCATGGGGAGATGGGGAAGGACGTAGGGAGATGGAGAAGGGACGTGGGGAGATGGGGAAGGGACGTGGGGAGATGGGGAAGGGACGTGGGGAGATGGGGAAGGGATGTGGGGAGATGGGGAAGGGACGTGGGGAGATGGAGAAAGGACATTAAGAGATGGAGAAGAGACGCAGGAAGACGGGGAAGGGCTGTGGGGAGATGGAGAAGGGACATGGGGAGATGGGGAAGGACGTGGGGAGATGGAGAAGGGACGTGGGGAGATGGGAAGATGCTACAAGATGCCAGGCTGCTCACTCTTTACAGCAAAATCCATCATTTTTTTCTACGTTTATAAAGCAAGTATTATCCCAGTGCCTTATGACGCTGATCCCATCTTCAAACTGGTGCAAACCTCTTTATAAAGCCATTGACTGAGGATCAGAGCCTTAAAAACCCACCTCTGGAAAAACACCCACAACGTGGAAGAGAGCTGGATCCCGTGGATGTAACTGGGGGGGTCTCTCCACACGACGGGGGTCCACGGCGGAGGCAAAGACATCACGCGAAGACGACCGAGTTTGAACCATCATCATCAAGAGCCTCCATCCAAGGTCACGTCCAGAAAATTGCAGACGAAAAACCTGCCACAACAGGGAAAGAGAGAAATTCAGATGGGGAACCCCCTCGTAATTAAAGCTCAGAAGCTGAAAAACACCCGCGCAGCCCGAACAACCACGGAAAGACGCGGTGAAACCGCCCGGGCTTCGGAGGACACGGACAGAAAATCGTCTTAATTCAATAAAAAGAAAGAAAAAGCACGGAGATCTGTAAGCATTGCGAAGCTCCTGAATGTTAATTCCTGACTGCAGGAAAAACACCCTTCCATATGTTTATTAAAAACATATGCCTCTGCCCATTAGGCTGTGGAGAAAATGATTTTTTTTTTTTTTATTCTTCCACTAGAAACAAACGTTTTTCTGATTGCGAGTAAATATTTCTGTAACAGAAGGAAACCTCCGAGGAAACAGCCTCCTGTAGAAAAGGGTTGGGGCTTCTTCTCTGCTCCAATTGCATAATTTCTTGGTTTTAATCAATGCATTAGTTATTATTAGCCTTACAAACACAATAGCCCTAACTGCTTTATTCATTCACAACAAGAACTGTGAGGATGTACAAAAAAGGGCAGGTCTAAACCGCAGACTGGAAGGTATAAAATAAAAGAAAAAGGAAATTTGCTTAGTTTTGATGTCCTAAACGCTTGGGTCCCCTGGTTCATTAGGAGAGAATCGGCTGATAAAGAGCTGAAAGACCGAAAAGCCTTGATCAAAGCCTTAATATTTCTGCATCAGAGCGAGAGAGAGATTTAAATTGCCATTAAACTCGAGCGTTGAGTCCAACCTGCCCAATTATGGGGCTAACACCCCCCCGGCCCTCCCAGCCGGCGACTCTACACCTTTTAATGGGAATTTTACACTGGAACGGGCAGTTCTGGAGCCTGAACTTCCCGACAGACCACAGAGGAGAAGAAACGAGGGCAGACAGAGGCAGAGCCTTTCCCACGCTCATGGGCTACCAACAGCGGCGCCACTGTCCTTCCTGGGGACACGGACCCCAGAAAACTCAAGGTGACACACTCCTGAATTGCTTTAAAATAAAAGAGGGTTTTTATTTTCTCTGGGGAGACCTTGGAGCCCCTTCCAGTCCCTAAAGGGGGGGCTCCAGGAAAGCTGGGGAGGGACTCTGGATGAGGGAGGGGAGCCCTAGGAGGAGGGGGAAGGGTTTGCCACTGAAAGAGGGGAGATGGAGCTGAGATGTGGGGAAGAAGTTCTTTGCTGTGAGGGTGGTGAGAGCCTGGCCCAGGTTGCCCCGAGAAGCTGTGGCTGCCCCATCCCTGGAGGGCTTCAAGGCCAGGTTGGAGGGGGTGGAATGAATGGTCTCCTGGGGTGCCTCAAGAAGAGCATGGCCACAGGTGGAGGGAGGTCATCCTCCCCCTCTGCTCTGCCATGGGGAGGCCCCATCTGGAGCACTGGGACCAGTTCTGGGCTCCCCAGTTCCAGAAGGACAGGGAACTGCTGGAGAGGGGACAGCAGAGGGCTAAAAGATGATGAGGGGCCTGGAGCATCTCTCTGATGAGGAAAGGCTGAGGGACTTGGGGCTTTTTAGTCTGGAGAAGAACAGACTGAGGGGGGATCTGATCAACGCCTCTAAATACTTCAAGGGTGGGTGTCAGGAGGATGGGGCCGGTCTTTTTCCAGTGGTGCCCAGTGACAGGACAAGAGGGAACGGGCACAAACTGGAACATAAGAAGTTCCATCTAAACATGAGGAGGAACTTCTTCACTTTGAGGGTGGCAGAGCCCTGGCAGAGGCTGCCCAGGGAGGTGGTGGAGTCTCCTTCTCTGGAGACATTCAAACCCCCCCTGGACACGTTCCTGTGGGACCTGCTCTGGGTGGCCCTGCTCTGGGGGGGGGTTGGACTGGGTGATCTCCAGAGGTCCCTGCCAACCCCATAGCATTCTGCGATTCTGGAAAGGGCAAAGAATCAAAAATTGAAATGAATATTTCAATGCTTAGAGGTATAAATGACCAAAATCAGAGAGCATCCTACTCAAGCCTTTCTCTCTGTAGTGTCCTCCTGCTTGTAGCCTTCCAGTGACAACACCTGGGCCAAACGGGCTGGGATCAAGTAACAGAGACTTCTGAAACGTTACTAGATTTTCTAAGATCGTCACGAAACTGAAAATGGGATCACATCCTGTTAGCTGTGCTGATCCATCTGCTACCACTGCTCTTCATTTCCCGGCGCCAGGGAATATTTGACGCGTGTCCACGCGTGTCGCACGCTCGGAGGAGCCCAGGTAGGTATTAGCAATTCTGGCCCTTGCTCCTGCCAAGCTCCCTTCCTCACTGTCTTCGTTATAAATGACTCATTTATGAATGTAGTTACTTGATGTGTGTTCCAATTAACTAAGATCTGGGGAACTCTCCTGCTTCCAGCTAATCAAAGCCCACTGCGAGGGACCCAAACGTCTCCAAGCATCTCGGATAAAGGACATCGATGCAGGCAGCGTTTTACCAGCGCTCTCCATGCCTTCAAACACAGCTACAAATAAATAAATTTTAAAAAAATAATAATAAATCACAGCTTAAAACACAGGTATCTGTGTGCTCAGCGCTGTCAGATCTCACCGGCTGTAGCGGGGAGATGGAACGCGGACCCGGGGAGAATTTGCTGACGGTGATAAAATAGCACGTTGCCTTGGAACCGACACACGCTCGGCTTGCTTTTTCCTTCTTGTAGCTTCCCCTGTGAAGAAAAGAGCCCTAAACCTTATGCAAACTCTTCCTGCAGCGTGGACAAGCAGGGAAGGCTTCGACAAACCTCCCGAAATGGCAGGGATTCGTGCGCCGTCTGCGTCGCTGGAAACGCAACGGCCGACGTCGACAAATGCGCTTATCGTCTCCAAAAAGGAAGGGCATTAATTTCCACAGCTTCTGCCACGCAAAGACTGCCCTGGCCGGCAAACACGGCACATGGGCCACCACCAAAGAGGCGTTAGGAGCCAACGAGCAGGTTATGGGTGGGCAGCAGATGCCACCAGGGACTGCACACCTTGTAAGACTGGCAAAAGCAGCGCCCAAAACTGTTCCCCAGCTCCCAAAACATACCCCTGGCTGAGACCAACAAACCAGCGAGGGGACAGGAGGTGACAATGGGTGTAAAGTCCATGGAATTGTGCAAACTGCACCCACGGCAAGCAAGAGATCGATAACGAAGAGGTGGCCAGTGCGGAAAGGCTACGGGAAAGCTTTCGGGAGTGAGGGAGGGAATATCTCACAGGGGTTTGAGCAGTACGTGTGGCTTATTGTGGTGTTTGTAAGATACTTAAACCAATGAAAATTATCTGCGGTGCGCTTCAGTACAGGTGCCCCAGTCACTGGCAGGTAGACAGAAGATGTTAGGAATACATTCTTCCCGTGTACGATCATTAAAAATACAATGACAACAAGAGGAACCAGCACGGGTACCAGATCAACGTGGGGGTACAGCCGTGTCTCTGCACAGACAGACCTATCTCCTAACAGCATTGTCAGAATTCACCACCCAAACCCAACAGCCCCAAACCGCCTCATTAAAACCCATCTCTGGACGGTTCCCGAGCACCAGGCAACAGAAAACACGTGAAGAACAGGAGGATTTAGGTCTTTCACATCTAAAGCGACTTCACAACGCACAGGAAAATCTCCTGGACCCTGCTTGGGTGAATCCCACCCAAGGGGATGAGTCCCACCTGGATGTTTCAACTCACGCTTCTCTTTTTGGCTTCAGCAGAGACTCACCGAACCCTCAGCAGCGACCACAGAAACGAAGAAGTCCACATGGTATCAGCAGTTGGGACACGGGCAACCAGCCCCGAACAAACGTCTTAAATATATTGTAATTAGTAAATGGAGAATACCTGTCACAAGCTAATTGTGCTGGCTGGAACTTTCCTCTTAGCAACGTAGGAAAATAATGAGTCTTTTGTTATCTCTGATGTTCCTTCACAAAAACAGACTGTAAAAAAAGATCAATTCATCTCCTTTTTGTCCCCAGAAAACCCCTGTCTCGGAGAGGCACGAGGTAGGAAGCGGCACGAGCTGTTCCCAGTCTCAGCCAAGGGGAAACGGACTCTTGCAAATCCCCCAAAGTTCCTTAAACCCCACTGTCACCAGAGCACAGACAGACAGAAAAGCCTTCTCCAGGAGTTAAAGAGGGAAAGGTTTGGCGTTACCTGCGGTGACCGCAATGGAGACCACGGTGGGAAGTCACCCCAGGCAGAACTGTACTTAAATTAATTTATCCGCGTCAAAGCCCGAGCGCAGGAGCCTCAACACTCCACCAGATAAATAACGATACCGGTGTATCGCTGTGTTATACCCTCTCTCTCTTAGATGTGGTTAAAAATTGCAAGGTTCATTCTAGAACCCTGTCTTACTCTTTGGATGAAAGGTTATAAACTTTTCCCCCGATCTCCTGTCGTTTTTATTCTGTAATTTGCATTTCGGGAAGGAAAAAGAAGTCTTTCCATAAGGCTCCAGTGTATAAATCTCAGTTTATTGTTTTCTATCAGGGCAAAATGTTAGTTCTGTGCCAGGTGTCTTAAATTAATAGGCTTCCAGGTTTAAAGGGAGGAGAAAATTGCCAAAAAATGTTCCTGCATTTGTTCCAGTCTTGAAAAGCACTGATTTAATTAATCTTCCTTCATCAGAAGCCGAAAGCATGGGTCTAATTGCAAGCTCAGAAGCATCAGTTGTCCAAGTGATTGGAGAGTAGTTAGAGATGAAAGGGAGTAAAACAAGGCATTGATGGATGGGGGTTTATAAGGAGCTCTGTCTCATTGACTTGACTCGTGAAGCAGTTGGAAATCAGCTACAAAGTAATAAAAGAAAATTAAAACACATAAAACTTTGTTAAAGTAACGTGGAAAGGCCTGCATTAAACCAAAAAAAAAAAACCACAAAACCCCAAAAAGCGGGGAGCTAAAAGTGAGAAGTAAAACCCATCGTAAAGACTTACTGTCCAACGCGAAGCCCACGGAGACCAAGGGCATGGTGATAGACTGAGCTGAAGCCCATCACTTGGCCATCAGAGATCTATTTGGGCTACAAGGTACCACAGGGCAAGTGTAAGTTCTGTGGCCATGGCCACCTTGGGCAGAAACACCTCGGGTTGGGTAAGCTTATGGGTAGGTACACGCAACAATGAAGACGGCAGAAGAACGCTGGCCCAGGTTGCCCAGAGAAGCTGTGGCTGCCCCATCCCTGGAGGGGTTCAAGGCCAGGTTGGAGGGGGCTTGGAGCAAGCTGGTCTGGTGGGAGGTGTCCATCCCAGGGACTGGATGGTCTTTAAGGTCCCTTCCAACCCAAACCATTCTATGATTCTATGATCAATGTCACAGTGCCTAGGAGTGTTCCCCAAGGACATCGCTGGCCTGGTACAGGCTTTACAGGAGAATCAGTGATGGTGGACTGTCCCCTGAGCCACATCTGGGTGACTGAAAATGGTGCTGCTCCTTCATGGCAGCTCCAAGGTCCAGCTCCTCCGTAGAGGCTGAGTCCTGTCTCAAGGGGGCTGCGTTTGAATGGCAGATGTACACAGCTTGGATCATCACCAAACATGACCCCGACCATCCCACTGACTTAAAGTAAGGTTCTTCACATCAATTCGCTTCTTCATAGCAAGTTTTATCCACCATTGTTTAGAATCATGGAACCGTTTTGGCTGGAAGAGACCTGTCAGATCATCTATGCCAACCATCAACCCAGCACTGCCCAAACCCCCACTGACCCGTGTCCCTCAGCACCACGTCTGCCCGGCTTTTAAATACCTCCAGGGATGGCGACTCCACCACTGCCCTGGGCAGCCTCTTCCAGGGTTTGACAACTCTTTCCGTGAAGGAATTTCCCCCAATATCCATCCTAAACCTCCCCTGGAGCAACTTGAGGCCTGTTTCCTCTTGTCCCATGGCCTGTTCCTTGGGAGAAGAGACTGACCCCCCTGGCTACACCCTCCTGTCAGGGAGTTGGAGAGAGCGAGAAGGTCTCCCCTCAGCCTCTACCTTTCTTTCAAGTACTCACTGCAATAAGGTAAAATCAAGAACCTTACAAAACTTCTGTTTCTTGTGGGGAGCAACAAGAAAAACCGGAAAGTCACCTTTTTCAAAAAATAATTTGATTTTTTTTTAAGACTAAGATCGAGGCGCCTGGAGGCGACTCAGGTCTGAGACCGAAATTCCACAAGAAGTGTCCTTTTTTGTTACGTGCTGACTACACACCCCCCCATGGAGCAGTCCCTGCTCCGGGCATCTCACAACCTTACGTCGTGCACACCCAGCCGTTATTTTCCGATATTAGACGTTATTTCCAGATACTTGGCTTGTCTCTGTTCTTGCTCTTCCCTACCTGGCTGCCTCTTTGTATGTCCTGGGTTGACTTTGTCCTTCTCAGTGCAGTTTGTCACAGCAAAAATCTGATCTCGGCCAGGGCTCCTGAGGGCTCAATGGAGTATTAAAAAAATTAATAATAAAAGTCTACGATTTTGGTAATACTGACATATAAATGGAGAAAATGCGGTGGGAGGAGAGCGGAAGACAAGGTAGGGGTGGAAATCAGTGCGCCCGCAGAAGTCAATAATCACAGGGGTCTCCCAGGTGGCAGCCATCCCAGCTTCTAAATTTAATAGATTAGATGGAAAATAATGCCTCCCCCAACACTTCCCCTTAGGGGACTGCTATCTCTCAGGAAACCGTTTCCCAGTAATTAGCACCTGTGTCGGAGGAAAATCGGCGCCTGCCAGGGCTTCTCAAGCAGGGCAGTGGGAAGCTCCGCCGCATTTGCATGTTTCTGGGTATCAGAAAATGTGCTCCGGAGGACGCAGTCGGCTGAAATTCCATCATGTTGAGATGGAATTTCCCGTGTCCCAGTTTGTGCCCGTCACCCCTTGTCCTGTCCCCGGGCACCACTGAGAAGAGTCTGGCCCCATCCTCTTGCCCCCCACCCTTTAGCTATTGCTCAGCATCGATGAGATCCCCTCTCAGGCTGCTCTTCTCCAGCTGAACAGCCCCAGGTCCCTCAGCCTTTCCTCCTAAGAGAGATGCTCCAGGCCCTGAGTGTCTTTGTAGCCTCCACTGGACTCTCTCCAGCAGTTCCCTGTCCTTCTGGAACTGGGGGGCCCAGAACTGGTCCCAGTGCTCCAGATGGGGCCTCCCCAGGGCAGAGCAGAGGGGCAGGATGACCTCCCTCCACCTGTGGCCATGCTCTTCTTGATGCTCCCCAGGAGACCATTGGCCTTCTTGGCCACAAGGGCCCATTGCTGGCCCGTGGGCAACCTGTTGTCCCCCAGGACTCCCAGGTCTTTCTCCTCAGAGCTGCTCTCCAGCAGGTCACCCCCAACCTGTATCGTTGGGGGGGGTTATTCCCCCCCTAAGGTACAGCACCCTACACTTGGCCTGGTTGAATTTCATGAGGTTCCTCTCCACCCAACTCTAGATTATTCTCTATAATAATCTCTCTTGAGATTAAAAACACAATCAAAGGTGTCTGCCACGTAGAACGGCAGAGCAATCGCTCACACCACGTGCACCAACAGCCTGGATCCAGTACAGGAGGATGGTGAGAATTCATCTCACCACCATTCATAGGCTCCCTCCTATACACATTGAGAAGCACAACGCACGGTCTCACTGGGGTGCAGATATTCACCGTAATCTCGAATCGCACTGGGGTTACACTCAGAGCTTTTCCCAGGAAGAAAGGAGGACCACGATATTGCCAAGGAAGCCTCTGCTCGTACCTGTGGGTGAGCTCCGCTGGGTGAAAGAGGGAAAATAACTGATGAGCGCGGAGAGTCAAGGGAGCTCCTGCTCGTGAACGGGCAGAGCTCACACGCTGGGAATCAGGCAATGGAATTTCAATAATAAACCTTTTTCCCCTCAATCGAGACAAACTCCTTGTATGACCAACCTTCCTTGGTTGCAGGCGCCCAACTCCATCAATCTCCCGAGTATTAATTGCATCTATAAATGGTTAAATACTTTGGTAAATACGACACGACATGGGGGTTTCCCTCCCCCCCCAAACAAGCAAATGTATTTATAAAGAGACCCTCTAAAGTATCATCATCAATTCACCATCTGAATGAGGAGAGAAGGGATTGATTTTTAATGAGGTGCTTAGTTTTCTGAACGAATCCCATTTTCTCCCAGCATTTTGATTACAGCCGCTTCTCTGCTCCTAAAACATCTCCTGCTCCAAGAACGACTTAAAACCGGCCTTTGTGTACGCAAAGGGATTGATTCCTTTATTTTATTTTGCAAACCCAATTTTGCTTGCTCTTGTGAAGAAGATCACACAAATTTCTATTTTGCTGCTTTGTCATTTCGTTGCTTCACAGGAGGGGGGGGAAAAAAATAAAAAGGAATGTAATTATTTTGTGCGAGCGATTAAAACAACGGAAAAAAAAATAATACCCTTTTGTGAGGGCTATAAACGATCGGCTCATGGGGACGGCAACGGCTTTAAATCTACCACGACAGCTGCCTTCAATCTCTGCATGGAACAGCATCGGCGTTGGAGCAAGAGGGAGGACGGGACGATGACTCGAGAGGATCAGCCCTCGTTGCCAAGCTGGTTTTTTTGGTCCCACCTGCCCCTTTTGAACCTAAACCCAAGCAGTTCACTGCGGTGTGAGGTTTGTCGTGGCTCAGGGGCTGCTCCACGCAGAGATAACGGCGCGGTTGGACTGAGGTCAGTCCATAGTGAGGGTTTTTTTGACAGATGTTTCGTTTATCAACAGCTGAATTTGGGAAGGAACCGACCACCGGGTGCTCGGTGTTGGTAAACGAGAAACCTTCTGTTCTCTGCAGAATTTGGGGAAAATTCCTCCTCCCCTGGCATAGGAAGTTCCATCTCAACATGAGGAGGAACTTCTTCACTTTGAGGGTGGCAGAGCCCTGGAAGAGGCTGCCCAGAGAGGTGGTGGAGTCTCCTTCTTTGGAGACATTCAAAGCCACTGGGACACATTCCTGTGGGACCTGCTCTGGGTGGACCTTCTCTGGCAGGGGGTTGGAGGAGATGATCTCCAGTAGTCCCTTCCAACCCCAAATCGTTCTGTGACTCTGTGACTCCAGCAGGACACCAGGACGGCCACGATGGTAGACACCGACACCAAACTGGATCCACCTTCACCACTGGGCATCACCACCACCTTCACTATTTGTACAACAAAGGCCTATTTTGCTTCAGCCCTTCAGCCCGAGAAGGGCCATTCCCAAGAGGGGAGAGGGGCAAAGCATCCCCCCTCTATGGGTCAGCACCGTCTTTGTGTGTCCCAGGGCACACACTGCTCCTGAGCTCCATCGCGTGACCAGCCCCACAGGGGATGGGGCCCACGGCTTCTTATTATCCAAGGAAAAGGGACAAAAACCATCCAGCGAACAGAGACGCAGGCTAACGAGACGGAAATTATGGCCTAATGCTCCCTCCTTTGGCTTCAGCTGAAGCTCAGACATGATTTATTTATTTTTAAATCCACATATTTCTAAAGATGAATGCTTTAAAAATAAAACCTTTGCGGAAAATCTGCATTAAAGATATAATCCAGGAGGCATCGTGGCTCCTTATTCCCACAAAGTTGCGATTGAAAAATGGGGCAGATACTGTGAGCTTTTGTCATTTGTGTCTGAGAAGGCTTCAGGAAGCCAAGACTTTCATGTGAAACATGTAAAAGGATTTTCTGCCAAACTCTGTGTCTGAGTGAGAATTAAAAAAAATAAAATATCTCAACTCCAGAAAGGGCATCATGTTAAAGAGATGTACAATATCTCCTGGCACGTCCAAAACCCTCATGAGCTCTAATTTTAAGTTTGCTAAACCTTAAAAACTTTTACCTTTATTTATATCAGAGCTTTTTTTTTTTTTTCCCCCTCACTTTTGAATAGTCTCTGTCGGAAAATCCTAGTTATCAAGATTGCAAAGTCAGTGATTTAAAAAAAAAAACAAAACATTACAGAAAAGGAGCAGATCAGCTTTTCTGCATTAAAACCAGCCCCCTGCAAGCCAGAGCGTGTATCCAACCCGGCCACGTGACAAAAAACCAGACGGGATTTAGAGAGATTGGCTTGAAAAGTGTGGATTAGAAGAACGGAGGGAGAGGTGGATTGAAAACTGGCTGAAAGACAGAGCTCAGAGGGTTGTTATTAAGGGCACAGAATCTAGTTGGAGGTCCGTAACAAGTGGGGCTCCCCAGGGGTCAGTACTGGGTCCAGTCCTCTTCAATATTTTCATCAATGACCTGGATGAAGGGATGGAACGTACCCTCAGCAAGTTTGCTGATGATACAAAACCGGGAGGGGTGGCTGACACACCAGAAGGCTGTGCCACCATCCAGTGAGACCTGGACAGGGGTCATCCTCCCCCTCTGCTCTGCCCTGGGGAGGCCCCATCTGGAGCACTGGGACCAGTTCTGGGCTCCCCAGTTCCAGAAGGACAGGGAACTGCTGGAGAGGGGACAGCAGAGGGCTACAAAGATGATGAGGGGCTGGAGCATCTCTCTGCTGAGGAAAGGCTGAGGGACTTGGGGCTTTTTAGTCTGGAGAAGAGCAGACTGAGGGGGGATCTGATCAACACCTATAAATACTTCAAGGGTGGGTGTCAGGAGGATGGGGCCAGTCTTTTTCCAGTGGTGCCCAGTGACAGGACAAGAGGGAACAGGCACAAACTGGAACATATGAAGTTCCATCTCAACATGAGGAGGAACTTCTTCGCTTTGAGGGTGGCAGAGCCCTGGAAGAGGCTGCCCAGAGAGGTGGTGGAGTCTCCATCTCTGGAGACATTCAAACCCCCCCTGGACACGTTCCTGTGGGACCTGCTCTGACAGGGGGTGATCTCCCGAGGTCCCTTCCAACCCCATGTGATTCTGTGAAAAGTGAGATCCCGATGGTTGGAAACACGGGAGACACTGGATCCAAACGAGCCTCATTTCCTCACCACAACATCGGCTCTGGTGACACATCCAGCGCTCGCCGCTCCCGCCATGAAGCTTTAAAATCCCAGATGTAAACGGTAAATTTGCGGTTTTTTTTTCCTTCTGGTAACTGGGGCAAATGCAAAAGCGGCATCGCCAAACTCTGTTTCGGAGCTGGGCGTAAACTTTCCCCTCCTGCAGCAAGTGTCAAAGCCTGCTCTGAACTTCCTGATTAGTATTATCCCTGATTAGGTTGCAGATAGTCCTCTGATTAAAGTGCTCTTGGCTATTTTGGAGCTTCACATAAATATACATGAATGTGAGAGATGAGAAAAGAGTAAACAGACAACAGAACAGGGGCTGGCAGCTATGGGACCCAGGGGGAGGACCCAGCTCCTGGGTGATGGAGATGTGGGACACGAGGATGTCCCCATGCTCCGGGCCAGCGGGGACCCGTCTGAGGCCACCAAGGGCTCCTGTCAACCTTGATTGAGCTTCCCATGGTTGAGAAGGCGGGCGCCTACAAGAAAGCTGGATAGGGCATGGAGAGATAGGATAAGGGGGAAGGGTTTGCCACTGAAAGAGGGGAGATGGAGCTGAGATGTGGGGAAGAAGTTCTTTGCTGTGAGGGTGGTGAGAGCCTGGCCCAGGTTGCCCCGAGAAGCTGTGGCTGCCCCATCCCTGGAGGGGTTCAAGGCCAGGTTGGAGGGGGCTTGGAGCAACCTGGTCTGGTGGGAGGTGTCCCTGCCCAGGGCAAAGGGGTTGGAACTCGATGATCTTCAAGGTCCCTTCCAACCCAAACCTTTCCATGACTCCATGAAGCCTTCCCAAGGGGTTGCTTTCTCCCAGAGTAGTTGAGCTTCTCCCACCCCACCTTCCTCTGCAACGCCCAGCAGACCCCAACAGACAAGACCTGGGCTGGTAATTCTTCCTCCTCCCCACCCTTCAAAGACTTTTCATGATCATCTGAATCAGATAAAAAGAAAATGAAAAGCCAAAACCATCTGGCACTTCCCAATACAACGGAAAAATCAATAACAGCGTAATAAAAGGAAATCAATAACCTTTCTCCGGCCCTTCCCTGCATCTTATGGCTTTCTGCACAAACGGATGTTTCCACCACGCGTCCGGGGCTACCGTCACGCTGCCACCGCTTTGATCGGAGAGCCGGAGAGCAGAGACTCCTCTCCAGCGCCGCTGCTTTTCCCTTCAGGAAGCTTTATTAGCAGAGCCTGCGGGCACTGACCTCCCCCCTCTCCTCCCCGACACCCGGAGAGCTCTTTCCAATTGTTTTCTCTCCAGGCTTTTCATCCTCAACCCCCCCGTTCTCTCGCGGTGACCTTTATTCTCACCGGGGTTTTTGTTTTTCTCTCCGCTCTCCCTGGGAGGCTTTGCTAAAGATGAAGGAGGACTTGTTGGGCTGTCATCGTGCCCATCCGGGTTCTCAGCCCCCCAAAACCACGCGGCGTCAGCCAGATCCCAACGGACAAAAAGAAGGCAGTCGCCCCCCTGTGTTCCCGCAATGTGGGTTCAGAGAAGAACGTGTGCTTTCAGAAGACACGAGGCCTCTTCGGCTGCTCGGTAATAGAGTTTCTGCTTTAATTTCCAGAGGAGATGTTCACGCTACAGGAGTGGAAGGCGACTGCTACCGGCGTAATTGATTGTCACCGTTAGGGCTTCACTGCGCTGTAAAAAGAGGTGCTCAGTATCTCCCAATGTCAGCGCGTCGGGCTGACGACGCGGAGCAACACCCAATTAAGGTTTCTGTGGGTTGATGGTTGGTCTTGATGAACTTCAAGGTCCCCTCCAACCCAGGGAAGTGGTGGAATCACCATAGAATCACCAGAATCCCAGAACGTTTTGGGTTGGAAGGGACCTTAAAGCTCCTCCAGTTCCATCCCTTCTAGTGGCTGGGACATCTTCAGTGAGACCAGCTTGCTCCAAGCCCCCTCCAACCTGGCCTTGAACCCCTCCAGGGATGGGGCAGCCACAGCTTCTCTGGGCAACCTGGGCCAGGCTCTCACCACCCTCACAGCAAAGAACTTCTTCCCCACATCTCAGCTCCATCTCCCCTCTTCCAGTGTCAAACCCTTCCCCCTCCTCCTAGGGCTCCCCTCCCTCATCCAGAGTCCCTCCCCAGCTTTCCTGGAGCCCCCCCTTTTAGGGACTGGAAGGGGCTCCAAGGTCTCCCCGGAGCCTTCTCTTCTCCAGGCTGAACCCCCCCAACTCTCTCAGCCTGTCCTCCCAGCAGAGGGGCTCCAGCCCTCCCAGCATCTCCGGGGCTGGGTAACAAGAAATAAGGGACTAACTATTTTCACAGCTTTCTCCCTGACCAGCAGACACCACAACCTTTAGAGGATCATTCCCACCGCTCTCCCCAAAGGGCAGCAATCTGCATTTTCTGGATGGGGAATCCAGCCCCTGATGCGGTCCAACGGAGAGGTGGGATCCTGCCTGCCCGAGCATCCCGTATCCCGGTGTGGATTCATGGCCCGCTCAGTCTTTGTTCTGACTCCATCAATTCAATGGCCATTTAATAATGTCCTATTTTCGTAACGTGGATACAGGTCTACTGGGAACTGGACTGAGACCAAATCATCTCAGGCTGGCCCTGAACATCCATCAACTGTTTTACAGCCAGTAGTCATTTCTGGCCGAGGAGTGACTCACTCTTACTATCTATAAACCAAAGAAGTCGTCTACAATTAAGAATAATTGCAATTAAGATGAGTGACGACAAGATCGAAACCTGCCCACTTGAAGTTTGGTTGAAAAATCCACATCGTGGGCCCCTTGAGTATTTTTTTTTCTTCAAGAAGATCTTTTTCTGCGCACACTTAATTGTTCCTGAAACCAACTGGAACTGCACGTGCAGCTTTTTAAAGAAAATAGCCGAGATGCATCCCATCCTAATGACCGGGTCACTCGGTCTATGAGCTACAGGACCACGGGGAACGTGTTGGTGGGGAGCTGGAGCGCGCAGGGAAATGCCGAGTGAATAGCTGGAAAGCCAGGAGCGACACTAATTAGTGCTCGTTACATGTCTGATGTGCTTTCTCACACCACACAGGGCATCTTTTCTCAGCACCTTGAGATTAATGAGTAACAGGAACGGGTTCCTGGTTCCAACACGTCACGCGATAGATAGAACCATAGAAGGGTTAGAATTGGAAGGGACCTTAAAAATCATCAAGTTCCAACCCCCCTGCCCCGGCCCGAGAAGGTCCCCAGGTCCAGGTGACAAGCTGCACGTTCAACTGCTCCTCTGGAAGGTATCTGCATCTTTGAGAGCAACTATATTGTGTATAGCGGGAGAAAAATCAAGTTTTTTGGCAAGAGACACAGAATCACAGGATGACATGGGGTTGGAAGGGACCTCTGGAGATCACCCAGTCCAACTCCCTGCCAGAGCAGGGCCACCCAGAGCAGGTCCCACAGGAACGTGTCCAAGGGGGGTTTGAATGTCTCCAGAGAAGGAGACTCCACCACCTCTCTGGGCAGCCTCTGCCAGGGCTCTGCCACCCTCAGGCTCCCACCCGCACACTTCATTCCATCAATGGAGGCAATTTAATCACGAATGGTGGCCATTTATTGCAATATACACCTTCTCCGGGGCACTTTCTGATAGACTACAATTCCATTAAATCTATCTCGGAGTCCCTGCCTCTCGAACTTTGTTAGCGACTCCTCTACCTTTCTGTGACCACACTTTAGCGCAGACAGAAAACAGAGCGCTCTGCAATCAGATAGAATTTGGATCTAAAATTTAAAAAATTAAAAATAATGGGATAAGATAAAGAAAAACGCGCAGAAAGCATGGATGAATAAAACAACTTGTTTGCACAAAAATATTCCGGGTCTATTCGTGCAACCTGACGACCACGTCAATTAGTGCCAGATGAGAACTAATTGACTGCGTCAATTAGTGCCACACGCCTCGGTTTAACACGGCCTTTACAGCTCCAGCAGCTTCTTAACGTCAGCCCTTTTCTTTCTAGGCTAACGAGAACGTTTGCTCCTCAGCCATGAGTAAACCTTCCTCTGAGAGCGGCTCCACCGCCAGCAGCTCGCTCGTTCTCCTCGACTCCTCAGCAAACACCAGGTTTGTGGAGAGGAGGAGAGAGCCCCGAGGAGCGGTCACGCTCTTCCTCATCCTCGGGGGGAGAGCAGAGCCCTTGGCAGGAGGCTCCTCTGCCTCTTCGGCTCCACTTAAGCCCTTAAACCCACACTTCCCACAGGACCTCACGTTTAGAATCATAGAATCATAGAATCATCCAGGTTGGAAGAGACCCTTGGGATCATCGAGTCCAACCATCTACCCTACTCTACAAAGTTCTCCCCTACACCATATCCCCCAACACCACATCTAAAGTCTCTTAAACACATCCAGGGATGGTGACTCAACCCCCTCCCTGGGCAGCCTGTTCCAATGCCCGACCACTCTTTCTGTGAAAAATTCTTTCCTAATGTTCAGTCTAAACCTACCCTGTTGGAGCTTGAAGCCATTCCCTCTCGTTCTGTCATTAATTACCTGTGCGAAGAGACCGGCACCAACCTCTCTACAGTGTCCTTTCAAGTAGTTGTAGAGAGTGATGAGGTCTCCCCTCAGCCTCCTCTTCCTCAGACTAAACAGTCCCAGCTCCTTCAACCGCTCTTCATAGGATTTGTTTTCCAGGCCCTTCACCAGCTTCGTTGCCCTCCTCTGCACTCGCTCCAGCACCTCGATATCTCTCTTGGATTGAGGTGCCCAAAACTGGACACAATACTCCAGGTGTGGCCTCACCAGTGCCGAGTACAGGGGCACAATCACCTCCCTACTTCTGCTGGTCACGCTGTTTCTAATACAAGCCAGGATGCCGTTGGCTTTCTTGGCCACCTGGGCACACTACACACAGGACTTGAACCCATCCTCCATGGAAACCGAATTTCACCCCCTAAGGAACACAGGTCCATGGGCTCATCTCCGTAAAACCAGGGAAAATCCAGGACAAGCATCTGGGTAATTAGGAATTTTTCTCCCGTCCTTTGGAGCTGGGGGATCAGAACCGAGCCCTTTAATCACCACCCGGCTGCAGGGAGGGGACGTTGCCCGAGTGTGCGCCACCACGTCTCATCTGCATAATTTGTCCTTAAGCTAGATCTATAAACGGTTCCGATGCAACTAATAATTCAATACATTCATCAGGGTAAAAAAAAAAAAAAAAAAAGAAAAAAAAGAAAAAAGTATCATCTTAATGACTCCCTCCCAGTGATAATTATGTATTTAAATAGTTTCTGTCAACCAAGAAATATTTCCTCTTCTCAAGGCATTATTTCATTCCTTCTGGGAAAGAAACAAACTCGCGGGCTGACATTTCTTTGATAAGCTACAGAACTTCGGCAATATTTTCAAAATTGTCCGCAGCGGTGAAGGGTATCCTCATTTCTCCATAAAAAACACCCAGAAAATAAAAAACCATCAGCATCACCAGATGGACAAGCCAGCGGGAGGATCCGCAAGAGCCACCTGAAATAAACTGAGCTGATAGAATTTGGCACTTCTATCAAAACAGATCTTGAGCAAAAGCTTCTAAATTCAGCGTGACACACATTTACATTTTTTATGCAATTTTTTTCTTCCCCACTCCGTTGCTGCACCTGAACAGTAACGCATAAACAACCCAAACCATATTGTTAGAGCCTCAACCTTACCCTGTGAAGGGGTGGCCATCACTCAGCCCACCCAAAAACAAGTCGATAGCTTATTACATTAAATAACCCAGTATTTCACTCTGTCTGCCTTGGAGATTGATGAAGTTCCCACTGACTGGAGAAGGAAGTCCTGGGGAACTACAGCCCCATCAGTCTCACCTCTGTGCCCAGCGAGATCGTGGAGCAGATCCTCCTGGAATCTCTAAGGCACATGGAAAACAAAGAAGGTGATTGGTGACAGCCAACATGGCTTCACCAAGGGCAAGTGACAAATCTGGTGGCCTTCTAGAATGGCATTACAGCGTTGGTGGATAAGGGAAGAGCAACTGACATCATCTACCTGGACGTAGGCAAAGCATTTGACACTGTCCCACACAACATCCTGGTCTTTAAACTGGGGAGACATGGATTTGACAGATGGACCATTTGGTGGATCAGGAACCGGCTGGACAGTCGCACTCAAAGGATTGTGGTCAATGGATCAACATCTAAGTGGAAACCACCAGTGACAAGTGACGTTCCCCAGGGGTCAGAACTGGGACCAGCGCTCTTTAACATCTTTGTCAGAGACATTGGAGAAGGGCACCGGAGCTGGTGAGGGGTCTGGAGCACAAGTCTTGTGAGGAGCGGCTGAGGGAGCTGGGGGTGTTCAGCCTGGAGAAAAGGAGGCTGAGGGGAGACCTTCTCACTCTCTCCAACTCCCTGAAAGGAGGGTGTAGCCAGGGGGGGTCGGTCTCTTCTCCCAAGGAACAGGCCATGGGACAAGAGGAAATGGCCTCAAGTTGCCCCAGGGGAGGTTCAGATTGGATATTAGGAACAATTTTGACACTGAAAGGGTTATCAAGCCTTGGAATGGGCTGCCCAGGGCAGTGGTTGAGGCACCATCCCTGGAGGTATTTGGAAAACGGGTTGACATAGAGCTTAGAGACATGGTTTAGTGATGGTTTTATCAGAGTTAGGTTGATGGTTGGACTCGATGATCTTACTGTCCCTTCCAACCCAGACAATTCTGTGATTCTATGGATGTTGGGATTGAGGGCACCCTCAAGCAGGGGGGTTGGAACTAAAGGATCATTAAGGTCCCTTCCAACCCAAACCATTCTATGACTCTACGATTGGGAAAGATTTTCAGATCTCATCTTGGAAACCTGGCAGATGAACACTTCACACACCCATTGCAGCATTTTGCCCTCCAAACGTTGCTCGTTTACCAGAGGAATCTCTCTTTTCCAGAACCAAAGCGAGGGGAACCATAAAGTATCTGAAGACACCGCGTCCTGGTCATAATTCCCCATAAAAATAACGGCCCAGGTTCGGAATTGAGGACTCCACACGCCGGGAACAGCCCGAATTACCAACCGTTCAACTTCAAAGCCTCGCTCATCTACAGAGAACAACCAAGCTCAAGACTCCAATTTCTTTTTGATTAGGCCTTTCAAAGCATCCCTCAAGAATCAAAAGGGAAGAATATAACATTATTCTGTGGCAATTCTGACATAAAAGCTGCAATATTACACTGTTTAAAACAAAAAGGGGTTGCTTTTTTTCACATACCCCCCCCCCCTACTCTAGAATGAAAAGCACCTTATTATAAATATAAGAAAACCCAACTGTCTCCTGATGGTAATGACTCAGCTGATTTATCATAACAAAATGACAATGTCACCCATAGAATAATCATGCAAGAACACTTCAAAACCAGGAAAAAAGAAAAAAAAAAAAAAAGAAAAAAAAAGGAACGTACCCAATTCTGGTATGACTGTAGGGGTTGCTTACGAAAATGAGGAAAGTCAGAGGCTTAAGTGATTAAGTCAAATATATCGCTCATTCATTTGCAATTTGATTTTTAACTACGGACAAGATGAGTGAAAACAAGAACGGGAGCGTCTGCATCATAATATTAATAAAACATAATTAGGAAAAGATTAGCATAGGGGAAAGAAAAGCATCTTAATTCACCTTCCCTCAGCCCGCCAATGCGTCTCTGGCTGTTGATTATTATTTTCAGAGAGCTGGTGTTTACAAAGGTTTGATTAGATTGGAAGAATGCAAATTAAGAGGGAACTCGCTGACAACATATTTCCCCTCCGTGTGCAAGAAGGGGCTTATAAATCCCAGCAGACACCACCGCAATATCCCTGGACTATCTAGAGACCACGGATGGGGCCAGATATTGGGATATTTCCATGCCCAAGTCCCGGTTCAGGGGTTTTAAGGTCGTTGGCTCAGCCATTAAATATTGATTTTCTCCTGGAGTACTCGCATTATCATTGCTCCCGATTTCCAGAGTGGGAAACCTACGGCCACGGCAGAGGAATTTCCTCATCTCCTGGCATGTGGAGATGGGAAATTTTGGCCGAATTTTGGTCAAATTTGGCCACGTTGGTCAAATGAAGACCAATGCACACGTCTATGGGCTCCCAGCAGCCTCATATGTTGGCCCATCCATCCAGCCTATCCAAGTCTCTCTGTAGAGCCTCCCTGTCCTCATGCAGATCAACACTCCCGCTTAACTTGGTGTCATCTGCGAACTTACTGATGATACACTCTATGTCATTATCAAGACGGTCAATGAAGATGTTAAACAGAAATGGTCCCAACACCGAGCCCTGGGGAACACCACTTGTGACCGGCCGCCAGCTGGATTTAACTCCATTGAGCACCACTCTTTGGGACCGTCCATCCAGCCAGTGCTTGATCCAGCAGATCGTATGCTCGCTCAGGCCACGTGCAGCTAGTTTTTCCACTAGAATTCTATGGGGAACAGTGTCGAATGCTTTTTGAAAGTCCAGGTAGATAATATCCACAGCCTTTCCCTCCCTGGGATGCATCGTGTGTTTTTGCTGTTCCCTCAAGGGGAAAATACGCTTTTCCTGCCTACATTTATTTAAACACTCGTACACAATTTGCCTTTGGTAATGAGGTTTAGTTGCCTTTGAAAAGACCGTTCCCAAAACAAATAGTGTTTCCTGGGGTTCCCGCAGCCCCTGGAGGGGGTTCGGGGTGAAGGCAGCGATCGAGTCCAACAACAGACTTAGTGAAAAATGAAAAGGGGCTTTTTTTCCCCAGCAGAGTTGCTGGAGTAGAAGGGCTGAAAATGATCTCAACTTGTGCACAATGGCACAAACTCAACAAAAAAAAAAAAGCTCCCTGACAGGGGAGGTGGTGGAGAAGGGATTTTTCATGGCAGTTCAGGTTCCTTTTTACGTCCCGGTTCCCCCCCAGCTCCAACACCCCATTCTTTATTCCAGAAAAACCTTCAAGGCAAGAAAAAGACAACAAAAAAAATTCTTCTTCAGCCTCTCCCCCCCGCCTTTTGTTACACTATAAAGGCACATAATCTGTAAAAAATAATTTACACTTGCTCCAACCGAGACTGGCAAAGTGATAGCTTAGAGAGAAAGCCACTTGCACGTTTTATTCACATAATATTTTTAAATTATATAAGCTCCGTTCGAGTCTCACCGTTGAATGTAGCCTGAGCCAGTCAAGGAAGAAATCTAGCTCTTTGGAACTGCTCCCAGTAACTTAGGTATTTGCTGCAGAGACGGGATAATAAAGAACAAAAAATTGTTTATTTTTATGCCTAATCTAGAGCATTTCCTTAAAAAAAAGGCAAGATTAAACGTTTATACACCAAAAGTGTTTACAAAGATTAAGAGCCATCTTTGACCTCAGTCCAGAGAGCAAAACCAAGCCATTAAAATTGGAAATATCACCTTGACGGTACCCAGGGTGTTACGCCCTTCTGCGACCCGCTGTAATAATAAGCAACAATACAGATAATTACGCTGTTCTCCATCGCACCACGTTTTCCCTTCTCCCATCAAACACACGGACAAGTGCTGTCCCTGCAATAAACCCACGGGCTAACGAACAGTCCACCCGCTACTCACACGCCGTGTCCCGGTGGTTTAGAATTCACCTCCCGCAGCGATGAGCAGCCGGTTTGTGTACCTCTCCCGGGCGGGAGTTTCCCACCAGCAGAACTGACTTGTGCTTAGTCACCCTCCATGCAAAAATAGATTTTTTTATTTTTTTTTTTTCTGCCCGGGTTGTGTGGCTTCCTCATACCTGTGAGTTTTTCTCTCGCACGCAAAGAGCGATTCCCTTCCATATGACACTTACGAGTAGCAATGTTTTAACCAGAAAGCTCGCTAGTGTTGAACATTTTTCCTCATAAAATTGATCTACAAGATTTATCTTTATCTACTATTTTCCACTTCTGAGTGGGCTGCAGCTGGGGCATGGAGATCTGTTCTGCCTTGGGCATTCACCCTCACCAGAAAGCTGAGAAACCTGGTGAACTGAGCCACGGAGAAGTACCTCCAGCCTCTTGAACCCCATCCCACCAGGGCCAACACCACGAGGAACCCACCCCACCTTCAAAGCAGCATGACGGATGCAAAACGGAGGGAAAAGTACCAGGCATGAGTTGCTATTTAGAGAACTATCATCTTGGATGTTAACAAAGGTTGGGCTTTAGAGAGGAAACCACAAGGGAAGCTCTGGCGGGTTCATAATGCAGATCCCATAGTGAAACACCCTCCCCAGTGCTGCCTCCAGCTCTGGGGCCACCAACATCAGAAGGACACGGAGCTGTTGGAGCGGGGCCAGAGGAGGCCCCGGAGATGCTGGGAGGGCTGGAGCCCCTCTGCTGTGAGGACAGGCTGAGAGAGTTGGGGGGGTTCAGCCTGGAGAAGAGAAGGCTCCGGGGAGACCTTGGAGCCCCTTCCAGTCCCTAAAGGGGGGGCTCCAGGAAAGCTGGGGAGGGACTCTGGATGAGGGAGGGGAGCCCTAGGAGGAGGGGGAAGGGTTTGCCACTGAAAGAGGGGAGATGGAGCTGAGATGTGGGGAAGAAGTTCTTTGCTGTGAGGGTGGTGAGAGCCTGGCCCAGGTTGCCCCGAGAAGCTGTGGCTGCCCCATCCCTGGAGGGGTTCAAGGCCAGGTTGGAGGGGGCTTGGAGGAACCTGGTGTGGTGGGAGGTGTCCCTGTCCAGGGCAAGGGGTGGCACTGGGGGGGCTTTAAGGTCCCTTCCAACCCGAACCATTCCATGATTCTATGGTTCTAATGCTCCATCATGCACCTCAAGCTGGCCTCAAAATTGGACGAGGGATCCCAGCATTCCAACACGCGTGGCAGTAAAAGGCTGACTAGGAACCAGCACAGGCATTAGCTTCCTTGTGATACAGTAGTCACTGTGACTACTTTGTCCCCTTATCAAGCAAAATAAAATGACACGAAGGAACGGACACCAAAGGGCTCCCAGGGCTTCTGAGTTGCTTTTGAGTCAGCTGGAGCCTCCACCGCAGAGGAGCCGAGAGCAAACCCTGTGGTCCCTCCCCACACCTGAAGGATGCACAGGGCTGTGATCTGCCCAGCAGCAAAAAAATAAACCAAAATATTACATGTTTCAGCAGCAGTTTGTTCCATTCAGCCAGTTTTCCCACATTTTTATAGGCTGCGCAACCGTGGAGGCGTACTCATGCCTGCACACCCCAACCATGGCTAGACATGAGATGTGAGTGGAACCTTCAGTCATCAAATGATAATTTTTCGATACAAAATCTGCACACAAATTTAATAGGTCAATTACTGTCAGGGACTTTACTGAAAGGGCCCGAATTTATAACTGCTGCTCTCCGGAAAAGGAATAAATACGCGATAGAGCCACTATTGTCACTGTCTTGCAGATGTCACTAAAGCCTGGTATCAGCGCTGAAAAAATCACTTTCCGTAGGGATGGGGTGAAGGGCAGGGAGCAGGGAGGTGGGGAGGGCAGCTTCCAGGGCGAGGAGTGTCAAGATCCAAATATTAAGCCCACACAGATCTCGGGGACAGAGGCACCGAGGGCTCCCTCGTCACAGGCTGGGATGGCAATGCCCCAAATCCCAGAATGATATGGGGTTGGAAGGGACCTCTGGAGATCACCCAGTCCAACCCCCCCCCAGAGCAGGGCCACCCAGAGCAGGTCCCACAGGAACGTGTCCAGGGGGGGTTTAAATGCCTCCAGAGATAGAGACCCCACCACCTCTCTGGGCAGCCTCTTCCAGGGCTCTGCCACCCTCACAGGGAAGAAGTTCCTCCTCATGTTTAGATGGAACTTCTTATGTTCAAGTTTGTGCTCATTTCTTCTTCTCCTGTCAAGGCACACAATTAACCGGAGCTGCAAGGGAGCAGACGGGGAATATCAAAACTGGAGCCGAAACCCTGGCACCGACAACGCTCCGATTCCTCCTGTTACCCAGTGAGACACAAGTTTACCTACAGCCCCAGAGGTAATAAAACACCGTGTCATCCACGAGAGATGATAAATGAGCTCCCTTTTCCAGCCGCCGTGGTTCCAGTCGCTCTATTTAATGAGAAACACGCCTCGCTACACGCGTCTTATTGTCTTCTTCGCTCTGCGTGAGGCAGAGTCTCTTCATTAACCCCCCTCTCCTCCAGCAGCTCCCACGTGCATTTCTGCAGCCAAGAGAGCTCCACGGGCAGCATCACCCCTGCTTTTGAGAGGTTCAGGTGAGACATGGGGTTTGGGCTGAAGGGACCTTAAAGCCCCCTCAGCGCCACCCCCTTCCCTGGGCAGGGACACCTCCCACCACACCAGGTTGCTCCAAGCCCCCACCAACCTGGCCTTGAACCCCTCCAGGGATGGGGCAGCCACAGCTTCTCTGGGCAACCTGGGCCAGGCTCTCACCACCCTCACAGCAAAGAACTTCTTCCCTAGATCTCATTTCTGCAGCTGAGGGCTCCACGGGCATCATCACCCTTGCTTTTGAGAGGTTCAGGTGGGACATGGGGCATGGGGACACCTCTCTAAAGTGTTTTATTCCTAAATCCCAGGTTAGACCATGATATTGGGGCTTCCAGCCCCAACAAGACATTTGGCAGCATTTACTCATGCTCTCCTTGACCCGAGAAAGGGACTTAGGTGCATGGAAACCCTACGGTGACGTTGTATCGTCCACCCCACCAGCAGCAGGACACTAACAAGTGATAGACATGTCGGCCATTCAACTTGGGGCACTGTTTCCCATTTGATTAGGTCTGTTATATGCTTAATTAATTAGAGACACACCAGTTGAGATGTGAGGGATGATGCTGCCTGTTCAGAGCGGGCTTCTTGTACGTGCCGTTCCCTGTTGCGGAGGCAAAGCCGCTGCCAAAGCCTATTTGATGGCGGATGATATCATGCAATACCCTACTCCATGGGCTGCCCCATCCCTGGAGGTGTTCAAGGCCAGATTGGATGGGGCTCTGAGCCACTTTACAACCTGAGCTGAAATGAGCTACAGCTGCAGAAGAAAGAAGCTCATCCCAAGTGGTCCAAGTGCCCTGAAGAAAGAGAAGAAGAAAGGAAGAAATATCGAGGTCTTGCCAGGAGGCAACCCCCGTGCCCACCATCACAGCACAACCTTCCTCCGAGGAGCGAGGCAGGTGATGGATGGATGACTGCAGCTTCACAAAGAGCCAGAGATGATTGATGGGCCCGAGGAGAAAGATAGGATCCCTTGATTAAAACACAAATTAATTGATGGGCTTGGAGATGCAGATGAAGGCTCTAAGCTTCTGACCAGCGACAATAAAAGGGGGGCGGTGGATGGAGAAATGGGCAACGCTGGTTCAGCAGAAAAAGGTAAAAGGAAATGAGAAACTTGGGTGTTTCTCAGGAGAAGATTAGAGTCAGCAGAACTTTTTTCAAACATCCTGAGGGACCCGTTCTGGTCACATGAAAAGACCGAACAAGGACTCTTCAAGGATGCTCAACGCTTCTCCAGTCTTCAGGTTACCAGAATTTACGGACCGCCCAGCAGGGAGTCAGTCAGCGAGGGTGACGGGAGGGGGGCTGGCAGGAGGCGTGCTGGGGTTCAGAGTGCAGGGACAAGTTTCCAGCCAAGGCTAAGCCTGAAAAGGCTCCTCTGCCCACCTGACTTCACACGTGGGAGTAGAAAATGGATTTCAAAAGAAATTTTGCACATTTCATAGAATCACAGAATGGTTTGGGTTGGAAGGGACCTTAAAGGCCACCCAGTGCCACCCCCTGCCCTGCGCAGAGACACCTCCCACCAGACCAGGTTGCTCCAAGCCCCCTCCAACCTGGCCTTGAACCCCTCCAGGGATGGGGCAGCCACAGCTTCTCTGGGCAACCTGGGCCAGGCTCTCACCACCCTCACAGCAAAGAACTTCTTCCCCACATCTCAGCTCCATCTCCCCTCTTTCAGTGGCAAACCCTTCCCCCTGGTTGTATCACTCCATGCCCTTGTAAGAAGTCCCCCTCCAGCTTTCTCGTAGGCCCCCTTCAAACACTGGAAGGTCACTATAATATATATTTACTTACAGAAAATATATACATTACTCACAGTTGGGTAATGGCTCCAACTCTCTATTGAGCCAGGGTCTCAGTCTCAGCATATAGGAACTACATCCTGCCATCTTTCCCCATTTCCTCCACAACTTCCACCAAAACATCGTCTGGAACCATTTTTTTCCTATTCCTCTCCCTGTCGGATCCAAACCCCCCCAGTACAAGGAAGCTCTTTTTGCCCGTTTGCTTTGAAGGCAGCGGGGTCAGATCCGCCGTGGAACCCCGGAACCTGCTATGTCCCAGCACAGGAATAACCCCGCTCGGCAGCTCTCCGGCTCCTGGCTGGGACACTGGAGGATCCAATTTTTATTTTGCCACGGCACCCCCTTGGCAAAGATTCAACCTCCTCATGCCCAGTTAGAAACCGAGAATAATATTCCCTTTTTCTTCTCTATTTAGGTGAAAATCTTTCCGATTCAATGACACGAGCTGGTCCAGCAGCCTCACAACAGCATCCTCATCTTTCACACGCACACAATAACACAAATATTACACTAAATTATCCCTCCACTCATTAACGCACTGCATCCAGAATATGTCCTGCAATTTCTGCTGAGGAAGGTCCAGTGTGTTTTTATAGCTCTCCTCATTTATCCCCAATGGCTGTAATTATGAAATTATTAACAAACTTCACGCACCAACAAGGATTTACAGAAGTTGCACTTGAGTTTGGTCACAAATTTGGCTCCAAGAAACTTAAATTGAGGCCTAAGACAGATAGTCTACAAAAGCTTTTGGAAACCTCAATGGGGGGAAAATCCATTATGAACTCAGAATTAATCTCAACAATTTTACCTATCGATTTTTTGCCTTTTATCAATTGAACTTCTTGTTCCCGAATAACTCATTTACAGGTAATAGACTGAAATAACAAAGTCCTACACAGTTATAATTGACACCATTTCCTAGAACACGTTAATCACAAATTATCGGTCTAATAATGATTTTTCGGATACCGGGACAGGCTAAACAAACTCCAGGCCGCCATAAAGAAGCAGAAAGCTTAATTAAATTTCATTTCAGACATCAGACTCCAGCTTCGTTCTTCTCTACCCTCTTCAAAACAGGGCAAACCCCTCGTGATTCACGCGCGTGGAAAGAAACGACCAAGGGCAATTCATATTGTAAGAGAGAAATTGTGCTTTTTAACCCAGAGTTTGTACAAACGTGATTTGTCTTCAGCTAAACCCCGTTTTAAAAGGCTGTAAAATGGCAGAGACTGGATAAGAAAATTAAAATCTCTGGGTAACAAAGCGCTGAAGGATTCAGGAGGGATTTTCTCGCTGCTCAGCCCACAATCCTGGTGCATATTCTTCACGCGATGGGTGAGCTAACATTCCAAGATTCCCTTTTCAAACCAAGGACTGTAATAAAGAGGATCCACATCTTAAGGCAAACATTTTGCAGGTGGGAGGAGGAGCAGACCTTCAGGCCCTTCTCCAGATTTTCTACCTGTCTATTAAGGAATCCGCGCCACCCCCATCATCGCGGCATCGTCTCTCCGGCACCTGCTCCTGCTTGGTCCTCCCAGCAAAACATCACCCTTTAGTGCATCGTGTATTCACGGGTAATTTTAACGGAATTGGGATAGCGGAGAGAAGCCACCCTCATGAGAACAGCTTTGCTGTTGGCTCTCCCGGCCCTGAAAATGCTGACAGAGGCTGAATTTGTCAGAGTGGGACCGAGAGAGGCCTCACAGAGTCAGCAGAGGTGGGGAAACAAATACAGCGAAGAAAATGAACCTTATTTAATTTGGCATGAGAAACAAGTGTGCTATCCCGTATTCCCGAGGGCAAAAGGACTGTCCCTTCCCCTGTTTCTCTCCTCGGAGGTGAAGGTGAGTGAGGGAACTCGTTGAGTCCCCTTATTTCCTTCCTTCTTGTCCTGGGATCGATTTCTTCCCCGTGGCGTGACCAAGAGCGCACGGATTGCAGAGGGCATCGCTGAATCCCAAGTGCTTTCCAGCCCCTTCGTCACCGTATTATTTCCGTGCGGTTGGGAAGCCCAGGACGAGATTAGAGCGCATCTGTAAGCCCTCTGTGCTGGCACAGGGAGGACTTCCATCACCCCAAGGAGCTTACAACTTAAATTATACGAAAGACAAAGGAGAGAAGAAGGAATGAGAACTATTATACCCTCAGAATGGGAAAGTAAGGCATAGAGAAACTCCCGTGTCCTGATAAAAAAAGCTTTGAGAAGACACGGAGCGGGCAATCAAAGCTTCATCCCAAAGTGCCGCTTCCAGTCCTTTAACCTACAACGAGCCAGAGGAGGCAGACGACAGCGAGAAAAAGCATCTCAATAAGAGAAACTGCCAGCGATGGCTTCGAAAACGCCCTGAAAAAACGCAAATTCCCCTGAAGTGCAGTCACCTCCCGCCTCTGTCCTACCCCAAAGCATCCCGCTCTCCTCCCACAGGTCATCACACCCAAGGGACGGGGAGCTAGAAGAGGCTGAGCGGGATCTAATCGCTTCTTCCCTCTTCCGTTCCAGAAACGTACACGGATTTAATGAGCAAAATCTACTTTGGAGCTTCCAATCTATTTTGCAGAATATCGAGCGGAGCACTCAGAATTTATTAAGCGGGTGAAAGCAGCGTCGTACCAGCCCGTTCCCTCCCCGTCGTCACAAGGACAGAGCCTGCCAACCCGAAATGAGCTGCACACCCAGAGAGCCCGCGCGAGGTGGAACGGGCGGCCAGGATTATAATTAATCCATATACCTTCTCGCTCGAGCTGCACGCCAGCAACCCCGACTGAAAGGAACACGCCAGCAGCCAGGGCCGTGCTGGAAATAGTCAAGCGTCAGACCCGGGGAAATAATTAAATCCTTTGGGTGCCCGTTTCAAAGCTGGTCTCTGAAAGAGTTTGCTCGTCGCTGCTGCGCTTCAGGGTACGGGAACAGGGTCAGGAAGTTCCAGGTTAGTGTTAGTTTTTAAATATCACAGAATGGTTTGGGGTGGAAGGGACCTTAAAGACCACCCAGTGCCACCCCCTGCCCTGGGCAGGGACACCTCCCACCAGACCAGGTTGCTCCAAGCCCCCTCCAACCTGGCCTTGAACCCCTCCAGGGATGGGGCAGCCACAGCTTCTCGGGGCAACCTGGGCCAGGCTCTCACCACCCTCACAGCAAAGAACTTCTTCCCCACATCTCAGCTCCATCTCCCCTCTTTCAGTGTCAAACCCTTCCCCCTCCTCCTAGGGCTCCCCTCCCTCATCCAGAGTCCCTCCCCAGCTTTCCTGGAGCCCCCCCCTTTAGGGACTGGAAGGGGCTCCAAGGTCTCCCCGGAGCCTTCTCTTCTCCAGGCTGAACCCCCCCAACTCTCTCAGCCTGTCCTCCCAGCAGAGGGGCTCCAGCCCTCTAATATGGCCAACACCTGTGTCAATCCTCTAAAAGGACCTTCCCAAGATGACTCAAATGCACCTGCATGTCTGCGTCACACCGGTTTTGAGTGGAGAGAGCACTGACGGCTGGTCTGTTGGTCAATCTAGATGGCCATTCCCAAGATCTGCGTCTTGAACCTGTGGGTGCAGGCGACAAGGACCGGCCTCCGGAGTTACGCACAGGCAAAGGGAGAGGAGGAAGAGGGACTTTCAGTGCAGTCACATGCTCCATAGAGCTGAAAAGTGGAAGGATAAGAGCAAAGACGGATAGGCACCATGATGACTAAATTGCTCAATTATTTGGTTTGCTTTAAGTCGTCTTTCTGGGTTTTGTGGTTTTGATTTTTTTTAAATACATCCTACATTCTTCTGGGTCAAAGTTTCTCAGTTTTGAATTTTAAATAAGGGCTTTTGAGATTATAAAAAACCACCATGAATAAGAATTCTCTATTTAGGTAAAAAGGGTTCCTAATTGATTATAATCAATTCAGTGTGTTCAGCTATTGTCATTAGATATAAGTCTGGAATATATGGAGCAAAGAGTAATTGCTGCTGATGAATGCATAAAAAGGTAGTCCATGTTTCATTTGTACAATGTCCTTTTTATTTGCATGAAACATTATGAAACTAGACAATCATTAAAGAAATATAAAAAAAAAAAATCACTGAATGGACTCTCTGCATTAGAGGTTCATTTTCTTTCATTTCTCCCCGTGTTTTCCTGGAGCTTGTCCTTTGGGTCATCTCATCTTTGCATTTCTATTTAGTCAAATGAATTTCACGTCTGTCTCTGCCACAGAACAGATTGACAGAGTGACAGCAGCAGAAAATAGAAAAAAAAAAAAAAAGGATGAATTAATAACAAGAAGAGATGTTTATTCATTTAACAGAGAAGGTGAGAGGTGACTATACAAATATGAGCTATTGTCAAGGAAAGCCAGTGCAGAGGTGAAAAGATCCACCATGGACCAGACCTGCTGCCAGCTGGGGCCAGGAGAGCACCAACAGCCCCTCGTTAAAATCTGACAGGTGATTAGTAGCCAACAAAGAGCTGGAATTGCCACCACTGTTACCTGTGACTCTTCATGGAGGGGGTTCCCCTCCCAGCCCCTTAGACTTTAGACGCAGGTGAACGTGGCTGATCCAAGGGCTGGAGCCCCTCTGCTGGGAGGACAGGCTGAGAGAGTTGGGGGGGTTCAGCCTGGAGAAGAGAAGGCTCCAGGGAGACCTTGGAGCCCCTTCCAGTCCCTAAAGGGGGGGGCTCCAGGAAAGCTGGGGAGGGACTCTGGATGAGGGAGGGGAGCCCTAGGAGGAGGGGGAAGGGTTTGCCACTGAAAGAGGGGAGATGGAGCTGAGATGTGGGGAAGAAGTTCTTTGCTGTGAGGGTGGTGAGAGCCTGGCCCAGGTTGCCCAGAGAAGCTGTGGCTGCCCCATCCCTGGAGAGGTTCAAGGCCAGGTTGGAGGGGGCTTGGAGCAACCTGGTCTGGTGGGAGGTGTCCCTGCCAGGGTCTGCATGGTCTTTACGGTCCCTTCCAACCCAAACCATTCCGTGATTCTATGGCAAGTGGGAATAAAGAAATCACCCTTGGACATCGCCCATAGGCAGAAGGAAGGAGACAGGAGAAGGAGGAGCTGCCCAGCCCCTCTGAGGGAGATGAAGATCACTGAGTGACAGCGATTTATAGGCCAGTGGTGCCCATTGGGACATGCATCCACGGTCCTGACCGGCGCTGCCTGTTCCCTTCCTCCCCAGCCAAGTCCTGGAGCCAACCTCCATCTGCTGCCCACTCCCTGAGCAACCAACACAACCTCCACGAAGCAGAAACGTCGGGTTCCAGACGTTAGAAGCAGTGGGTGAACTCATTTAAATGAAGTTTACTGGACCCCCCCAGTTAAGAGCAGCCGAGTTTATACAGGATAAACCCTGAGCAGGAGAAATGAACCTCCCTGTTGGGCCGTTCCCACGCTGCTGGCTTGATGTATCACACTAAACGGAGATGTGAAAGGTCGCTCCCTCCTCCTTGGTTATTTAAGCATTCCCACCGAGACGAAAACCAGCACGGCACAGCTTCTGCCCTTATACAGTCCCAATTTCTCCCAAATATATATGGTCTGAGCTGAGCACCTCCTGCTTCACTTAATTCCCGAGATCCCGCAGCAAAGAGCTCATCCTGGAGCCGGTCTCTCGTTTATCTCTTCCCAAGGCCATGGGAAGTCTAATGAACTTTTAGCTCATCTCCCTATTTCCATTGTTATTCTCCCACATTATTAAGAAAGTCGCAACGATCTCTCAGGTTTAACTCATTCCAAAGGAAATGTGAGATAAAAATATTGAAAATATGCAGATTATAAAGAGTTAATACATGGCAAATCCATCTTGACACTATTCCAGGAACTCAAGAGGACACTTGTGACTCTGTCTTTTCCAGATTACTCACGCCCGCAGTGTGCTCCTAACGCTTCTTAATCATGGATTAAGTAATTGCTAACGAAAAGAAAGAGCTATAAAGGCTCTGCCCAACCTTTTAACCCACCTCGATACAAAGCAAACGTCCAACGACAGCGGGGGGAGCCCAGCACCCTTCGACACCAAGCTCTTTAGTTTTAAGTCAGTGATGTCACCTCCACATCAATTTTATCCTCACTGTGATTTGCCCAAAAAAGAACAAAACTGGATTCTGCTGGGGTCCCTCTGTACGGGCAGCGAGAGACGCCTGGGGATGCAGGAGGTGGGAAAAGGAAGAGAAACGCTCTTTTAGAGGGTTCCTCAGGGCCAGGCTGGAGGCTGGGGCATCGGACACGCTCCAGAGAGCTGGTGACACGGCAGTGGATGGACAAACCCTCGGAAACCCCCGCTTCTAGTGTTTCTAACACATCTCCCTGTTTAAACCCTCTCCATCCTCCCAGAAAACAAAATAAATCCAAACACGCATCATCTTAGCAGCCCTATTTCTTATTCCGTTGCTGACGATACCTAATGAAGTGGATAAATGATTAATTAAGAAATGGTATTTCTTCAGAGAAACCAGCTCTTGGGGGAAAAAACAAAAGGAATCCCTTGGCACTATTGTTCACTGGTCCGTTTTCCACTATTTTTAGCAAGCGGAGGAGAAGCCGAAGCGGAGCGAAAGGAGGATCGGCAGGGTTCGATCGGAGCAAGGGATAATAAACAACCCCCCAAACAAATCTCAAGGTGGTGTTTAATGCCCAGCTCCCCGGCCACACAATTAACTCCTCGGCCACCCCTGATAAAGGAATGGTAATTCATCGTTAACATCCCACTTTGGAAAAATTATAAATCTAAGGGGGGGGAAAAAAAGGGGTCACTTTTTGCGTCCATGTTGCATTGTGGGAGATACAGCGCCTGCAGCAAAAAATAATAGGAATAATACAATATTGAACCTTTCCCTCAAAGGGAAATCATTTTACAGCCTTCCCATTCCAATACGACCAGTGACAGGAGCACCGAGCGGGATATTACAGCTCTTAAGGTAGTTTATGGAAAAGTCCGGACTATTAATAAAAGACACCCAATTAACAGTTTTAAAAGGTGCACGTGGAAGTTGTAGGTACAAACTTCTATCCCTGACAGCCATCTGCAGTGCTCCATCACCTCTTTTAATTATACAGTTCGTAACAGTGCTGGGCAAGAGTTTTGGGGAGAGATGTTTTAGGCTCCCCAATCCCACGTAGGAAGGAGCTGGTCAGAGCCGGTAGGAACCTCTTAAGAGCTCGATTAAAAATTTCCCTTCATAACCGTTGGTTTCTGATAGAGAGTTTTGTTTCTTTCTACGTTCCAGTGTATAGCAAAGTAAAAAATTATTAAAAATATAATTCACGCGTCAAACTGCGATAATAAGAACAGTAACAGAAAGGTCAAAACAACCCAGGCAACAGAAACCAAAATATCTGATTTTTAGCTTTGGTTTTTTGACCCTTAAGTCCCTAAAATTTTCATTAAGAATATTGCGCTGGGCAGACTCCACCAAAGCAGAAAAACTAGTAAAATATCTCAACGAAGCACTGACACTAGTGATTTTAATTTTTATCTAAAAATGCTGACAATCCTATGATGGTTTTCAATTTCCCTCCTGTTCCTGACACTATTTTTGGAAAGAAGCTCTTCTTCAAAACCACGTGCTCCCGTTTATCCCACTGCAGCTTATCCCAGGCAACAGCCAGGTCCTCCTCGTGAAAAATATATATATATAATTTGCTCTATATTTGGAGAACTTCTAATATGAGATGACGCCCTGCCTGTATGTGCTCATCGTCTCTCCTGGCATCGCCCGGAGTCACCTGAGCTTTGCCTTTGGAGCCGTTCCATCCCTGTTTTCTCCGGGAGACAGGGAAGAAAAGAGCGCGGTTGAAATCCATCTGTCTCTGCTGACTCCCCTCCCGCCTTCCTCGTTTCTCTTCCCGTTCTCCCCGGAGACCGGAGGTGGAAAAAGCCATTTTTTTTGGCATCATTTCACCCTGGGTGTTCCTGCCTCACCTCCAGCTCCATAGCGCTACTCCACGCAGACACCTCCCACCCCACCAGGCTGCGTGTAGGTCCTAGATAAATATCCCAAAATGAACACAAATTCTTTGCTTTTCCATCACTGCTTAACCTCAGGGGGGCTTTATTGGGATTCTTCCGCATGCGAGCAGAATTCCGGTTGCATCCTCCTCCTCCAGCACTTGTCTGTGCTTTGCTGAAGCCCGTTCCCAACCCATGGTTTGAGGTCCTCGGGGCACTTGCTCCTTCTCCCCCAGCATCAAACTGGGACGTTTCCCTGCCTCTGGTTTCCCCCCTAAGGGTTCCAGAGCCGAGAGCTCTGGATAGAGACCATTAAGCCCTAAATGACCCATAAATTCCTATTAAAAGAAAGTTATACTTAATTCATTTCCCAAATTTCCACCCCAGATTGCCTCTGACTGTGTCAGACTCCATGAGGATCAATAACTCCAAACCTGGTTGCTATTACATCCCGGCACAGGAACAATTAATATCCATCTTGGGGTTTTACACTGCCTCATTGCTATAGGTTTTAAATGTTTTCCACACAAAACTAAACACAACAACACAGTCCTCGGAGGATATCGGAGAGATTCCCAAAGCTCTGCCCTTCCGGGGAAAAGCACTTTCTCCTCTAAATAGCTTTTGGTTTTGGTTTTTTCCTTTTCCTCAGGTAGGTGGAAAGGGGAAAGAAACGGGTGGGCAAAAATTTCTCTTGAGCAATGCATTGAACGCCGATGAAACAGATTTCCCCCGAGTCTAAAGCAACACAACCCCTCGCCAGCTCGTGGAAAGCCCCAATCCTGGACACTCACTTGGTGAGCCCTGGAGTCAGATATTGGATGCAGGGAGGGAAGCCACAGGAGGAAGGAGAAGGGTTTGCCACTGAAAGAGGGGAGATGGAGCTGAGATGTGGGGAAGAAGTTCTTTGCTGTGAGGGTGGTGAGAGCCTGGCCCAGGTTGCCCCGAGAAGCTGTGGCTGCCCCATCCCTGGAGGGGTTCAAGGCCAGGTTGGAGGGGGCTTGGAGTAACCTGGTCTCACTGAAGATGTCCCAGCCACTAGAAGGGATGGAACTGGAGGAGCTTTAAGGTCCCTTCCAACCCAAAACGCTCTGGGATTCTATGGTGATTCCACCACTTCCCTGGGTTGGAGGGGACCTTGAAGTTCATCGAGACCAACCATCAACCCAACACTGCCCAACCCACCACTGACCCATGTCCCTCAGCACCGGTTTTTAGATCCCTCCAGGGATGGTGTTTGGGGAGGGGAGCCCTAGGACGAGGAGGAAGGGTTTTCAACCAAAAAATGGGAAACTGAACTGAGATGTGGGGAAGAACTACTCTGCTGTGAGGGTGGTGAGAGCCTGGCCCAGGTTGCCCCGAGAAGCTGTGGCTGCCCCATCCCTGGAGGGGTTCAAGGGCAGGTTGGAGGGGAATTTGGAGCAACCTGGTCTGGTGGGAGGTGTCCCTGCCCAGGGCAGGGGGTGGCACTGGGGGGGCTTTAAGGTCCCTTCCAACCCAAACCATTCTATGACTCTATGATTCTGTAAGTCTCCAAAAATTGCCCCTCCCAAAGGCCAATGCAGAATCATAGAATCATTCAGGTTGGAAAAGACCCTTGGGATCATCGAGTCCAACCATCTACCCTACTCTACAAGGTTCTTCCCTACACCATATCCCCCAACACCACATCTAAACGACTCTTAAACTCCAAGGATGGTGACTCAACCACCTCCCTGGGCAGCAGATATCTCCCTGGGCAGAAATAAACTCTATGTTAAAAGCTGCCAGTTTTTTCACAAAAAACCCAACTAAATTCACATACCCTAAGGGGAATTCTGTCTGGGGAGGGGGCGGATTTTGGGGGGAACCACACCGGAGCAGCTCAGGGGAGAGAATGAGTCCAGAGCGGATCATCTTTTCTCTCACTTGAGCGAGCGGCAGCAGCCCGTTAGTCAAAAGGAAGCTTTTATACGTTTCATTATTGTTAAACATCTGAGACAAAGCGATGTTGACATCGCACAGATACTTCCCGTTCCCCCCAGCACATTAGATTCGTGCTTTATTACTCAGGATCTTCCCTACCACCTCCAAAACGCCTGGGGAAAACATTAAGAGATTAAAAGAAAAGCTATTGCTTAATATTAGAACGAAATAGATCCGAACTCACTCGCTGTTTATGCGATAATAATTACAGCCAGGAGAGTCTCGCCCCGCAGAGCCCCAAGTCCTCCAGCAGGTTTATCTTTCTAAATGAATTTGTCCCATAAACATTTTTAGTAATCGCATTACCAGTCCCGTATCGTTAATAAATGTCATTAAATACAACATGACCAAGAACAGCCTGGAAGGAGGCTGACTGCAGGTCTACGCTTGGGTTTGAAGCTCAGATTCCAAGGTGGTGGAAACCCAAGATAGACATGCTTGATCCTCACTTTTACAAACGTATTTTCAGGGGAAAAGAGGAGGGTTTTATCATGTAATTAAACGTTTAGTGTTTTCAACCATAGCTGACCTACGGATGGCTGCATTTCATCACCACTTCCCTTCCATCTGCCTCTCCGCCGTTCCAGTCTGGTCCCTGGGACTTCACTGGCACCGAGAGAAGAGAATAAATGTATTGTCTACCTCTGTTTGGGCTAAAGACACCTAAATCTTTCACAGCTCTTCAAGGGGGGGCTGGAAATATTTGCAGCCGGGCATCCATCCGATCCAGTTTGCTCTGGGCTGACTCTGAGACATCGTGAAAATTTAATGTAATTGGGAAGGCAGGAGGCGACGCCGTGGGATGAAATGTCACGATCGTGCCAGAGACAAAGGCACCGCAACCACCGTCCCAAAGGATGCCTTTGGTTTTTCTTCCGTAAAAAGGATGGGGAGACAGGAAAAGAGAAAGGAAACAGACGATTTGGGCTTGATTTGAGATAGGACTAAATGTAGTTGTTGCGGATAAACGCGGAGCCCTGGGTAAAGGACACACTTCGGTACCCACGTCAGGGAAATGTCTCTACAAGGTCATGGAAGAACCATCTTGTGGCTGAGGTGTGGGGAAAGCGGGGGCAGAAGGGATCTGGGGTCACTCTTGTGGCTCTGTTACTAACACCCTGGAGACCATCTGGCAAATATCTTAATTACACAATGCCTCAGTTCACAAGGTAGAAGATGATTCCTCACCAATTTGGATCAGGGCTCTTCAGTGAATGAAGAAACTAAAATACATCCAGAGATACCCCGAGCTCTGGCACAGTCGCACCACTGGTGACCTGCAAATCGAGGAGAGCTGTGTAGGGGGAAGACAGAAACCTCAAAATAATGCACCTCTAGCTAAGTAAAACCAGGGGTCACTCAAATTTGTCCTTAGGTCTGGATTTACAAGCAAAATTCTTGGCTTTAAGTCAAAGCTTTACAATGGATTTAGGCATCACTTCACCGGTGGGGAAATGGAGACACAAAGAGGTGCAGAGATTTGTTCCCAGTGATCGAAGGGCTGGAGCCCCTCTGCTGGGAGGACAGGCTGAGAGAGTTGGGGGGGTTCAGCCTGGAGAAGAGAAGGCTCCGGGGAGACCTTGGAGCCCCTTCCAGTCCCTAAAGGGGGGGGCTCCAGGAAAGCTGGGGAGGGACTCTGGATGAGGGAGGGGAGCCCTAGGAGGAGGGGGAAGGGTTTGCCACTGAAAGAGGGGAGATGGAGCTGAGATGTGGGGAAGAAGTTCTTTGCTGTGAGGGTGGTGAGAGCCTGGCCCAGGTTGCCCAGAGAAGCTGTGGCTGCCCCATCCCTGGAGGGGTTCAAGGCCAGGTTGGAGGGGGCTTGGAGCAACCTGGGCTGGTGGGAGGTGTCCCTGCCCAGGGCAGGGGGTGGCACTGGGGGGGCTTTAAGGTCCCTTCCAACCCGAACCATTCTGTGATTCTATGAACATAAACTGGTGGTAGAAACAGAGGCTGAGGACAGGTCCTGGGCTGTCTCCCCGCACTGCCCGCTGTGCCAGGCTGAGGAGGGCTCATACTTCCGTAGCAGTAGGAGGAAAGACGCGTTTTCCGCTGACGGCAGCACAGGGACGCACACACTGCACTCCCCGAGTTACTGTGAGCTTCCCCCAGGTGGGAGGGGGCCCTGAAATTACTGCGAGAATCACAGAAACATCTGAGAAGTAAATCTCCGCTTGCTTTAAAAACGTACAAATTTCTCTAAGCAGAGGACTGGTGCTACTGCAGCGTCTGAGAGTGTCACCAATATTTATTACGTCAGCCTTTTTCTTCTGCGTGACTTTGTGCTGCCCAAAAACCACGGTAAGAGATAACCCTTGCTTTAAAGAATTCATACGTGAGACGTTGAAAGGAGCGAGAGAACACTAATATTTTATACTTATACAGACTGCTCTGTCCACAAGGAAAGAAAACGTCTGTTGGCGATTAAGAGCAGGGCAGGAGTTCAGGACTGCGCTAAAGATTTTGGGCAATTGGCTTTCCCTCTGAACGCCTCATTCCCCTCAGTTTGACGCTCTTCCACAAGGATCTGATGTGAATTGAAAGCTTCGAGCTGCTGCACTGGAATGTTATTTATCGTATTAATGCTTTTGCCTTTGACCATTAGTGCAATCTTGTCTTGCCAAAGCTGACCCTGAAGATATATGTTGTGCCGTATATTTATACGAGGGTAACAGCACGCACCGGAGACGGGCTGGAGGTCTACGATATGGGTGTATTGTCTATGGGACATAAAAAGACAGATCTAGACACGAGGCAGATGTCTTTTGGGTTTCCCAATTTCGGATTTTTATGGTTAACTAACAGCGCTCATAATGCGCCTGATATTTCTGCATATCAAAATTATTCTACCACTTTAGCAGATGATGTAGCACATTAATTTTTATTTCCAAAAATCAAGGCTTCTGTTTTCGTGAGCAGGCATGGAAACAGTATGCAAAATTGCCATCCCAACCAACAGTAAACTTTCAATCAAAGTGGGTGGCATTTGGTATTTAAAGTAGCTGGAGTTCACCTCAAGATTCCTGACCCCCTTCTAAATGCAGAAAGGAGGTTGGCCCTCCTGGGTCTGCCTATCTGGTGAGCATCATTTCAAGCATCCCTGGCATTCCTATAAAATAGCCTGAATTTCTCCTAAGAAACGTTCAGTGTTAAAATAAAAACCAAGAAAAGCCCAAGCCCTTCCCCGTCAGAGCGAGTCGCTGTGTCTCGCTGAAGCGGGGGCTCAAGGAAGACACAAACCCTATGTTCCCAACCGAGATGTCCTCAGAGCATCAGCGACACCGAAACCCCATCAGAGCTTCCTCCGACTCACGCCTGACTCCGGGACTTACCAACTTTAACACAATTCCAATGAAAAAGAGCCTGGTCCTTCTTTCTAAGTGAACAGGAGGAAGTTCAGTCAAATAACAACAACTGTGGCAGGGCGTCCCAGATCTAAGTTCGAGTAAAAATTTAGCTAAATGATGTAGCTTTATAACCCCGAGGATGAAGTGTTAAGCAGTTTCTATTGCCCTCGATGCCTTTGTTCCAGCAGATCTGAAGGAAACAATTAAAAGGGTCAGTTGGTTTTCCTCTTTGTGCCCCATTCAGAGCCATGTGTTGATGCTCCGACCTGCTTTGCACCTCTCCAATGTTATACCCATGCTTTGTTTCCCACCTGCCAAGTGTGATATTCAACGGCTGAACTCCCGAGTCCTGCAGCCTCCCAAAATACCCACGTATTTCCACGGCTAAATCCAGTAAGAAGTGGGGTCTGGTGAAACTCCTCAGAAGTTTAGGAAGAAACCAAGCCAGGACCAGTATATTCCAGAGTTCATGTGATGCAAGTGGAACATACAATTTTAATCCCTCGCTCCCATCGGAGAGAACAATCAAGATGACGGGGCAAGAGAAGAATGAATTTTAATGACAGCTGACATCCAAAAACCTATTGTACCAGCCCAAAAGGGATTCATGGCACTTAAGTAAGTCTGGAGAGAGATCTATCCTATTTCTCCATTTCACAGCTGAACTAATATGCTCCACCAGCTTCATACATGTCTAAAATCGCAGTTTCGGCTTTCAATAACTTTTATCTTCAGCCTCTGCAGCCAAAGCCGACCAGAATCATCAGATTTATTTGGGCTGGTGCTAATGCCCCGCCGGATGGACGCAGGCACAGGGATTCACTGGGAACAGAGGGGTTTTCATAAGACTTGGTACTTCTCCTCCAAGCCTTTTGCAAACATTTGTGAATTAAGGGTGATAACAGCTGTGTGAGGCAAGGAGGTATTATTTCTATTCCCATTTTCAAAGGCAGCAAAGCTCTGATCCTACCTTCCATTGGGTACCGGGTACGTCAGCACTTTCTGGAGGTCAGGACATCACTGCCTTGCTCACAGCCCCCTAGACCGCCACTGGAAAAGCCCTGGTTAGAGCTCAATGTCCCAGCTCCTGGCCCTGAATTATCCCATCCCTCCCCTGAAACACTCCCTTGCTGCTCTGCAGGACTGATGGTCAGAGAAACTCCAACACCAGCTCGGGCTCTCTTCCCCTCTGGTGACCCTTCTCCTTTACCTTCCCCCTCATCCAAACCTTATTGTAGCCTCACAGCCACACATTGTGATCCTTGTGCTCATCTGGATCTTCCTTACGAGTTCCAACATGAGATCTGCTCACCCAGGAGCACTCCCTGGAAGTTTCTCTTCCTTCAAAGTTCTCCTTTCTACAAATCTGACAACCTGTTCTCTTCCTCGCCCTCCGCCGGTTCCCTCTCCGTGTCTGCATCAGGGCACCTTCCCAAACCAAGGGAGCCACGTTCCTGTGACGGCTCCTTCTCCTCCTGGCAGCGAGGAGCGGTTCGGTGCAGGACCAGAGGCTGCTCTGCCTCAAAGAGCTCCCCAAAGGCTGCATCAGGGACTTTTTCCTGGCCCATCTCCCAACCACCCTTCGACTTCCATCATCAAACGTAGATGCCCCATTTAGATCACTCAAAGGATCTAGACAAGTTCTCCGAGTCAGGGCCTGAGAAGACTTCCCAAAATCCCAGCCAGGTTTTTGTCTCTTTTTCCCTCGGAAACGTTGACAAAAATATGGGTAGGCAGTGACAAGTGAGTGAGTGCGGCGTGAAGAGTTAACGCTCGACAGCTGAGCCCCTGACAGGGCGCGTGCTCCCAGCCCTTCCCAAGCACCAGACGCTTCAGCCTGAACGTTCAACCTGGTTTAGACATCGAAGCTGCAGCCTAAACCTAAAAATGTTGTCAGTGGGAGGAGGCAACTGAGCAGGCTCTGGGGGTCACGAGCTCTCAAGCGATTCTCCTGGCTCTAGCACAGCAGAGATAGCCGTCGCTGGGAGCGCCGCTAATAGTTATGCATCATCCACGACATAGGCAACGTCTGCAGAGAACTTAGGGTCTGCGTGAAATACTGACTTTTAAGGGGTCTCAAGACTTGGGTTATGTTGCCTACACATCTCGTAGGGAAATGTCACAAAGAGCGCAAATAAAGAGTCAATACTCTCTACCAAAAAAAGGATGGTGTTCTACATAAGCGATGGGCAACAGAGACAGGAGATTCATAGAATGGTTTGGGTTGGAAGGGACCTTAAAGATCATCCAGTGCCACCCCCTGCCCTGGGCAGGGACACCTCCCACCAGCCCAGGTTGCTCCAAGCCCCCTCCAGCCTGGCCTTGAACCCCTCCAGGGATGGGGCAGCCGCAACTTTTCAGCTACTCAGGATTAGCTTAACCTCACGCGGGACGACGGAGAACCAAGACACAGATCTCCAAACCCCATTTTAATACCTTAACAACAAAGCCACGTTCCTTCCTCCTTACAACTATCTGGCTTTATCTTTCAGGCTGTGTCATTATTGCTATTGGGCTTTATTTATTTAATGCCGGTGTTTTCCAATTACTACTCCGTCTGCTTTCCGCCTGGTTGATTCACACAGTGACCTCCTGAACCCCTCTCAATTGGACACTTCTGCTGTGGCACATCCTGACTTTCAAAAACAACTGGTCTCAGGTTAAGAATGAAAAAGGACTCATTACGGGGGGTGCAAAAGCCAAAGGGCCACGTGCACTGTCACAGGCATCTCTGTGTCAAACGGTAAACAGCTACTGCAAGTCATCAGCGCTCGTGTATAGCCAAACCTAAAGAATTACAAATCCCCAGCTTTTCCAAATTCTAAGCCCAGCAGGGTTTGCAACGCCTCAGGAGCCTCCTTTCATCTGTTATATTTCTTCCCTTGCTTTTCACAAAGAAGTAATAAACTCCCTTAAAGTGACAAGGGTGCCGGGGTTTTGTCTGGGAAGAGGCTCATCCAAGACTGACAAATGTTCTCAGCCTTCCCGTACCTTGTCCAGCGCGTCAATGAATTCACATCATCAATTGCCCCGTACTCCAGACTGATAACAAGTGTCTAATCCAAAAGAAATGCTCCTCTGACGTCCTTTTGACAGCACCTAACCGTACTGACTCATAGAAATGATGGAGAAGATCTCTCCGAGCTGGCTTTCTCTGGTCTATCCTTCTGACAATGAGAGAATGCTCTCGAGAGCCTTCTTTATATCACTGTCTGGTCCAAACCTCACGGGAGGCTATTTCAGACCTCACTTCTTTGAGATCTTCCTGGTAGCACAACCTAATTCTTTTGTTTACTGTCATCTCATCGGTGCTCTGTACGCTCTCTCGCCTGAAAGTTGCCTTTTGTGGTGTTTGGAGCCTTCAAATTTATAGGCTGCCGTCAGGTGATATGGAACCAGAACATCAAGGAAAAGCAATAACACAACATTCATTCCTAGATATTTATTTTCCTGCACTAACCTCACGTGATGGCTTTAAGGGCTGGGGTTCGTGAATAATTTATCACAGCACAGCATCAGCTGAGCCACACTGACCAGAAAGGAAGCCTGGACCCGACTTGCCCTCAACACCAGACCTGAGAGATGCTCTGAGATTTGCATCTGATTAAATTTCATCCTCTGATGATAACACTCGGGGACCAAGAGAGTTTTTCTCCCTCACTCTTGCTGTGTTTTACACACCTTGCATCATCGAATCACAGAATGGTTGGAGTTGGAAGGGACCTTAAAGCCCCTCCAGTGCCACCCCCTGCCCTGGGCAGGGACACCTCCCACCACACCAGCTTGCTCCAAGCCCCCTCCAACCTGGCCTTGAACCCCTCCAGGGATGGGGCAGCCACAGCTTCTCTGGGCAACCTGGGCCAGGCTCTCACCACCCTCACAGCAAAGAACTTCTTCCCCACATCTCAGCTCCATCTCCCCTCTTTCACTGTCAAACCCTTCCCCCTCCTCCTAGGGCTCCCCTCCCTCATCCAGAGTCCCTCCCCAGCTTTCCTGGAGCCCCCCCCTTGAGGGACTGGAAGGGGCTCCAAGGTCTCCCCGGAGCCTTCTCTTCTCCAGGCTGAACCCCCCCAACTCTCTCAGCCTGTCCTCACAGCAGAGGGGCTCCAGCCCTTCAATCAGCATCTCCATGGCCTCCTCTGGACCTGTTCCAACAGCCCATTCCATCATATCCCCAGCAGATCCATATCTCCAGGGAGACCCGTGCTCGTGATTCTGTGATTTGCCAAACCCCATGATTGACCCAGACAGCACCTTTCCATCCCTTATCATCCCAAGCAGCCCTCAGGAAGGACTATTTCTCAGGCCAATTCCTCTTTCAGGAGGCTGCAAGTCTATTGTCTTGCCGACAAGAGTGACTTTTTTTTTTTCCCAAACTTTACTGCAGAAAGACAAAAGTCCTATTTAGAGATAGAGACGCACCAGACAGGACACTGCCCAAAATACCCCCGGGATTATTTTAGAACGTGGGACTTTCTCAATCACCACAAAGCTCCCTGTAAGATGGTTTGGGCTGTGGAGGTAAGTCCTTCTCCAGCTGACATCCCCCAGTTGCCTTCTGAAGGCTTTTTCTTTCGATGAAAGAATTACACCTACACTCGTACGTATCATTGCTTTTTGAGAAAGATCTAGAGTAATTTTTTTAACTTTTTTTTTTAGGCAGGATGCCGTCCCTCGCTTTTTGTCACGTTGGATGGGTGTGAGTCATCTAAGCGCGTCTGCCGTGCGGGATGGTGACAGCTTGGGTGAGCCAGGGTGCCAGCCTGGGGGCCAGGGCCTTTTCTCAGCTCCCCCCTCGGAGCACCCATGCCAACTGCCAGGGAGCTTCTCCACCTCCCTTCCTCCTCCTGACGCTTCCAGCCCCAGCTCTCCAGGATGGGAATGTCTCCCTCTCGGCGGGTGCCAGACACCATGAGGTGAAGACGTGGAGCTGCTGGGTGCTCTGTGGCACACGCTTCTTCAACGCTGGCTTTCCCTGCCGCTCCGTGTGATAAAAGATTGACAGCGCAGAACCACGGAATGGTTTGGGTAGGAAGGGACCTTTAAAGACTATCTAGTCCAACTGCCATGAGCAGGGACACCTCCCACCAGACCAGGTTGCTCAGAGCCTCATCCAACTTGGCCTTGAATGTTTCCAGGGATCCCTGATGGGTCCCTTCCAGCTCAGGATATCGTGTGATCCACTTTGCTGCCCAGCAGAACCATCTACTCCTTCCAAGGAGCAAGCACAGCCTGGGCATCCAGTATTTTAGCCATCCTTCTCACTTGTCACCATCCTATAATCCACCTCGCCTCTCCACACCCATGTCCACCTCAGCTCTCACTGACACCACGCTACAAGAACCACCTGGTTCTGCACAGGAACCAAACTTCTGCTCCGTGGATCTCAAAGCTCTTTGCCAAGGAGAGCATCAACATTAGGCTGGGGTTTTTTTTTTTTCCCCCACTTTTAAGCACTTTAAGTCACTGAGACTCACCAATTCTCCGAGACTCCTCCCAGCAGAACCCGAGTCATAGCGCAAGCTGTTCACTAAGGCATCTTTAATATTCCAGAATCCCGGCAGAATCACATCTACAGTCCCTTCCACAGTGAAGAGTTTTTCCTCAAATTACACCTATTGGAAACCCAACTTTCTTTTGCACTCAGCCTAACAAACGACAGCGCGTGCACTGAGAATAAATACACATATAAAAAAAAAAATTGTGAACCCTGTCAGAAAGCCCCCAGTATTCTATCTTAAATCTCTGCCTTTGACAGACAGTGGATTAAACAGAAATGAGTTACATCTCCCCAAACCATATAAATGTGAGTCCCACATTGCAAGGTAGCGTGACAAATAGCTGCTGATATATAAGAATAAAAATAAACCATGTCTGAGATCAGTGCAGACATCACTGCTTGTATCTGCCACGAAAATCAACTCAAAACCTTGGGATAAGAATTTCAAGTGCATGGTTTCACTGGCATAAAAAACTATGAAACCTTAAAGAATGAAGAAAACCAAAAAGGAAAAGATAGTTCATGGAAAATATTCTTTTTTTTTTTTTTTATTTACTTTGGCAAAAAAGAGGGCTGTTTCCAAAGGAAGAAATTTCCAGGTAGTTAAAAAAAATAAAAATAAATCAAAGGCGTCTCCAGAAGCACAAATGATCTCTACTCAGCTGACAGTAATTCTAAAGGGAGATCTTTGCTTCTTATCGAGCACTTCAAAACAAACCCTGTACCTCCCAAATTATTCAAAGGCAGGGATGGAGTTAATTTCTCTTAATGACAAAAGTTAGACAATGAAGAATCAAATATAGAAATAACCAAACTAAAACCTAGGGCTCCTATATTGTAGCCCTTCTCATCTAAGGGGCCACAGACAATGTTAGTGCATCCCATTAACAAAGGTCTCTGCCTGGTCATTAAAAAGCATAAAAAACTGTGACAAGGTCGCTAAGCTGGGGCTCTTAAATTGTTTTGGAAGCTCTTCCAGCTTCATCTGGATGCTTCGTCTTCCAGCTTCATCTGGACATGCACGTGTAGGGACAAAAAAGGTAACAACGGTAACTCCTACTTCCCAAACTGTTCCAAGATTATGGTCGGAAAAACTTCAGACCTGGCTTGAGATATCACAAACGAACTGCTTGGAAAGGAGGAGCCAGCGGTGCCCGCACTGATATTACTCCGATATCTTCTACGTTCCGATTCAGGACCAACCCCCGCCAGCTCCGCTCCTGCTGATCTGCACCGTAACAAACGCCGCTGCAAAGGATTTGGCCAAATCGTCCAAGAGTCATCGTGGAGGCTGAATTTGAGATGCTGCCGAAGGGGCTGGTTGCGAGGAAGCAATAAACATTCTCCATCCACATACCTGGGTGTCTTAAAGCATCTTAAATTAGGTAGCTGAAAAATGGCAGGTCGCTTTAGATATCCATTTACTTGAAATATCCGCATTTTCTTTGTGGAAGAAAATACCTGCAGAACCTATACAATTATACATCTCTTGTTGGGTTTTCTGTGGGTTTTTTTTTTTTTTTACTTTTATTTTTCATTCTTTACTAATAAGGCAGGTCTGTGATGCAGAAAGCAGCCCGACACGCCAGACAGCAGCACGGTGGGCTTTATCACCCTCTCCGGCCACTAGAAATCTTTTTCTTAATTCCATGTCGTCTTCCCTCTTCTAATCCCCTTTGACAGGTGCTAGCTAAACGCGGGGAAAAAAAGGCGGTGTTCACTGTTGGAAAGATCCGTTATAAGCACTTCAGCTTTCTCACGGTGTGAGTTCTCACACGCCGGAGCATTGGCAGATCCATCCTGCCCGGTGCTGGCCCAGCGCCTCTTCCCGTGGCCACAGGAGGGATCGAAAGCAGCATCCGACACTTTGCAGGATCGGGCCCTTACACCCAAGTTATCACATCCCTTTTACTTGGGTGTTTTTAACACCTTAAAGCATCAGTAGCTTCGCCAGCCCGTGTGAGCTTCAACACCACGCGTCTGGAGGCATCTCCTTGGCGTAACACTTCGCGTGTTGTTTTCCGGGAGGAGTTGAGCTTTGCTAGACAATGCTGTGCCCATGAAAAGCCCAAACTCCCCCTCTTTCCAAACTGTGGATCCTTCAACACCCCCAAAGGCTTCTCAGCTCCGAGAATGAAGCCCCAAGGCTGGGATTCCTCCTTCTAAGAGAAAGAGCTGTGTAAATTGGTGACTAGATTTTTACCGGTTGACAAGAGGAAACGGCCTCAAGTTGCACCAGGGGAGGTTTAGGATGGATATTGGGGAAAATTCCTTCATGGAAACGGTTGTGAAGCCCTGGAAGAGGCTGCCCAGGGCAGTGGTGGAGTCACCATCCCTGGAGGGATTTTAAAGCCGGGCAGACGTGGTGCTGAGGGACACGGGTTAGCGGTGGTTTGGGCAGTGCTGGGTTGATGGTTGGACTCCAAGATCTGAAAGGTCCCTTCCAACCCAGAGGATTCCATGATTCCATGAATTCTGCAACACGAACCCTGCCTCGCGTGGTCTGATTGAGAGGCAGGAGGAGACATTTTGGCTGCCTGTCTCCCGACATTCCAGCAGCAGGTCTCCTCGCCCTCCCTAGAAACGATTCTCAGCTCTAAAAGCACTCGAACATTCCGCCTGCCTCAAAGGCACAGAAACTCCTGAAGTACTTCAGGGTACCGTCAAGCGCAGCATAATTATCCAACGACTTACAGGAGGGCATCCTTCTTCCCCTGAATAATTAAGACACTTTCCATTTCTGAGAGTAGGACGTGGGATTTGGGGAGCAATGTTTGGAGGCAGAATAGCAAATCCTCCGCTTCTCATTCTCCTCCGCTATTGCAATCTCCTCGTGCTATCTATCTGGGGATGCTGCTAAATGAAAAGGTTTATGACAGCTCTTCAGCACTCAATCATAGAGAACACTCTCTAAAAGACGTTCAGTAAGTCAAAGAAACTGTCAGCACTTTTTCTTTTCTTAAAAAAACCCCAAAACCCTCATAGATTGGGATTTTCACAGAAGTAAAGAAAGTTTACGTGCCTATATTCTATTGGGCGTTAATGGGATTTGGGTTCCTCGGGTTTCGGCAAAAATCCCTCTCTTATTCTGGATTTGCATTCCAGCTGAGGAAAGAATAGCTGGCGGTGTAACGCACAGAAATCAGGTTAAGAATATTTCTAAATGAGCAAGGATTTGAAAGTCAATGAGTTACTCCCAGTTTACACCAAAGCAGCTAAAAGCAGAATTTGCATACCCCATATTTCTTTCCCCCTTTTTTTTTTTTTCCAAATAAAATGAAGTTTCCGTTACAGAAGAAAGCTAACATTTATACTGAGCTTATTCTCCAGCAGACACTGCTTTTGTCTAAGCAAAAATAACTCTTCTGGACCAAATTCTCCTCCCACGCCAGCTACTGTAAAGCCTCCAGAGGCTTCGGCGCAGTTGCTTTGGGTTTATCGGGATTTAGTCGCCCTGATCCTTGATGATGAATTGAGGAATTTAACGTTCCTGGGTGGCTGGTGCCCTCCACATATCGGTGAGGGATCAGCCAAACCAGCTGCACGCGCTTCCCGACACAGACCACCGCTCATGTTTCATGTAAAAACAGACATTTCCCCCCAAATTTCTGCTCAGAAAACAAGGGATAGGGACGGGGGAGGCATCTCAGCACAGATCCCGTTTCCATGAAACAAGCCGCATCAGAGGCGACCGAGTTCAGCAACAGGAATTAAAAAATAAAACCACAGCAGCGTTTCTGACTCATTTTAAGCAAAAGATAGAGAAATCATGAGTTTTCTTCTCCGTGTTACAAGACAGGTCTTTGGGGGTTGAATTCTTCTCTCGCATTTACGCTTGTATAAACCCTGTGCAATTTTTTTAAGTCACTATTTAATCTGCAGATTTTTTTCCAGGAAGAGGATCTGATCTACAGAAAATCTAAATCAATATCAGCTGGCTTTAGGTCAAAGACCTCAAGCATTAAGTATACCTGTCAGCGAGATATATACAGACATATATCACAGCCTGCCTGATAATTGCCTCTTATTCCCCCAAGGCAACGAGTGGATAAGTAAAATATAATTAATTATTGTATTTTGCTGGCCTCTGATAACAAAGGTAGCCAAGTCACTCGTTTATTTTTGCTCAGCATTGCCATAACTACCGAATTAAGAAAGCATGATGGTTTTCTTTCCTTTTCCTCTCTGCGTGATCGAGGTGATTCACGCAGAAGGGGACGTGGCAGGAAGGGTTCCACCCAACGCCATCAGCCGCAGGAGACAACCAGGGCTGTCACAGACCCGTGAAGCATCCGTCCCTCCCGAGCTGCCGCTCGCCTCCCAGTCGCTCACATCCAACATATTTTCCTTGCTGCCGAACGAGATGCTAAATTAACCTCAGCATCTTCGAAACGCACAGGACTTCGAAGGCCTGATGGGGAAGGTGTGAAACGTAGTGCCTTGGTCCCTAAGATCTCCCCTCGTTCCAGACAAAGCCCTACCTTTTTAAAAAAATAATAAAAATAACTGCTGCCCTATCAAAACACTTACAAAATAACAAATCTGGAGTTGATATCCAGATAGCACTGTGTGGCTCTAACTCTCCCATGACCGCCATAAAGCTCAGTGTCCTTTCTACGGGCTACATCTGGTGGTTTTACATATTTACAGCAATATTACCCATGACAAGTCTCAGAAGTATGTCCTGATGATCAACACAGGAGCCTGGGACTTGAAAGAGTTCGGGTTCAGTTACTGTCATGCTAAGATCTTCTCCTCAGTAGTGCTTTCCAGCAGGTCCACCCCTAGCCTATATGGGTGCCTGGGGTTGTTCCTCCCCAGGTGCAGGACCCTACACTTGCCCTTGTTGAACCTCATGAGGTTCCTCTCTGCCCAGCTCTCCAGCCTGTCCATGTCTCGCTTTATGGTGGCACAGCCCTCTGGTGTGTCAGCCACCCCTCCCAGTTTGGTATCATCAGCAAACTTGCTGAGGGAACATTCCATCCCTTCATCCAGGTCATTGATGAATATATTGAATAGGACTGGACCCAGTACTGACCCCTGGGGGACACCACTGGTTACAGGCCTCCAACTCGACCCTGCTCCATTAATCACAACCCTCTGAGTTCTGTCACACAACCAGCTCTCAATCCACCTCACTGCCCTCTCATCTAGCCCACACTTCCTCAGTTTCCTAATGAGGATGTTATGGGAGACAGTGTCAAAAGCCTTGCTGAAGTCAAGGTAGATGACATCTGCTGCTCTCCCCTCATCCAGCCATCCAGCTATAACATCACAGAAGGCTATCAGGTTGGTCAAGCATGATTTACCCTCTGCCAATCTGGGGGAGTCTCCAAAGGACACATAAACGCGTAGCTGTCGTTCGCCTCCAGCAGAGCCTCTCTCATCTCTGCGCCGGGATAAAAACTTTTGCCTACATCAGATGGTTTATTTTGAAGGAAAAGCACACTGGAGCGACGTGCTCCGCAAAGATAATGGCTACATAAATACCTACGTCAGGGGTTTTTTTGGGTTCTGCTCGGTGATTTGAACACCACCGCTGGGTTACAGCAGCATACAACCACCAGCCGTGAATCTCCACATTCCAGCTCTGCCTCTCGCCGTTGCAGAGTCACACGAGGGATTCAATTTGGCCTTTTATCTCCAAACACGCCGAGTTGGATTTTAAGGCTCTTGTTTCTCTCCCCAGCGCGGAGCGGGAGTCTGGGGGGCGCAGGGAGGTAGCACCTGGCGTGGAGAAACCCAGAGCCCCGTCTGCCAGGAGGGAACATTTATTTTGTTGACGATTCTTTCTGACGTTCGCTTCCCCCAACCGGCTGGAGACGCAATTTTCAGCCCTGCCCGAGGCTATCCTTGCTGTTTAGAGAAACAATAATAAAAATCCCCAACGCAAACTTCGCTGCCGTATACGAGCCCGATCCGGGAGCTCACATTAAAGCAACTAAGACCGTTTTAGGGAGCTCACGGACTAACGATTCTCAGAAGCTAGCGAGGTTCATTAGAGAAAACGGACAACTGCAATAAAGATTTGGAGGCTGCTCGTGCACCATTTGGAGAGGGGAAGGAACATCTCTGGCAGCCGCGAGACTATTTCTGGATAGCTAACACAAAGCTTGAATTTATTCTGATTTAATAGATTTTCAGATTTTCCTGAACGCGCTGCTTGGAGTTTATTGAGCCGGCACATGATGGGATTTCCACTGAACTACACAGAAGAGTTGATGGCACCCTTTGGAGAGCACCTCAACCCAAAGCAGGGTCAACCAACCCCATCCTTTAATCATCTCTGTGGCCCATTTGCTCCAGTATGGCCACGTCTCTCGTACTGGGAAGCACTGGAGTGAACACAGCACTGCGGATGAGTCTCACCAGCCCTGAGGCAAGGGGAATAATCATCTCCCACCCACCTCTGCCTCCCTAACCAGGCTTCAGGGCGCAGCCTCTGCAGCCGGTTTCCCCGGCAAACAATCCCGAGGTGGTTTCTGTCATTAAGAGGAAACTCTCGCAGGAGATTCATTTTCTGCCCATCAGGGCCCAGGAGCTCCATTTCTCCACGTCCCCTCACCTGCCGCCCAACCGCGGCGCGCAAGATGCTTAACCATCACCGAGTGGATTGGGCCTGGGAGAAGGTTCCAGAAAGATTGCTGTCTGCTCGGGCTGTTTTCACTGTATATTTCCACCAACCCATTAGTCACCATCACAATTCCCATGCCTTTGGAGATATCCATATTTTAGCGCATTATCTAATTCACAGAGGTCTATCGATTCCCAGCTCTGCTCTGAAGGGCAGTGACTCATCTTTCAGTGCACACAATAGAAGAGCTGCTAATAAAAAAAAACATTTAACATTTAGAGCCAGAGTATCTGGGTGAGAAATGCTCCTGCTCCACAGACAACCAGCACCGTGAGCGGGATTCAGAATGGGATGGCTTTTCCCCCCCGCCGTGATCCTGAGTACCCGCACGCTCCCCACGTGCTCATTTTCCGGGGTGCAAATTCCGACCTCAACCAGCTCATAGGAGCTTTCTTATTGTTGGAGAGGACGGAGAGGGTTTCTGGAGAGGGAAACTCACCCCTGCCCACGAAAGGACGTGCCCACACCACTTCATCCTCCCTAAATATTCCAACTGGGATCCGAACACAACTGAAAAAACACACAGCACCTCGTCCCACACCGATGCTTACTTACAAAATGAGTCCACACTTTCAGATTTCCAGAACCAATTTTCTTTTAAAGCTAAAAGGTTGAGAGAAAAGTGCATATACAAACAAGAAGGGAGATGCTGCTGCTGAAAAACCCCAGCATCATCTATCAGTCGCTGATCAATAAGGCCTGAGTAGCACCACGCGCAAAACTCTCATTGATTCCAATTGGGATCTTATTCAAAGAGACTCGGTGCCACCTATTGTGATGATTTCGCAGACTCGTGGCATTTTTTCTTAATAATTATTAAAACATCTTTTTTTTTTTTTTTTTTTTAAAGCCGATCTGCGGGAACCGTGAGATTAGGTGAACACCTTGGCTTTTTTATGCAGGTTTGGCTTCCAGCAGGGGAATAAAACTGCAGAGGGCTCACAACCCAGAAGGCAAAACATGTAAGAAAGAGCTATAATGAGGGTTTTTTTTTTGCTACACACCCCTTTTCCCTCCCTCCCATGACCTCACGAGCTCTTCTGCTTGTCTCCTGCCAGGATGAGAGCGATATAGAATCATAGAATCATATGAACGGGGACAGATGAAAGGAGTAGGTGCGGCGACTCCGACGCCAGCCCTGCTGGGAATACAGCATTCCTGCCCTCTGCCGTAAGCACCACCGGGGAACGTGACTCACGGGGCACCTCACGTCACAAAAAGAGCAGAGGTTAAAGGGTTTGGTACATCCTAGGAAAGGGGGATGGCAGTTCAGCGTGTGCTTAACCATCTCCTTTGGATTTTTAATTGGATTTTTTTGGATTTGGTTATTTTCCAGCAACACAGTCCGTGCCGGGGGGAAATAAGTGGTTGGAGGAAAAGGCAAAGACAAAAAAAGCTGAAAAAAGGGTGCTTTTTTCAGCAACTCGGACTAAAAACATTTCCATCCACTTACAGCAACCAAGTCCCCGGTTTGACCTCCCCATAGCGCTGGGAAGGTTTGATACCGACCCACTAAGGGTGGCTTTCCATCCCAGTGCACAATGGACCTAATTGGTGTGGTTTAAGTGATGCATGTAAATCCTGGAAGAGGCTACAGTCAATTCCACCTGCAGCTTTGCTCATCTAGGAAAGAAGGAGAGGAAAAAGAAGAGTAGGAAGGCAGGGAAACAATTTTGCTTTGCTTCTCTGCAGGACTGACTCGTAGGACTGGTAAAGTGAGTATTCCCACGCTGATGCCAATGCCTCGCGTTCTGAATCCAGCAATTCACAAAATCTAAGGCCACGAGGTGTTATTACGGGTCTTCTCATGCAACCTGCGTGGCGCAAGCTGGAGCATTTCATCCTCCGCTTTCTTTATCAAGCCCTTGATAAAGAAGAATATAGCCCTTGATACCGAAAATAGACCTTTCAGCAGTTCAGAGCCCCCCTCCGCCTCCCCTCCTCTCCCTCCGGAGGGTGCCGACAGTCGGGGAACCCCGTTGCTTCTCCGGTTATAGGCTGGATCCAAAAGCCATCCCACAAAGCTCATTTTCCGGCCAACGGAGCAACCGAAACACCTAAGAATTTTTAGGTTGGCACTTTGTTGTACGCCACACCGAAGCCTTTGTCATGAATAAACCAAGATCTGTTAAATGAAATGAACCCTGGTAGGGTGAAGGTGCTGTCTCAATCCTTCAGTTATTTCTCCTGGTCTCATTTTCCTTCACAGCAGACTCGCTGCTCTGGTAGACTTTCAATTCTTCTTGACCATAAAGAAGCGACGTTGACAAAAATACCCGCTCCACTAAAAGCACTGTAACAACAGAAACACTGCCACACTGACTAATGCTTCGTTCTAATAGAGGACTTTAAGTGACATTTTTTTAAAGAATCAAATCAGCTCAGCAAATTGGGGACCATTAGGCAAAACTTCCCAATAGCTCCCCCTTATTTCATCAAGCGCTTAACTCCATGCCTGTCCAGGCCAGCAATTGAGCATGGCGGGAATGGAACGAAGCGTGGGCTTCAATGCATTTTTAAATGAGGATGTTTTCCAGGATTGGGGCCAAATGAGCCGAAATTCATCACTGCTCAGAGGTAAGTGTAGTGCTGGAGAATCATTAAGTTTCCTATTTGGACTAAACCCGCAGCATTAATTAGGACATTAATTTAATTTCCCTTCCTATGTCAGCTTTTAATTAAGCATTAATTTACCCTCCTGCGTTGGCTGTGGGGATTGCATGGAATTGCCAGGGATCCCGTGGCACATCCCAGAGTGTTGCCAGCAGCGGATCCGGGTGGTGGTTGGGCAACGGGAGAGGGAAGGGGCACAGGCACTTCCATTACGGGGCTGGATGTTCAGGTGGGGGGAGAACCGAGTCTCCGGGGCTCCGTCTCTGAGTCACAGAGTGGGTTGGGTTGGAAGGAACCTTCAAGACCATCCAGTTCCAACCCTCCCACCATGGGCAGGGACACCTCCCTCTAGACCAGGCTGCTCAGATGCTCAGCTCCTCCGCTACCATGAATCTCCACAGATGCACAAATTTACTCCTGCTTCAGATCTGGCTCTAAAATTAATGCAGAAAAATTACTGATGGTGCCTTGGTTAAATTACCTCTCACTTAAATCCATCTCTTTAAAATGTAATATTAAACTAACAATGTCTGGTGGCTCTTAATTCATTACTCGTTCTATTTCAACTTTTTAAGACTTTCTTTTCACTTCAGGATATTAGATTTGATATAACAACAATGGCCTTAGTAGAGGAAAGAAACCTTTTCCTAAATAATCTTGTACCGCTTCAGAAAGATAATTCTTCATGATCTTCCTTCTCATTGTAGGCTCGATTCCATTACTCGTTTCCATTATTCACCAGAGTTCAAAGAACAGCCACAGCTGCCCAGAAAAACAGAAAGACCTCAGCAACCCTCCCATTTAGAAGCTTTTAGGGAATTAGGGAATTAGGACTTCGCTGTGGATAAAGCCCAAAACCGGGTTGGGCAATCTGGATTGTGATCCTGTTTCTGCCCCAGCCTCCCCCGATGACGCCGGACAAGCCATTTCACAGGTTTCTTGTGAGAGCGGAATTTCTAGCCCCAAGTGACTAAGAGGATCCATTCATAATCCTTTGTGGAATGCTGGAAATGCTTCTGCCTCCTACACCAAGATGTTTATTCGATGAGGAACCGGAAAAGACACCGTATGATTTCACTGGAAAGGTTTGCGACCGGGGAACTACACAAACTTCCCCGTTCCTACAGCCCGCTAACGATGAGCTGGATGGGCTGCTGGTCTTGTTCGCTGAGCTCCTGTGGAGCTGCTCTGACTCATGCCAAAATTAATCAGACATTTCTGTTTCAACCAACCTTATTTACACGGCGAGTACAGGCCTGGGAGATTCAGCAGGAGCCCACGAACGGCGCAGAGCAGGGAAGGGAGAACCTGGCTGTGTGAGGTTGGGGTTTGTGAATCACTCATGGTGCAGGATTGCAGAGTGGGGTGGGTTGACTGCGCACAATCTATGGGATTAAATTTTACCACAGAAATTACCGGTCCAGTGCTTGCCAAAAGGCCTATTTGCAGCCAGCAAAATAAGCTCATAGACAGAAATATATTGCTAGAAGACCTACTCTTTTCATAGAATCATCTCGGTTGGAAGGGACCTTTCAGATCATGGAGTCCAACCATCAACCCAGCACTGCCCAAACCCCCACTGACCCGTGTCCCTCAGCACCACGTCTGCCCGGCTTTTAAACCCCTCCAGGAATGGGGGCTCCACCACTGCCCTGGGCAGCCTCTTCCAGGGCTTGACAACCCTTTCCGTGAAGGAATTTTCCCCAATATCCATCCTAAACCTCCCCTGGAGCAACTTGAGGCCGCTTCCTCTTGTCCCATGGCCTGTTCCCTGGGAGAAGAGACCGATCCCCCCCCTGGCTACACCCTCCTTTCAGGGAGTTGGAGAGAGCGAGAAGGTCTCCCCTCAGCCTCCTTTTCTCCAGGCTGAACAACCCCAGCTCCCTCAGCCGCTCCTCACAAGACTTGTGCTCCAGACCGCATCTTTCATCTCGGAAGAAATACCAGCTGATCACCACTGGGGTACTTCACCAGCCCATTCAAATCAGTAGGAACCCGCCACTGAACTTAATGGAGCTAACATTTTTCTCATCACATTTCCACAGTTGTAGGAAAGAGATCACTGATGTGCACAAGCGCATGATTCAGCAACGTCCCTCCCCGTCGCCACCCTATTTCCAGCAAATTTGGCCAAGCACAAACTTTGGCAGGGGGGTTTGGGAGGATATTCAAGTGAATTATATTTTGTCATATTAAATTAAGAGACGAATCGGTTAAAAACCATTTTAATCAAGGAAACAAATGGAAAAAGAAATGGAATGATCCCTTGTAGACTGCTTTTGACATTTGTGGATTTGTTTCGTATTCCCTCTCACTCAATAAACTGAAGGATGACTGAGTTCATTTCACAGAAGATGGATTGTATTTTCTTCTCTCAGCTCTGTGCTGTCCATTGAATTCAACCAGAAAAAAAAAAATTTACTGTGCTTTAAAAACTCATGATTCCGACATTATTAGAGTCTAACTGCACACCTGGGGCAAGGGGAGGGGAACGAATACAATCTCCATGGGTGATCGCTGCCATTATCTAATAATGGTGGTTAATATTTGAGAGAACTTTTAAAGCAAATACACACTGAGATGTACCGATGAAGCCAAAACTGAAAAGCTTAGCTTATATACAGGCCATCACACAACCCAAATTAGTGATTTTTGGGGGACCCAGCCCTTCTCAGTCGCTGAAAGAAAGCAAAGGACATGGCAGCAGATGAGAACAAGACAAGAAAAGACATGAAGGGTCAGTCCTGGCCAGCTGGAAGGAGCCAGAAAGGTCCCCAGCCCAGGGTTTTATGCCTTTGGGGTGAAGAGGCTTTTAAATATTCTGGGGAAACTGGTCTTTATTATCTCTCACCATCCTCTAGTGGCACAGCGTCAAGCTCCTACCAAATCCAACGTCTCTGCAGAGACATCAGCCAAGGTTCCCACTCGATATCATCATAACGAAGGGCAGCAGGGGAGGAGGGTGAAATTAAGAAAGAAAAAAAAAAAAAGAACAAAACGGGAAAAATAAATAAAACTAAAACTGAAACCTGCCTGTTCCTGGCAGGGACTGAAACAAGGAGAGACTGTTCTTACACCCAGGAGGTCCTTACATGGAACAGACCTGGGCACTGGTTTACGACACGCAGTAAATCTGCAGCCTGGACACGGGGTCTGCAATACAGATTGAGTGGGACACATTTTTGCTGGAGGATTTTGGGCATTTTTTGGGTAGATATGGAAAATAAACGTTAACCCTTTATCAGGAGAATAAACAGTTATATCTCCTGTTTATAACCTTTTGTGCTTTACTTGTTTTATTAATTGAACTCCTCTGGTGCTTAAGTGCAAGATGCCGTTATTGAGCATAAGAGAGAGCACGCAGCCAAAAGAAAATCCTGATTCAAAGTTTTGGTTCTACAATTTTTTGTGTTGCAGAAGTGGGACTCCAATCCCCGTGCAGAATATCAAACTGCAAAACATGATCAAGAACACCCCTCCTTGCCTTTTCCCTCAAATAAACCGCCCGCCTCCACATCCGCTGATCTCTCCCGCCAGCGAAGCCGAAATGTCAATAAAAATATTTCCATTAGGTTTGGTTTTTTTTCCCCCGGGCCGGATTTCTTTATTGTCTCACGGGCGATGGGTGCAGATTGTGCAACAAGGAAACTGCCGAGGAGCTGGGTCATACCCTACAAGCCCTCACACGCACCCCTTCGCTTAGGAATTTGCACATTGGCTTCGCTATTTAGCATGAGAGAAGGTTGCGCAAGATTTACCCGACCTAGTGCCAAAAAACTACTTTGGGAGATTGTTTTGGGTTTGTTTCCCCCCCCCCCCCCCCCCTTTTGATCGAGTCTGTCTTCCATAAAGCCTCATTTGAATGCTGTTAACACACATCACAGACACTGATGACACTGAATTATTTAATGCTACACACCTATCTCAGATGAAATCTCGCAGAGCGAAAGAAAATGTTTACTTCAGTTGGGTGCAGTTTCTTTAGACGTAATATATGGTGATGAGACAGGCACTAGAAAATATTCCGGGAACCATGTATTAGGAAAAATTAGTATGAATCCCTTTCGACAGCCCTTCTCTGCCTCTTACACACCTGATTCCCAGCCTCTTCTGTCCCCTGATAACACTGAGGGTCTGCAGAGGCTCAGGCTTTCAATTCCCTGACCCGTGCCCTTAATATTAATTTCTGCTCAAGTCTTCCTGTGTTTTGGTGTTTACTCCTTTTGCAACAAGAACAGACGATACGGTTATCTCCAAAGCAAACAAAAGGGCTCTATTTTCTCCCCTTGTTCAGGTGAGCGGATGATTCAGAGAATCTGAGGCAGAACTTTGCCCGTGGGTAATTGGCCTTCATTCCTTTCAGCCTGACAACAACCTGAAGTGGTCACCATCCCATGTCTGCTCCATGTGAGAGGAGATCAGAGTCTTTGTCCAGGGGGTCTTGAAATGCTAAATTAAAGCTGAACTAAAGATTCAGTTGGTTTTAAGTTCAGTATTTTACAAACGCTTGAGAGCCTCCCAATTCATTCTTCAGGCAGGTAAAAAAACCACAACAACAACATCCCTGCAAAAAGTAAATAGGAATTGTCCTATTGTCCCTGTTCCTGGATGGTTTGGTTATCACACAGCACAGGATTAAGCAAGGACACGGTGGTAATGGAGCCATGTGAGGATGAAGCTCCACCTTTGGCAAGGTGTCAAAATTTGCCCTCTTAACAATGTGTGGGTGGCAAAAAGTCTGAAACCTTCTGTAAACAGAACAAATGTTAAAACAGTCACTTGTTCCTTCTTCCTCTTGTCACAGAGTCACAGGATGATATGGGGTTGGAAGGGACCTCTGGAGATCACCCAGTCCAACCCCCTGCCAGAGCAGGGCCACCCAGAGCAGGTCCCACAGGAACGTGTCCAAGGGGGTTTTCAGTGTCTCCAGAGAAGGAGACTCCACCACCTCTCTGGGCAGCCTCTGTCAGGGCTCTGCCACCCTCAAAGTCAAGAAGTTCCTCCTCATGTTTAGATGGAACTTCTTATGTTCCAGTTTGTGGCCGTTCCCTCTTGTCCTGTCACTGGGCACCACTGGAAAAAGACTGGCCCCATCCTCCTGACACCCACCCTTGAAGTATTTATAGGCCTTGATCAGATCCCCCCTCAGCCTGCTCTTCTCCAGACTAAAAAGCCCCAGGTCCCTCAGCCTTTCCTCAGCAGAGAGATGCTCCAGGCCCCTCATCATCTCTGTAGCCCTCTGCTGTACCCTCTCCAGCAGTTCCCTGTCCTTCTGGAACTGGGGAGCCCAGAACTGGTCCCAGTGCTCCAGATGGGGCCTCCCCAGGGCAGAGCAGAGGGGGAGGATGACCTCCCTCCACCTGCTGGCCACGCTCTTCTTGATGCCCCCCAGGATGTCCTGGTCAGCCTCAGCTATGAGCATCTCGTGATCCACACACCCAAACTGCACAGGTTCAACCTAAGAAGCTCCAGCCAGGCTGTGATCAAGTTGCCTTCTCCACCCACTAAACCAGGGGGGACAAATAAGGACCTGGGGGCTCTCTCTGGGATGCACACTCTCAGACCCGCACTCAGAGGAGTTTCAGGTGGGATGTTATAGCATGGGAACCTGCTGCCTTGAGAAATGCAGTCTGGAGATCACAACAGACGCATTTCCTTATGAAAATGCAGAGAAGTGGGTTACAAAGGCTTACTCGAGCCATTAATAATTTCGGGAGAACTCCAGACCACGTTTGTAAAAACCTTGCAACCAAAGCTAGGATGACATGCTCAGAACAGCACAGGCTTTTCACTGGGCAGACAGACATTTTCAGAAGCATTCAGCACCCAACGCGCTGAGCTAATGAGAAACCTAAAGTTCTTTTGTTAGTGCAAAATTAGGCTGAAGACCTCGGCTTAGGAATGGGGCTCAAACGCCTTCACGAAGGCGGATGCAAACCCAACGGACTAACACCTCCAGGAATTAATTTTAAATATTCACCCTCATTGTCTAAAGTTGAAAAGCATCTGCGGAATTCGAGTTAGCACGAAGGCACTGCTTTTATATCTTTCGAGAAAAACTCTGCTATCACATCTCCTGTCTTCAGATGCCTCGTATCATCAGGCAGAATACATGTAAAGCCAATTAAAAGCTATTTGTCAAAGGGTAGAACTAACATCATAATACGCACGGTCTGCTCACAGCTCACTGGCTGTTACTCCAAGTCACAAATCACAGTAACTATTCTGTTGAAATTGTAAAAAGAGAAGCTAGAAATCCTGCTAAACTCAATGAGCCATTAAATAGTTGACAATATTCTTTATAGGAACCTAGAATAGTTAATTAGTCCCAAAATACAAATGGTGAGCGTGAATAATTACCACCATAGATTCCAATCAAGATATCCCAGGCCAGATCTGCAGCGAGCAGAAGTTGACATTGCTTCCTGTACGACGCCAGCTCAGACCAGCTGTGAGTGGCCCAAAAAGGTTGTGTTTGTGCTTAAAATACGGGGGTCCTCGATGAGAACGCCTTGGTTCTGTTCCCAGTGCTGCTGCCACTGACTTTCCATGAAATCTTCAATTTTTTTTTTCTGTTTACCTGCTTGCGTTGCTTTTGTCAGCACAGTTCTCACCCCACAGCAAAGGGTCTGTCTATTCCTTCATCTTATAGAATCATGGAATGGTTTGGGTTGGAAGGGATCTTGAAGATCACCTCATTCCAACCCCCCTGCCCTGGGCAGGGACACCTCCCACCAGACCAGCTTGCTCCAACCTGCCCTTGAACCCCTCCAGGGATGGGGCAGCCACAGCTTCTCTGGGCAACCTGGGCCAGGCTCTCACCACCCTCACAGCAAAGAACTTCTTCCCCACATCTCAGCTCCATCTCCCCTCTTTCAGTGCCAAACCCTTCCCCCTCGTCCCATCGTTCCCCTCCCTCATCAAGAGTCCTCACTGTAACAGCTTCCCCTGGCCGCTCTATTACGATTCCTTCACCTCTGTTACTCTGGGTGCTCCGTTCCCTTCCAATTTTGGTATTTCCAGACAAGCATTCCCCTCTCCAAACCAGTAAGGCTCTGCTCGTTGATGGACAGAACATCCCCCCCAAGTTCTGCCCTGATGAGATGTGACATTCAGAAGTCATTGCATTACACCAAAACAAACAAGGAAACGCCATCAAGTTGAGCCCAGGGAATTTCTCAATCAATTAATATTTGCATATCCTTGGATGAAAGGTATCAGTAGTACAAAGTAGTATTATTAATAGAAGCCCACCAAGAATCTTCTGTCAGGCAAACACAACTGATGATGCCTCTTGCTTCCTGCCTTGGCACCCCACCAAGTTTCACATGGGTTTCACAAAATACCAGCTTCTCACTGGTATATTCAAGCCACGGAACCCGGCAGAGTTCAAAGAGGTTTTGATGACCAAGCTGGGACAGAAAGGTCTGAAAGGAGGAAAGATGCAGCGCACCTACATCACCACAAAGATCACAGAATGGGCTGGGCTGGCAGGGACCTCTGGAGATCACCCAGTCCAACCCCCTGCCCAAGCAGGGTCACCCAGAGCAGGTTGGACAGGAACACGTCCAGGCGGGTTTGAATGTCTCCAGAGAAAGAGACTCCACACCCTCTCTGGGCAGCCATCAAGACGATGTCACGTCTTGACCCGCGTACCAAGTGTGACAGCAGAACTGTCCCTTCCCTGAGCTCCCTGCCTTCATTTCCCTCACACAGTCTTGATCTTGAAGGTGACTTTCCTGAAAGGAGCTGCTCAGCTACCCGAAGATGAGCTAAACTTCAACGCTTCACGGCTCAGGATCAGGGGGCTCCTCACTCCTGAGGAAATCCACTCTACATCCTTTTCAACGCCACCCAACAAACAGCCCAGTGGTGGCCCTGGTCCCACAAACGTTCCCAAAGCATGAGGGCTACCGACATGCAGCTTCTCCCCAGCCTTCCTGTATCTCTACCTGCTGCCTGTGAGACATCTCAATGGTGGAGATATGAAACACAGTCTTGATCGACTGATAAAATACCTTCTATTGAGTTGCAGCAGCCCAATTGTCCCTCTTTAGTCTTTCCAAAGGAAACCAGGTGCCGGCGTTGGGTATATTTGAGGACTCGCAAATGGTTTCTTTCCCTGTTGCTGCTGCAGTGTCCCACAGAGAACCAACTGCCAGAATGTGCTTGTACAAATATATCTGCTACGGTAAACAGCCCCAGGCAATTCCTTGCACCCGAGGACCTCGTGTTGATTCTGCTCCGGCTCCTCGGAGGGTTCCTTCCTCCTTGCAAATTTAAAGATGTGAACCGGGGAGGGACCAGAACCTTGTTCCTGAACGTTTGCTGGCCCCAGGCCAGCCACGCAAAATGCATTAATAGACACCGACAATTTTATACAGCTACACCAAAAAAAAAAAAAAACCAACTAAAACCGAAACCCCAGAGCGATAAACACACCTAAAGCAAACAATACTTGATGAAAACCAGAAAAAAGAGCCAAACATTATTTCTTTTCATGGGTGTTCCACAGCATTGCACTTTAAGGCATAGAATTTGTTGAGTTTAGTGAATATTTGAGAAAAATATGAAATATTAAGAAAAAAAAATAAAATCTGTAGTAGCACTGACCGACTGCTCTTAACTTGAAGCACATGGTTCTCAGTAATTGCAGTAGGAGTATTTATGTGTTTAAAGCAAAATGTGTCTTCAAGTACTTCAGTCAGGGCCTCAAGGAGAAGAATAATGGCTCAGGGATGGTGGTGGTCAGGAGCCAACCACTGGCATGAACCGTGATCTTAGAAATTAAAGAGATTGTCCACTATCTCTCGCTAAGATTAGAGTGATAAACGGAGGCAAAGAGAGCAGCAAGATCCGGTTTTGATATGACCCCTTGGCATTTCCAGCAGTCAGCCCTCTCAGTTCAGGCTCCTGAACGTGCAGCCAGGGAGGGACAATCCTCTCATGACCCCACAGAAAGCTCACTTTCAGGCTTACAACGCCCTTCCCCTCCTCTTTTTTTTTTTTCCTTTACCACTCTTTCCACCCATTCAACATATATCCTATGTGCACTGGCAGCCCAGAAAGCCAACCCCATCCTGGGCTGCATCAAGAGAAGTGTGGCCAGCAGGTCACGGGAGGTGATTCTACCCCTCTACTCTGCACTCGGGAGACCCCACCTGGAGCACTGTGTCCAGCTTTGGAGTCCTCAGCACAGGAAGGACATGGACCTGTTGGAACGGGTCCAGCGGAGGGCCACAAAGATGATCAAAGGGATGGAGCACCTCCCCTGTGAAGACAGGCTGAGAGAGCTGGGGTTGTTCAGCCTGGAGAAGAGAAGGCTCCGGGGAGACCTCAGAGCAGCCTCCCAATATCTGAAGGGAGCTACAGGAGAGCCGGAGAGGGACTCTTTGTCAGGAAGTGTAGTGACAGGACAAGGGGTAATGGTTTTAAATTGGAAGAGGGGAGATTTAGATTAGATATTAGGAAGAAATTCTTTCCTGTGAGGGTGGTGAGGCACTGGAACAGGTTGCCCAGGGAAGCTGTGGCTGCCCCATCCCTGGAAGTGTTTAAGGCCAGGCTGGATGGGGCTTTGAGCAACCTGCTCTAGTGGAGGTGTCCCTGCCCAGGGCAGGGGGGTTGGAACTTGATGATCTTTAAGGTCCCTTCCAACTCTAACCATTCTGTGATTCTATGATTCTATTCCTACCTATCTAGCACCTCTTGTAGCATCTGTACCAAGGTGGCACCACTCTGGAACCACCAGTGGTGCCAGCATCACTGAAAAGCAGAGGGAAACCTCAACTGCTGCAGGGAGAAAGGATGACTTCATTGGCTCCAGCGAGCAGAAGGGCTCGGCTATATCATGCCTGTCAAGAAGATGTTTGTCCTTGAACTGATGGGAGTCAAAAAAGAGGACAGAGTAACGAGTCAGGGTGTGGGAGACAGAAGGTAGAGAGAAGAGCAACCCCACCGTGGCTACAGCCTGCAATGGACCTGATACAGCAGTTGTTCTTGCCGAGGTTCCTAGAGGAACCCAATCTACAAAACCTCCAACAGATAACCCCACCTGCACTCAAACAGGACACTCCAGTGCAACGTCATTAGTTTCAGTGGAAGCTTCCACCATCTGGGGAAGTCCATGTAGAAGACTGCTCTGATTTGCTGCTAGAAGCAAGACCAGAACCAAGCTCTGTAGGTGTTTTATTTGAACTCTGCAGGTCCCCAGCTTTCTGCTGAGGCTGGCAACGAGCAGGCGACTGTAGTATGAGCTTCCTTGTGGGTACCTGACCTCAGTTTTTCCTTCAAAAGGCCCTGTCTTCTGCCCCATTGAAGCAGTATCAGATAAGCAGTATTTAAGGCTTTAGTAGCTGTGAAAATAAAAATAAATAAATAAAACCTCGGTGGCAGTGCTGGGACAGGCTGAGGCAGTCGCTATTATGGCTTTGATGTGAATTCAATTAAACTCTCCAATTGCACAGTGATGAGTTTCTATTGAAGAAGAAGGATGTCTGTGAAATGCCAGCAGAGAGTCTTAACAAGTCAAGGGGCCAGCTTCAGCTGCCCCTCGTCCCTGAAATAACGCAGGGCTAATGACTGGGCCACAGCGGTTGCAAGCTTCAAGTATCATACACAGCCAAAAAATGTGACTTTTCGGAACAGGGGTCCCCCGGAGAAAGAGGGAAGAAATTAGGATGACATTACACTCCAAACACGCAGCGAGTAACAAGCACGGTTGGGTTTGAACTGCTACTTGGGGACTTCAGCACGGGAAGGATTGCAAAAGAGTTTAGCTGCTTTTTAAAGCATCAAAAAAGAACAACCTGGGTTTTCAAGAGGCACATAAAAATGTAAAAAAAAGTCTTCTGGTCATAATACCCCTTTTTCTAGCGTTTAGAACAGCCAACACAGAACCTCAGCAAGAACTGGAGCCCCTCTGCTGTGAGGACAGGCTGAGAGAGTTGGGGGGGTTCAGCCTGGAGAAGAGAAGGCTCCGGGGAGACCTTGGAGCCCCTTCCAGTCCCTCAAGGGGCTCCAGGAAAGCTGGGGAGGGACTCTGGATGAGGGAGGGGAGCCCTAGGAGGAGGGGGAAGGGTTTGCCACTGAAAGAGGGGAGATGGAGCTGAGATGTGGGGAAGAAGTTCTTTGCTGTGGGGGTGGTGAGAGCCTGGCCCAGGTTGCCCCGAGAAGCTGTGGCTGCCCCATCCCTGGAGGGGTTCAAGGCCAGGTTGGAGGGGGCTTGGAGCAAGCTGGTCTGGTGGGAGGTGTCCCTGCCCAGGGCAGGGGGTGGCACTGGGTGGTCTTTAAGGTCCCTTCCAACCCAAACCATTCTATGACTCTATGAAACTCTCAAGTTGTGCCTGCAACTTAGTTTTTGATCTCCAGCTCTGGACCTCCACTTTAACCAGCTGTATGAAGCAATGAAGTCTTGGACACAGCATAATTAGCTCTGAAAAAGCTGATCCGTCCAAAAGAACAGCAGGTATCCGTGCAGGAGATCCAGCCTCTGTCGCAGAAGCCCAGTAGCCACCAGAGTCCATCACCAGTTTGGAATAATGAGTGCAGTGGTGTTTGCAGCGGGTTGGATCTGGTACCCCCGTGTAAGCTGCCCCCGACAGCATCAATATTGCTCAGCCATAGAGAATCTGTCAAGTTATTTCCAGGGTTAACCACTCTGACTGTTTAAAATATAAATTTCGCGTCTAGCCTGAACTTGGCTGCTTTCAGGTTCCCGCTCTTGGGTCTCGCTATGCTTTTGTCAGACAGATTAAATAGGCTGCTATGATCAGAAACATCCTCCCCACATGGGCAGTGATAAACCATCATCAAGTTACCTTCAGAAGGATTTTCTCCTTCTAATAAAGGTAGCAGGGACTAAGCCACACCAGGGCTTCCTCCACCATGAAGCTGACCTTAACAGAAGAGGTTTTCAAAGGCACAAAGGACCATTTAAATGCTCCTTTCCCACTGAAAATCAGGGGCTCCTGGGTCTCTTACTCCATTTGTAAAACTTTGAAAGGCTCCTCCCCTGTCTTGGAGAGCATTAATGGAAAATAACACGAGGATGATTTAAACATGGAATCTCAGAGAGGTGATTCAACTACCAGCCCCAGCTGCCACGGTTGTCAGTAAATTAGAAAGGAAAGAAACACAAAATCATTCTTTTCCATTCCCTTCCACTATGCCAGGACGGTTCTTTCCTCCGATGAGCGATTCCCATCGCCCTTGCCTATGGAGCTGAAGCAGTAATTAATCATACAAAATGCAATTACCTCCAACCTCAGCAACCCAGTCTGAACAAGGGCTGTTTGCGCTGGGCCCTCTGTTTCAAAGAATGTCCAGATGATGGGAATTACAGAAAGCCTGAAGAGGAATTTCATGTAAGGGTTTGGTGGTGTTTCTCAGAAGCTTTCTGACCTCTTCTCTCTTTTATTTATACCTGTGATTGTATCCCTTTTTGAGATGATTATTATACCTCTTTGGTTCTCGTTAGCTGACCTCCAAGAGGCGTATGTTAGAAGTGGAGCAAACGTCCTACCGCTGCAACCGCCTACAACTTAAATGAGAAGAGGAACTCTTTCCTTCTGCTTCTTTTTCCTCCATAGGATGTCTAAGGTCCAGGCCCAGTGCTGGTTAATAGAGGGGAAAAAAAAAAAGCCCTCCCACTCCGCAAGACAAATACACTTAATTAAACAGATCTAATGCCTCCAGCGCTCTTTGGTTTAATCTTCACAGTTGTCCGTTTTTGATGGAAAATGTGTGCTGATTTCATGGTGGCTGCTTGGAGAAAAGTCACCACACTTCATGGTCATTTCATAGCTGGGGGGGTGAAGTGGTGAACACTGATTTAATTAGGTTTCTGTAACAACATCTCAATTTCCAAATGGCTGCCCGTATGTATTAGCATGGAATGCTCTCAATTACTGTATTTCCTTTAATTCTGTGACTTTAACGCTGATGGAAAATGAGGAAAGACTGACATCATAAACTAAACCAGAAGCTCTTTGCCCACAGATTATGCATACCATCCATTCGAGCAGTTCGCCCTTTGTATTCACACGCAAAAACCTGCGTCCACGACTAATTAGTGCAAATATTCATATTAGTGACAATGCTGCCGGGTCAAGCCCACCCTTAGAAAGACAACCCTGAAGAAAGGCGAAACCCAACGCAGAGATCAGTTTAGATGGCTTGGATCGCAGACTGAGGAAAAGCTCAGCCAAAAAGCTTGTGTTTCCCCTCATTCTTGACTTCAAACCCCCACCCCAACGCGTCTCCCAAATCCTATCAATAAAAATACCTGCTTTCTACCAACACTCACAGGGCTCCATAAAATAGATGGCACATTTGGGCTGTGAATTTCAGGAGATGGCATATATACAATTTAAGGAGTCTTGATGATCTATTTTGTCCATAGGACCGGGTCAGACTGTTTATGGATGTGTCACTGTTGACATAAATAACAGGGCAAATAAAACATAAATAGACCCCAAAGACAAACCCAATCAGTAGTGTCTGCCTTCTAATTCCTCATTAGATAGAGTGTCAAAGCCTTGGCTAATCTCATCTTACTGTACAATCACTCCATCTGTTCCACTCTCTGATTTCAATATGAATCGAAATAAACATAATTCCTGAAAAAGCAAAAAAAAAAAACCAAACCCAAAAAACTCTCTCAGATTTCCAAGCTCCTTTGTCTCTTAGCAAATTTTATACCCTCCTGTTTGGCACGGCGAGCTTTTCAAGTGCTACCAAGCTGATTATATTAGAGAATACTACAAATTGGATAACTCCAACCCCTCCTAGAGAGCTCTCGTAAAACTCCGTGGCTGGATGGAAACTGGAACAGATGGGCGAGCTCCACCAAGCGCTATATTAACCCCGCTGTTCTCTGACTGGTGGCCAACAACACATTCAAAAAGTACAGATCTAAAAATAAGTCCCCAAACCAGAAGATGATCCACAGCTTTTAAAGCACCAGCGAGAAGACAGATGACCACTTGGTGACATACTTTTGCTACGGTTACAAACACCTCCTTCCATGGAAATACAAGTATTTCAGCATCTCAGGGTCTAAAAGAAAGGAAGTATTTAAAAAGGAAAGGCATGTTGCAAGGCAAATTAGTGGCCATTCGTCCATTACAGCTGAAATACTTCAACCATCCCCTCATTACAGAGAGAGCGATAGCAAAGAGAGCGCAACGAGGGCCATAATTGGACGGGAGAAATGGAGCAGGAGTCCTGGGGGGAGATTCGCAACGCTCCACTCGGTGCCGCTCTATAAAAATATCTCTATTTTTGCTGCCGAGTACACAAATTCCCAGGAGATTCAAAAGGAGCTTTGGGTGCTCGGAGTCTTTTAATCTCAGCCCATTTGAAGTTTTAAATACCCATCTTTCCTCCCTGCCACCGGTGAGCCGGATGACATGTTTTCACAGCTGGCCTGTGAGTTCTTAAGATTCCGCAGGGGCGAGGATTTCAGAGATGTCAAAGGGATTCAGACAACCCCAAGATGCTCCGAAAGGGTCTGATGTGGAAAACGTTCTGTCTCTAGACTCTTTCCTCCTGTGGAAATGGATTTCTTCCGCAAGCCACCCATGCAAGGCGGTGGACTGCTGCAGATCCTCCTCTCTCGTTCCCCTTCCTATAGTATTATTAAAAACCTTCCAGAATAGTATTTTCCTTCCAGATAATATTTAAATACAGAAGGTATTTACTGCTGGAGATACCTCAGTGCCTTACACAAGCAACGCAGCACTGTCTGCCTTTGGTACTGTCCCTAAAAGCCAGCCCTAAGGGAAGAGCCTAGTCCTGGGGCGGAAAACAAAACAAATAAAAAAAAAATCCATTTAAAAAAACTATTGCTTTTCCCTGATAAGGTATCAAAAAGCCCCATCCAAACGAGCTGATCCCTGCACTCCTTTGGAGATGCAGTTTGTAGGACGGTCGGCCCCCCCCCCAACAAACAAACCAAGCTCTATTCTTCATTCTTTATGCTGACAGGCACGAAGGCTAATTGTTCAGAATTGCATTTCCAGCGCCCCAGATGAGATAAGTGCCAGGAGGTAGAGGTAAATCACACAACTACCCACTTGCTGCCTCAGAGTTTAAATAAATAGAAATTCAGGGCTAATTAATATTTAGGAAATGCAAAACTTGTCATCTTAAATCAGGCTGAAACACAATAATCACATTAAGTGCTTACTTCAGCAAAATACCACCGAAATGCTAAGTGTTAGTGAACTATGTGTGTATTTATCCACTTAATTGACTCCTGGCTCTGACAGAACTCTATTACCCAGGAGTTAGAAGGAAATTTAATTCTGATCTGTATGTTTGCACTCAAGGACTTCTGTTTGACTTCAGCTTATTTCCAGCGGCAGAGCTGAAGGGCTACATTTTTCCAGATGTAATACTACCAAGTTGAGCAACAAATGTGACATTTAGCTTTTCATGTGACGACCTTCCCTTCATATTTTGGAAATTTTTCATCCTGATGTACTTCAGTTTCACTTCCAGATGTCCTTTAAATAAAGAACCCACTTGGTGCATTGCATATGGAGTCTGATGGGAAGGTCTAAGGCAAAAATGGCCAACTACAGTCAATCTTTTCTCGGGCAAAGCAAGAGCCTGGCTTTTATTTGGTACCTAAATCTCATAAACCGTCATGGAGACACCAGCCCTGTGCTCCCTTGTTCTGCACAACCCCCTCGTGTTAGAGAAGCTGCATGGAGCTGAAAGAGGGGAGATTGAGCTGAGATGTGGGGAAGAAGTTCTTTGCTGTGAGGGTGGTGAGACCCTGGAACAGGTTGCCCGGAGAAGCTGTGGCTGCCCCATCCCTGGAGGGGTTCAAGGCCAGGATGGAGGGGGCTTGGAGCAATCTGGTGTGGTGGGAGGTGTCCCTGCCCAGGGCAGGGGGTGGCACTCGGTAGGCTTTAAGGTCCCTTCCAACCCAAACCATTCTATGACTTTATGAGTAAAATCAAAAGCGTTACAGACCTACGCAATAGTTGAGTGTTTGACCATCGTTTCCTGCACAGGCCACAGTTGTGAACACCCAATGCCCCTCCACTTTTGAAGGCTCTTGTGCAGACGCCTTCAAAAGCCACAGTTCGTGTGACAGTGTGACACAGCAGTCAGCTGTACAACGCTACTCTTAAAAAATAGACTGAAAAAAACCCCATTTAACCATCTCTCTGCCGTACCAGGACGAAGCGCAATCAAACAGCTCGTGACAATCACACACTTGCCACGGATCTCACAGCAAATGGGGACCTCAGCTTGGCAAAGGTCTGCCCTTCGTCCCCTGGGAGCACCGGGCACTTCCAGGGGATTTCTCCATTCTCTGTCCGCACGTGATCCGAAAACCCGTTTCTTTCTTTCTACAGGCACCAGGTTTGAATGCTTCCTCCTGCTCCTTTCAGTTCTCCTTTTGCGTGCGACCCTTTTAAATATTTAATGAGTTCATCAGGTATTTGTCATTCCTCACCTCCCGCGCTACTACACCACGATGAAAATCATCACATTTCCTGCCTGGCATCTTTCAACACCAACCAAGATCAATTAAGCTAATTACGCCTCTCCGATTGAAAGCCGATTCCAACAGGCACCACTCTCAGAGTGACCATCGTCGGGACCGAGCAGAAGAAAGCAAACCCATTTCCAGGACTGCCAGCACATGGGACTTCACAGATTAAAGAGTGTCTCGAATGGCATCAGGAAACAAAATACAAACTCCCAGACAAACAACGTTGTCCACGAAGAAACCTCGTTGAGATCTGTGGGACTCCTTTTGCACATTCAGCGCTTGTTGAACCAGGTCTAATTTTAGCATCTGCAGCCAGTTTCGGAGCGTTTTCAATGAAATGACCCGGCCTGGAGGCAAGAAAGTTGAGAGCGGTTCAAAATTCACAATTCCCAGCCCAGGTACTGGCTGGGAATAAAGACTAAATAAAGAATAAACGTTGATGCCGGCTCTTGGTTTGAGAGAATCCCTGATATTCGGGGAATTCCCGGGCTGGGAGGTCATGGAGAGAGGTGGGAGCTGGAGCAGAAGAGGAGCCCAGAGGAGGGGATGGCAGGAGGAGGGTGACAGAGGAGCCTGTGTGCCCAGATATGAAAGGAAAAAAGCCTCAGCGCTAGCGATATCGGGCAAAACAACACAAGGAACTCCTTGTCTAGCTCCAACGCTCCAAGACAAGCCAACTGCCACAAACCTGCTCTCCTTACCTGCCTCAAAGAAATAAAATAAAATATAGGGAGCTGGGTTTTTTTTTTCTGCTCAGCGAGGAAACCGAGATAAGGTTCGTGCACAAAGCCAAAGTGACACTCCTGCTTCACTTGAAAACAGAAATCAATGTTTCAGATCCCTTTTAGAGACCTTCAGATAAAGAGAGTGCCTTTGATTTCCACTCGGCGAGGACAGGTATTGGAACAAAGCTTTTGATGGATACTCCAGCCCACGTCCGCGCCTGCTCCTTTATAAAGCGAGAGTGGGGCTTTGCTGGCACCATCCTGAGGACAAACGTGATGTTTTCGGCTCTGGCCTCCTCTACCAGCCAATTACCAGAGGGTGCTTAGGGCAGATGCAGGGGGAAGATGAGCAAAAAGTGCTCTCACAAAGCAGGTGATGATTGCTGGCATTAGCCAACGCTGGGGAACTTTGGGGTGACGGAGGCCTGGCAGAGGAGAGGGATGTGTCACCCTTTCTGCCACCAGCGTAGGCACCTCGGGGCACCTCCACGGCGCTGGAGGAGCCCTGGTTGGCACTGGCAGAGTTAAATCCTTGCACCAAGGGGAGACAATGGTACCAGCCTCCCCTGGCCACATCTGGGCTTTCTCCCAGAGACGGGTGTGGAGCAAGAGCAGGCCCTGAAGCACCACTTGAATAATCCTGCTCAACGTGCTTTACCTTTGGTTTTCATAAAAATAAGCTGGAGAAAAGAATCATAGAGTCTCAGAATGGTTCAGGTTCAAAGGAATCTTGAAGACCATCCAGTGCCACCCCCTGCCCTGGGCAGGGACACCTCCCACCAGACCAGCTTGCTCCAAGCCCCCTCCAACCTGGCCTTGAACCCCTCCAGGGATGGGGCAGCCACAGCTTCTCGGGGCAACCTGGGCCAGGCTCTCACCACCCTCACAGCAAAGAACTTCTTCCCCACATCTCAGCTCCATCTCCCCTCTTTCAGTGGCAAACCCTTCCCCCTCCTCCTAGGGCTCCCCTCCCTCATCCAGAGTCCCTCCCCAGCTTTCCTGGAGCCCACCCCTTTAGGGACTGGAAGGGGCTAGAAGTTTTCTCTTGAAAAAAAATAAAAAAAAAAAAAAGAGAGAAAAAAAACTTGAGCTGCAAATAGGGCCTGGAAAAGCTCATTAAAGACAGAGCCTGGCAAACTCATTATTATGTATATGTCAAGTTTAATTCTGCAAAGAAACGAATGCCATTAGTGCTCTCTGAGTAATCAATACACACCTCATATCTGCCTACAACAGGGAACAAAAAATGACGAGGGGGGGGGTGTGTGAGACTAAACAAACCACCGCACACGTTCACCAAGTCTAAGTACTCAGACTCCTTGATTTCCGCACTCCCCCTGCTCCAGTCATTAGGAGACATTCCGTACTGCTCTCAGCCACCAAGACTTGCCGCGGGCCAGGATTAATGAGTCTGACTTCTATCGACTCCATCGCACCCAGATCAGAAACGCCGAAGCTACAGCCCTGCCAGTCCCAGACAATAGACAAATAAAAGCTCTTGGCGATGGAAGGGAGGACCAGACCCACCAGGAGACAGGAGCTACCAAGGGCCCCATCATTTATTTCTCCGTCACCAGCCAGATGAGTGACCCTTTGCCAACAGCTCCCTGCTCTCCTGCAGCTCAGAACAGCTCGCAGAAGGCTGGACCACACAATTCCAGGCAGGTCTTGAAAATCTCCAGATTTAGGACTCCACACCCTCCCTGGGCAGCCTGTTCCAGGGCTCTGGCACCTTCACCCTAAAGAAGTTTTTCCTCATATTTGAATGGAACTTCCCACGTTCCAGCTTGTGCCCGTTGCCCCTCGTCCTGTCACTGGGAATCACTGAAAAGAGTCCGGCTCCATCCTCCTTCATCCCACCCTTTAGATACTTGGAAGCATTAATAAGGTCTCCCCTCAGCCTTCTCTTCTCCAGGATGAAGAGTCCCAGCTCTCTCAGCCTTTCTTCATAAGGAAGATGCTCCAATCCCTCCATCATCTTTGTTGCCCTAACGCATGCTGCTTATCAAGGTCAATCAAACCAATCAAGAATGAAGGATGGAAACCCAGGATAATGACCACACAGAGGGACCTCGCCTGGACCCCGACATTTGTGCGTGCGGGTAAAAAAAGCACAAAAATACGTATATCTCTATGTAAGTCTGTGCTGAATTAAGTGCACATGAAAGGAAGGGCTGGACTAGATCATCTGAAAGGTCCCTTCCAACCCAGGCACTTTGGTGGTTCTATGACTCAACGCTGACAATGGAAAATAACACAGAAGTGCTTGCTCATTTTATGCCATGGATTCCAAAGCAAACCCACCGAGCCAAACTGCCAGAAACCCTGTCCTGTTTGCTGCAGGCTCACTCGTACTCAGAAAACCTACCACGGAAAGGAGGGGTTGTCATTCACAGGGTTTCCAGTTACTCCCTCTATTCTTGTTTTATTCCAATCAACACATGCTCATCTCAGCAGGTACAAAGAGTTGCCTGAAGTTAAGGGCGTTAGCCTAGGATTCCGGATCGATTTCCTGGCTAAAATGTCCTGTGTGAAGTAGAAGGGACTGAAGCCCTCGTGCCTCAGTTTCCCTGTAAAGCTGAGCTAAAGCCTTCCTGCCGTACGCAGAGACAAGACCATTCGGGTCTCACTGCAGAGGCTGTGAGCAGGGAACATACAATAATAACAAATACTGTTAATAACCCTTGATCTTTCAACTACACACGCTCGCATTGCAACACCTAAAGTTTTTAATTTTTTATTTTTTTTTTTCTTTTTAATGGCGTGTTCTGATATTTTCAGTTCAAACACTCCTACCTGCAACTCAATCTACCAGTAAAGGCAACGGGGCTGGCTTCGTCCCAACCGAAGTGCCTGCCAACCAAGAGGAGCTGCCTATTCACACTATACCTCTCCTTTCTAAGAGTCAAAACCCGCCCATAAAGGTAATTAAAGTGAATGAGTTTGATTATAAACATGACATCACTCCACGCTCGGCCTCAGATGAGCTCAAGACAAAAAATCCCTTGCGGAGTAACCTCCTCCTTCCACGCACCTGTGCGCTTTGGAAATGGCTCCATATGCTTAATCGAAAAAGAAATCTAATTACCTTAATTTACTTCATCCAAAAGTAGAAGAGTAAACTATATGTTTAATTATAAACTTTCCACTTCGGGCAGCTATAATTAATGAGTCAAGGAATCATGCAATATGCCTAGAGCAACCTTTATTACTCCTGAGGTACCCGAGCCCCACTCGCGGTTTAGAGCAAGTCACTTCCTATTAGGATTAGGAGGGAAGTGCCCACCCAAGGCATTAATCACCCGGTGCTGCAGCTCCAAGACTTTTAATTACGTACAGCGTGTCTGCTATACATGGACGGCACACACCGTGCGATGTTAATAAATAGCCTTCCCGGGGCTATGGAGGGCCTCGGTTCGCTTTATTTTACATCGTTCGGTTTTATGCAGACACGGGGAAGGTTGTTAGAAAAATGGGATTGTGACTCCTGACGCTGGCCCAGTACGGGACGGACCGAGCTGCGGCCTGTGAATACTGAATCATGGAACTGTCTTGGTTGGAAAAGAGCTCTCAGATCATGGAGTCCGACCATCAACCCAGCACTGCCCAAACCACCACTGACCCGTGTCCCTCAGCACCACGTCTGCCCGGCTTTTAAATCCCTCCAGGGATGGCGACTCCACCGCTGCCCTGGGCAGCCTCTTCCAGGGTTTGACAACCCTTTCCGTGAAGGAATTTCCCCCAATATCCATCCTAAACCTCCCCTGGCACAACTTGAGGCCGTTTCCTCTTGTCCCATGGCCTGTTCCTTGGGAGAAGAGACTGACACCCCCCGGCTACACCCTCCTTTCAGGGAGTTGGAGAGAGCGAGAAGGTCTCCCCTCAGCCTCCTTTTCTCCAGGCTGAACACCCCCAGCTCCCTCCGAAGTTCTCCAGACCCTTCTCCTTGTGCTCCAGACCCCTCACCAGCTCCGGTGCCCTTCTCTGGACACGCTCCAGCCCCTCAAGGTCTTTTTTGTGGTGAGGGGCCCAAAACTGGACACAGCCCTCGAGGTGGGGCCTCACCAGTGCCTGGTACAGGGGGACGGTCACTGCCCCAGTTCTGCTGGCCACACTGGTCCTGACACAGGCCAGGATGCTGGTGGCCACTTTGGCCACCTGGGCACACTGCTGGCTCATGTTCAGCCGACAGTCAATCAACACCCCCAGGTCCTTTTCCAGCCACTCTTCCCCAGCCCGGAGCATCCATGGGGGAACCCAAGGCTGGTTCTGGTTGAACCTCACACCACTGGCCTGGGGCCTGAAGGGCCAACACAGCCCAGAGAGTGGGATGCTGACGGGGGACTGAGAGAATCTGGGCACCATTTCCAGCTCTCCCACTGAATTCCACCAACTTTCTCTCCCCGCTGAGAAAGCCTTGCCCCCAAGTCTCCTCGATGATGGATTCCTTCTCTCCTTCTGCCTCTCCCCAGGTTCTGGATTACCTTATAATTTTTTCCCTTATTTAACTTAAAATGACATACCAGCCAGCACAACAATAATGGTGTATAGAAAATTAAAACCTCCCTCCACGCTCTAAGGAAACCACTACAAAAGAGACTACATAGTTTCCCCAATTCACCACATTTTGTTCCTGGACGAATGGCTTTTACTGAGGTCATTTGTCTCCAGCGTAAGGACAGCCACTGCTCTTCCTGGGCACAGCTGGGAGGGCCGACCTCCAGAGGACTCCTCAAAGCTATTAGCATGAAAAAAACCAAAAAAATCTTTAACAAAGTATAGATACAGACAGAACAGACAGGAAAAGGGAGAGGTATTTAGATAACTAAATGGTTTGTACTGGTGCCAAACGGGAAAAGTCAGGGTGAAATAGCTAGGGTTACTGCTAGTCCAGAAGAGAAATAGGGTATTTTTTGGTAGCCAGTTGGGCCTATCTTTGAACACGGAAAACAAACATGATTTTAAAAAGAATCTGCAAGCAAAATCAGTTCGATATTTTCCCTTAGCAAAATAAAACAAATTAAAAAACTCTCTAGAGTGTACCTTTCCTAAGACCCTCAGCTGTTTTCCATAGATTCCCCCTGTAAGAACTGATGCCACTTCCTCTTCCAAAGCTACAGAAAATGGTGCAAGTGTTTTCCAGCACTTCCTGTCGCTGGCTCCCTGCGAGCAAACAGGTTTGCTCCGACCGGCCAACCGTTTGATTGCCCTGGCTGGTATTCACTGCACCGACTTCAACCAGACTTCAGAGGACAATGACCGTAGTCAACGGTGCCTCTGCCAAGTCCCGCTCACCAAGGCTCCAGACCCATGTTTCAGGGTCTTCTATGCGGCTCTCGCTGTCCCTGCTGGATTGTGGTCACTCTACAATGGCCTCCTGGGGGGCATCAAGAAGAGCGTGACCAGCAGGTGGAGGGAGGTCATCCTCCCCCTCTGCTCTGCCCTGGGGAGGCCCCATCTGGAGCACTGGGACCAGTTCTGGGCTCCCCAGTTCCAGGACAGGGAACTGCTGGAGAGGGTACAGCGGAAGAAACGAAGGTGCTGAGGGCCAGGAGCATCTCTCTGCTGAGGAAAGGCTGAGGGACCTGGGGCTGTTCAGCTGGAGAAGAGCAGCCTGAGGGGGGATCTCATTGATACTGAGCAATAGCTAAAGGGTGGGGGGCAAGAGGATGGGGCCAGACTCTTCTCAGTGGTGCCCAGTGACAGGACAAGGGGCTCAAAGTGGGACACAGGAAATAAGGAAAACGTCACTTTGAGGGTGGCAGAGCCCTGGAAGAGGCTGCCCAAAGGAGGGTGTGGAGTCTCCTTCTCTAGGGATATTCCAAACCCACCTGGACATGTTCCTGTCCAACTGCTCTGAGTAACCCTGCTCTGGGAAGGGGTTGGACTGGGTGGTCTCTAAAGGTCCCCGTCAACCCCTGCCAGGCTGGGATTCTGTGATACACAGCTTGGGTACAGGGGAACTGGCCTGAAACGAACAGCAGCGAGCACCAGGTACCCAGCCGGGAGCCATCTGATGTTCAGTACAGCTTCACCTGCGCAACTGCAGGTGGTGAAATCAGCAGAAAATGGGTTTCCAGGCTTGTAAGAACCACCAGTTCCTACCTGCACCTCGGCACAAGCCACCTATAGACATGGGAGCTGAGCTTTTAAAAAATTTAAACACAAGTCTCTGGATTTCCTTTTAAAATGTTATGAAGGTATTTTCGTCCCCATTTGTGTCTCTGCTTCTGCTGTAACATTGCCTGCAATGTCTGCCTAAGCGTGCATTAACCCATATTGCACAAACTTCCATTTAAAAAAAACGTGAATCCTCATGTTTAGGAGTCTCCCGGACTAATCCTCAAGTCTTGTTTCATCAGGGCATCACAATCCCTACAAGAGCTCAAAGGATCCCCCTGCAATAATCATCCCCTGCTGCTCCCCCTTGCCCAGGGCTGCTGAAATTTTCATCCAAGGAGGAGGCAGTAAAAGCAAGCGGGTTTATAAACTGGGAGAGCGAGCACCAAAGAGGAAAGGGGGGACCTAACTCATCTCAGCTCTCGTTGGAGTCTCAGCATGGCTGTCTACACAACTCAACTCTTCTCAACAGGTTCTTGAACAAGAAATCTGGGAGAGAAAAGTCAAACAGGCACTCACTGACGCCGTAATCTGCCTGTGGACTGCCCCATGAGCAGCTGTAATTGTAAAAACCTCTCCTTTGAAGCTTGGTAGATAACTCTCTTTGTTCTTCAAGTGCATCATGCATTATTCCGAGGTTCATGACAAATTCCTCTGAAGACAAGATCTCCAGAAAGCCCTGTCACACTGATTATGCTCTGAAGAGCTCTTAAAGTATTCATACGACGCCGTAAAGCATTTCCCAGGCAGCCTTTACATATCTCTTACTTGAGGCCACCCATTTCGTTTCAAGTATATTAACAGTTCCTCAGGTTTCAGATCCAAGTCCACCTCCTGTTTTCTCACCCATTCATTAAGTATAGTCCCTCAAATGGAGGAGGGAACAGAAGGACACGGTGTGGCTACAGCTGCCAGTAACAATCCTCCATCGGTTATATCTGTCCTTGGTTGGTCTCAATAAACAAGTAAGAATTTAAGATACTCCTCTAGTCACCACAACCACAAGATGCAAATCCTCCTGTGAAAAGGGGAATATTTTCATCCCTCGTGTGGGGCTTGCAAGAGAAGAACCAAATGACTTACCCAACATCACAGAAGAAACCTGCAGAAAAGCTCAAAACAGCATCTCAGATGTAGGTTGATGCCCTGAACGCTTGTGCTTTGCAACAAATGAACGCAGAAAACAAATCAACAGGAAATAAGCTAAGAAACTTTTAATACCTTCTCCCTCTGGGCGTGCCTAGGGGTACCTCTGCCGCAGTTGAGAACCTCTTTTGTCCTGATGAGCTTGAGTTCTCCACAGGAGCTTACCATCATCTCGGCCAGGAGAGCCTCCTGCATTAGCAGCCAGAAAATCATCCCCGCTCTTATTTTCCTTCACTAAGTGCTCAGCTGTCTCTGATCTCAGCTAACGGCTTCTGAGGCCCCAGCAGGACGCAGCCCTGTGAAGCCTCCTCTGATGGAGGTCCCCTTTGTGGGACCAGGGTCTCTTTTACCCTGAGAGCAGCCAGAGAGGCAGCTGGTTTATAGCCGCAATACACAGTAATTCAGATAATAACTCTCAGGAAAGACTTGGTGCCGGGAAAAATGAGTACCACAGGCAGAAAATAAAGTAATAAGCTAAAGAAGACGTTTCACAGGTGATCTTTACGAGATGGGTAGTCAGAGAAGCCCATTAAAGAGGACATGAGCGGCTGTCTCTTTTAACGTGCCTGAATCCAAGCTTTCCATTCTCCGAGGCTTTTACCGGCTGGCAATTTGTTCAAAGCAGTCTGACCACGGCAACCTCAGCTTGCCCTTTCCATGGAGAGCTGTTTTGGCCGGAACACTGGAAAAGCAGCTTACTTTGGGGCTGACCCCACTTGCTCTCTGCTCTGGGTCAGACAAGCCGTCACTGTTCCGCTCACCCCAACTGCTGGAGTGCCAAGAGACTGTTTTACAACAATGGTCTCCGTCACCCGCTGTGCTGTCACTTCCCATAGGACGTGGAAAAGGATCTTAGAGCTTTTTTTACAGCTTCGTTTCGAGCACTTGGACGCTCCAGGCTGCTTTTGCCGTCAGTTTGTGCTTTCCTGGAGTTAGAGATCTCAGCTGGGAGAGCGCACAGACTGACGGTCCCTAATCCAAACAGTTAAAGAAATAAAATAAGCTAAATAGTGTGAAAAAGGATTCTCCTCGCTTGATAGCGCTCAGTGGGGATGGAGAGGCTCAGGTGAAGTCGCGATGACAGAGCCAAGGGTAGAGCTCAGACCCCCAACCGCTCTCCGCCAATTCACTGCAAACCCCTGTAAGGGCTCCAGGCAAAACAGGAAAAGCAAAACAACAGTTATTTGAGGGACAGAAACCTCGAACGAGTGAGTTCGTGGTGTTTAATTCAAATGGAAATGTGGGTTGACCACCCAACACCTGGCAGCCCCCAGAGGCTGGTGTAGGGAAGAACGAGGTGCAGAACCGCATTCTGAAAACAGCTTTGAAGCAAACAAGGACCCTGAACTTCAGAGGAAACAATGCTACATTGGATGAATCGTTATTTTAATTTCTTCTAAGCTGAATCATGAGAAATTTCCAAATGTTTCTTAACCCCAGTAAGGTGAAAAGCCTGGCTCCAGCGCTCGGAACCACGTCTCTGCTGTGAGCATCCCCCAGTGGCAGCTACACCGTGCTGAGCCTCCACAAAGCCCAGCCCTCGCTCCTCCGACAGGGTATTCACAACCCGCCGGGATTTCTGGAAATATTTTACTTTGGGGGGTATTTCAGACACGTTTCAGGCAGCGTGACCTTGTGCAGCTCCTGTGGAATCTATCGGGCTCCTTCCATTTCCCTCAGCTGTATTCCCTCCCACACTTCTTTCCCCACTTTCAGGAGCAGACCTACATAATGACTGTCTATAAACGTAAATTAGCACTTAAACACTTAATTATTACTATATTTGACCGCCTATAAGCAGCTACCGTTATATTTGTGCTTCTTGATGTAAAGGAAAAAAGAGAAGAACATCATTTTAGGCATAGTTCTTCCTTGCTAAATTTATCAAAGACTTTAAATAAGATAGGTTTTAGAAAGAATATTTGGAACAGGGAGAAATTGATAATTCCTTAGATATCTGAGATTCTTTTTGTCTTGATTAGCTATTTCCATTTATGATATTTACTACTGGGGGGGGGGGGGAAAGTATGCTGGTGATTCTCTAATGTATTAAGCACATCTATCTGCCTTCAAAAAAAGCTGTGCTTCAGAACAACGCTCAGAAGACCTCTCCTCCACAAAATTTACCCATTCCAAGCAGGACCAGGACTCCCCTCTCCTGTCTAAGCTGAGTTAACTGCAAAATAAGAGGTAGCCCTTGCTCCACACAACATGTTAATTTAACACACCCATAACACCCCCAAACCAGCCATGATTTGCACTGTACAGATGAAGCAAAGAGACCAAAGATTTACTCCCAGGTCCTGAATTTACTCAGTGGTAAAGCTTGAAATTCAACCACTTCTGAGCTCCAACAAAAAGGCCAGAAAAAAAATGATTCCTCACAAAGAGCACTTCATTATAAGGCCAAGTTCTCTTTTTGATATTTCACAGGTGGTATTTAGCGCTGCACAAAAAGACCATGACGAGAATTACTGATGGTTGCTTTCTCTTTCTCCCCTTCACCCTCTCCTGAAAAACCTACCTTGGATTTTTCATGGTCCATAAAACCTGTCTCAGTTGAACGAGTACATTTCCGCCAAAGGAACCGTCTCACGCACACCTTGCTGATAAAACCTGCCGAGCTGATCGCTGATGATATGCCAATCACAGCACCATGGTTCTCTGGCTTGCAGAAGACAGGCGTGTTTGTGAACCTTATTATACATGATCCCCAGAACTATTTCTTTCGAAACAAATCTCAAGTGGCGGAATGCCTGCCTGCAAACTATGGAGAAGCATGCTAATTTTTATTGTAGAAAGAAAGGGAAAAAGATGAAATGATGCCCTGGTTGATTTTTCTCCTCATTCAGAAACGTTATAAACACAGAAGAATGAAGGAAAACAAAAATGAACAGAGAATATAGAGGAGACGAGCACAGATAAAGATGAATTTTGCATCCTATCTGTGGGCATGAGTAGACAGAGAAGGAATTTGGCCCGGTGGCGGAACAGGGAACGAAAGCGACTTCATCTCAGTGTTGTGCTGAAACAGGGCTGGGACGTTGCAGCAAAGTTTTCCAAACCAGAGCAGCAAACCAGTCTTGCAAGTGTTAGATAAGCTGCGGTCGTATTTCTTTAGGGGAGAAAATCTCCTTAATTCTGTCCAGAGGTAAGACATTGGGAGAGGAGGATGGCCTGAAGTTATCGGACAGTTATTCACAAGAATTGGACTCAAAACCTGGACCTGGCTTATTTTTTGGCAAATTCAGACGTGTCACTTAACAGACTGCTCGTCCACTCTGCTTTAAAAGCCTAATACAGTCACAGCCAAACAACACCCAGACCCTCCAGAATTCCTTACATTCAGGGAAAAGAGAGATGCCCTTTGGCGCAGGAGACTGACTCACTAAATTACGAGACCAAGAGTAATTCCCCATCTCTCAATGAGTGTCATAACCCCTTCCTCCACCATGTTACCTTCATCGTCTAAAGTGATTATTTCTTGAGATTTACTACAGATTTCCATGGCTTAACTTCACACAGAACCAAGATTTCATGTGACTTTGGGGTCTTCTCCCTCCTCTCCGTGATCACGTGAATTTTTTTGGATTAGACTACTGGGGTCTGAGGCAGGAGTTAAGTTCTGCCCCTTCTGCTCCTATCCGAGCTAAAGGCGAGGCGCACAGCATTTATTGGCTACAGAATCTCATTTTAAATACGTTTATTAATGGCTGATCCTCATGTGGCACCTTTGTGCTAGTCTTTTCATGCTTGCGTTCATTTAACCAGGGCCAGAGATTAATTTCCTTCGCATTATCATTGCGGTGGTGACCTGCAGTAAAAGTTGAGTTACGGCCAAACTTATCACAAGATACTGTTGCTGTTCATCATACCTAGCAATAATTCTCACTTTTACTCAATAGCTCAAAATGGAGAAGCAGCGAGATTCCGGCAGTAAATCTTGCAAGATATTGTCTGTTAACATTTAATGCATGTCACCGCGGTATAGTAAATAATTCCTTCTGTACAACACCTAGAACTCATCCCTTTTTATTATTCTTTGAACACTGGTAAAGACAAAACCAAAATTCAACTTGCGTATTAAATAACATCTTAAAAAATAAGACCTTAAAAAAAAGTCATGATTATGTCCAATGAGCATTCTCCAGCTCTCGTGCATTAGCGCTGAGGGGCGTTCAGCTGGAAAATGCGCGTTACTCAGCGCTGGATGGGTACGAATCACCCTCCTGGTTCGCACTGATAGCTTATGGTGATGTGTTTGGTGGTTTTTATATCCTGCCAGGGAAAAAAGGAGCTGCGAGAGGAAGCGTGACTCAGCCTTCTGTGCAAGCTGCCAAGTGATGGAAAGCAGTAAAAAATGGGAAGAACGTGCCGGCACCACGGATTGTCCCTCCCACGCTGGGGGTCCCGGCCACGGCGCCAACGGCTCCTGTTCCTCCTGCGCCCGCTGACACCCAACTTGGGAGTTTCCAAACTGATACAAGAACCAAACTCAGCATTTTCAGTAATTCCCAGGCTAGAATATGACAGGATCACTATCCCCCTCTCTTTCCCTTTTTTACCATCTGCCTTTTTTAAGAGTCCCAGCGCTGCCCTCCCCTTTTTATTTCTCTGGGATCCATCCTCCCTGCGTGGTGTGCCTTCTGCCTTACACCGTCATCTTCACTGCCAAGTGCTAGATACTACAATGAAAACTTTTACAAGCTGAAAGCCATCACTTTAATGACTTTACAGAGTGTAATAGCTATCGTAACATATACCTTAAATGGCCATTTTGGGGAGATGTGTGTTCATTATTTTCACTGTAGAATCAAATCATCCCCTTCACAAATAAAACCATACCATTTTATTCAAGTGATTATTTGCTTCTGTGGCAATTTTTCCATAAAATTTTCATATGTGTATTTAAAAAAAAACAAAAAAGTGTAGAAATCTACCAAATTATTTACACTGAGATACATAAAAACTGTCAAAACACCCTCCAGGCTCTGATTCCTGGTCCCGTGGAAGTGACCAGTTCCGCCTCTGAGTGGCGATAAGATGCTATTTAGGCAGAAATTCCAAATCAAGCCATTTCTTCAGTCTGTTCTCCTCCCATTTCCAGCTCCTCCAGAGCTGCTGGATCAAACAGCTCTTCCAGCACTCATTTATGCACCCACTGTCTACGAATTTGTGTAATCCCCGTCCGAACCTCCTCTGCAACCTCCTGTGACAGCAAGCGCCAGAACATCCCTGCCCTGAGAGTAAGGAGCTATTGGCTGGTTTAAATCAACCTCCTAATTTTACTGCTGAAGTTGCACCCTAAGTATTCAGATTTTAAGATGACTTGCTGTGAGGTCTATACATAACTTTAATTGTCTATAAAGAGCTAAGGCATTAGCAAATTCAAGCGTTTACTTCACCAAGTGAATTATGCTCTTTTCTCTTAATGATACCCAATAAGACAAACACCCCGCAAGCATTTAAAAAATGAACTAGTGCTTCTGATATTATTTCAGACAGAAAAATGAAAACCGATGGGAAAGCGTATGACCGGAGCTCACATGTGACGCAAACACGAACAGCAATGGAAGTGTGATTGGGAAGGTTTGAGGGAAAAAAACCAGTGTGAAAAAGGAGCATCAGCATGGAATTCAATAACTAAAGTCACACAAAATGGTTATTTCACAAGTAGATACAAAGGGCGGGAGGAAACAGCACATGATGGAACCCAAACCAGCATCAAAACGACGTCCCAGCACATATTGATGATGTGCATCTTCCTTTTCTTTGGGATTTTGTGCCTTTAAAAACAGAGGGTAAATATTTACTGCGTTAAACGCGCACAAAATGACTATGCTGTGTGCTACATTTAGCCAAATTTCATCTTCTCAGTAGAGTACTCCAACAAGATCCCATCCCATATTGGAACATACGCTTGCTTCATTAGCACTTACGCTTGCATGGGAGAGAGATTGAATGCAATCTCTGTGAATATTGCAAGAGATGTATGCCAACAGAGACGGAAATACCAATACCCTGCAGTGACAAATCACTCTTTCATTTTAATCGCTGAGTTCTTTATGATAGATTGAAATAATCCAATTTTTCATGAAAGATACCCAGGCACACACGGATCTAATCATCATAATTGGTAATAATAATTTTGTTGGAAGAAAGTGTTAAGACCGATCAATAAGAAACCCTCACGGGCCGCAGCATACAAACAAACCAGTAGCAGTGGCCAGTTCCCATCTTAAAGAGCTCATGACCCAACTATGAAAATGTCAATGACAGATCCAAAAGTAGAACCTAAAAATAGGGGGGGGGGAAAGTCCCAGACAGGAGTCAGATGGACCCTTCCCAGCGTCCTGCAGTGAGACTTCTGGAAAGGAATAAAAAAAACAAAACCAAACCAAACCTTAGAAAATGGTACCACTAAACATTTGGGAAGAGACATGACTTCTTGTGCTCGATATCACCAAGCCCATCAACAGAACACTGAGGCATCTCAAAACCATCGCAAATTTATCAGTAAAAACCTCAATACAGAAGCGCTCCGAACGCACACGGGGGAACTGGACTTTCCCAAGACGAGAAAACAGAAAAAAGAATGACTCTGGGCAACTGACATCAGTGGAAAGTTTTCCCAAGAAATTACACAGTTATCCAAACAAAACACCCACCTCAAAACAACCAAACCAGAAAAATTTGGTCAAGCTGAGATGAAATCGAGAGGTGTCTCACTGCCTGCAAACTTGCATCCTTTCCCAGAAAAAAAAAATAAATAATAAAAAATCACAGGTAGAAAACCTTCCACAGCTCTAATTGAAAGTCAAAGGCTCCTGAAGTTACTTAGGCATTTTTAAAAGCTTTGCCTGCGGCGCTTGCTGTTTGCTTCTGATCCCAGAATGCAAACTCCCTGTCCTCACGGAAGCTTCCTAATCCTTGAGCAGTTACGGCTACGAGTTGCCAATATAATTTTATGTTTGATCCCCCTTGCTCTCAAAACGCGCTGCCGTGCGCCTCCAAATGAACTCTGTTAGCGCTGCCCATGAAATCACTTGCTGCGATTTGTTTGCATATATATTGAAAAATCAAGTGATGTTAGTTCAGATTTGTGAAGAAGGGGCTGGGGGGGGGGAGAGAAAAGAGAAAAAAAAAAATCTCTGTTGCTGACAATCCATAAACTGAACAACCCGCTGCTTAACGCGGCAGGGGCCTCTTGGACTTTCTCCGTACCCTGTATCTGTTTATGGTTCACGCAGCAAAATCCAGTAAACCAGGGTTAACTTTGAGTTAATGCAGCGGCAAGATGACTACAGGTAGAAAAGAAATGGTCGGACAATAGGTCAAAGAACGGCATTGCTGAATTTCAGTCTAAAACCAGAAAAAACACACAAGAAGTTGACGCTCTTGTGCCCGACCCTTCGTTAAATCACATCCCTTCTATTCTCAGGTTATTTTCATACACAAAGGGCCCAGACAACTGCTGGTGTAAATCAGCGTAGCTGACTTGTGTGGGATGATGCCAACCCAGGGTCTGGCACAAACATCCCAATACGAGGCCAGGAATGACAAACGCTAAGGAGAACAAAAGAATTCGACCCAGGAGAAAATGAGAAATGGGGACTCTTCATTACCAGCACTGCTTGGCTCCACCAGCTCATCGTTCCAGAGCAGTGGAGAATAAATCCCGGTCTCAGCAGTTCTGCTGCATTGTAAATCCGGACCGGTCACCCCACTGCGCCCAGCGGTGTTTATTGTATATTGAGGAGCAGTCCGAGCCAAGGATCGGAGCGGCAGGACTTCGTCATGGTGCCACGGTCTAAGTTCATCACCAAACCCTCACTCTCAGAAGCGCTAATGAGGTTTGTCCCCTCTGAGTCATTAGACTGCTCAGGCGGGTGAGAATTAGGAGGAGGAAGAGGAGGTGAGGAGGAAGCTGCAAACACTGAGCCAAGGCAGCAGAGTAGTGGGGAGATCTTGTAGGTGCTACGGTGCTTTAGATGGTCGCGCTCCATCTCTGCACACCTCACACTCGGCATTAAAAAGCACCGTTAGCTGTGAAGGTTAATAATTGACAATGGACAGTAAGGACTATCTCAGCCATCTAGTTGAAAGTCAATGATGCTAAACGCATAATTGTCCAGTACAGCTATATTTGTTTCAGGTATACTGCGGAACATTTTCTCAGGCCCAAGATATTACTCTCCTGTGATCACGAGAATATCTGAGCCAGATCAGCCTGCAAATGCTTCTTGAGGAAATTGGGTTTCTCCGCTCTATTAGGAGCATTTCATTTTTATGATTAAAATCAGAAAACAATGTTCTTCCCAGTTAAAGTGAAATGTGCAAAATACGACTTTCCCATAACTAGGTTTCCAAATACTTATCTAAAGTGCTCTGAAAAGGCATTAATAAATAAGGATGAAAAATGAAAACCGCATAGCTAACATGTTTCATAAACTATATTCGCTGTGAGTTATGGACAACATGCTTTAGAGAAATAATAATAATACTTTACACTTCTGTACAGCACCTTGCAGTTGAGAGACACCCATAAATAAAATACCGAGCCTTAATCGGAAAGGCAGGCATCGATTTCTCCATTACACAAAATTAGGTAAATCAAGGCAAAGACTAATAACCAGCCACCAGTTAAACCACAGGAGACAAATTTGCCCGTAGACCCTTATTGACTGAAGTGCTTTGATGTGTCCTCATGATCTACTCAAATCAAAGGGATGTCAGACCGTAGCTAAAATTTAGCCTGTACCTTTGTGGATGGAGTTTGTATGTTTTGGAGAGGTGTTTTTGTTGTACTGGGATGGGTTGGTGTTTCACGGACAGAGAGAAATATGAATGGAGAGATGGAAAAATCAAGACTGTACCAATCCAGAAAGCACACTATTCTGGAAGACCTCTACAGCAAAACAAGGAAGGACTTCCCGACAGATCAAAAGGGTTTTAGCCAACTGGCCCCTGCCATCATGATAGAAATTAGGTACCAAAATACTTGTGATCGTCTGGACCAAAATGATTTAACTGAACATTGTACAGGTAGGTTTGGGCTGCGTGAAGTCCCTCAGGCACCACGTTCCCACCTGGACCTACCTCCGTTTGCGCCTCGGCAGCTAAGCCAGCTACCAGTCAAAGTTTTGTGTGATGGGTGACTCATTGAGCACGCTGTGGGGAGGAAAAATTGTGTTTTCACCCTAGTACGTGAACTCAGATCATACAATGGCAGAAAAAAATATCCAAAAGGCAAAGTACACACAGAAAACGTAACACAACAGACACATGGAAGTAATCGAGAGGCCTTTTCATCAACACAACCAAAAACCCTGTAGGTTCCAGATAGTGAAAAGGAGGAGAGCAGCAGGTTTTTGCCGGTTGCAAAGCTCTAAAAATGTGCCACTTTCTTGTGATGAAGAACGGCAAGAAGAAAGGAGTACAGTTGATTTTTGATTAAAAAAATAATAATAATCAAAGTCCTTGAAGGAAAAGGGGAAAAAAAGAAAGGGAGGGGGAGGATTACTTAGCATCCAGGAAGTTCTGAAAGACCACAATAATGCACCATCAAAACACAACCATTTTAAAGAGTACCTTTTCTTCCCTGCTCAGGTTGTCGTCTTTTGTTCCATCTCATTTCGGTGACCATCAATACATCTGTCTCTTCCCTTCTCAGCTGGACGTGGTTGACAGTAATCCAATTGGATATAAGCCCAGATGCATTTCTTTCTTTCCTCCTTCTTTGTAAGCTGTATAAAAAACAAAATCCACGAAAGACAAGCATTACTTACAATTCAAAGTCAACCTCTATTTCAAACTCGGCCCCCACTCTAGCAGCAAGAAAAAAAAAAAAAAAATCACAGGAAATTTATTACGGAAATTAAGCTGATAAAAATTATTTGCTTTCTCCTCAATGCCTGTACTCCTTTAGCATAGCAGGGTAACCTGAGTCTGATAACCTAGTCCGCTAAATATAATGCATAAAAGAGTTCTGAGCCATCTTTAATTAGCTAACACCGCTGAGCCCTGCAGTAACAGGGTGGCTAATGCCACCATTTCACACACAGAAGGGTTGAGGTTGGAAGGGCCCCATCGGAGACCATCCAGTCCAAGCCCCTACTCAAAGCAGGGTCAGCTACAGCCAGCTGCTTATGATCTTGTCCAGTTGGGTTCTGAATATCTCCAAGGATGGAGACTCCACAAATCCTATCTGGGCCACCTCTTCCAGTATTTGACCCACACAGTAAAGAAAACAAAGCTTCTGCTGCCAGAAGTCACAAGCTTCCAGTTGTCATCGTGACCAGAGTCTCCGTTTCCCAACTGGCTAAGCGTGGATTCTGCCTGCACCGCCTCCAGTGCAGCCGGGGCTTCAGGCAAGTCTCGGAGTGCAAGGTCTCAAAGATCTTGGGCAGAGAGAGCAACGTTCGTTGAATTTGTTCCTCTTCAGGAGCTCGAGTTGACTGAGGTTTCCAGTTCTTCCCTCTCTAATTCAGTCCCATTTAATTCACCTTGAAAGAAGGGAGCCTAGAAGGCTCTTAGCAGGGAAGTTTAAGATGACAAAATGGTCTTGGGAAAAAGAAAGAACTTCAGAAAAGCTTAGGAAACATAAATTGAATCTCTGTTTGCTTCACAGATACCCTCTCATGACTTGAAAGAAATCCCACCACCTTTCTAGAGGCGATATTCTCACTAGTGCAAGAGACAGAAGTAGCTTTCAATCATCAGTTCACCAGTGGTGCCTCCAGCCCGGGGTTTGGTCAGTGTTTGCTCTTGCTTAGGATCCCACAGCTCTGACAGCAGCCACAGAGCTCGCTGCTAACGGCGAACAAACCGGGAAATGCATCTGTTGGGATTTCACAACCTGAAGTTCATTGCTCTTAACAGCAATGCCAGGAGCCGCAGTCAGCAAGAAATTTCATTTCCCAATTTTTCCAGTATCCTTTATTAGCCACTAACGCGTGTGGACTACCAACTACCACAAACATAATAAATAAGTTCCCTCATTTTCCACCTTGACCTTTATCTGCCTCTTGACAACATTTAAAACAAAATATTTTAATCAGAGATGGTTAAAACCCAACCTGATTATTTATGAAGCAGCTATTTTCCCCTCTCCTGTTGCCTCCTTTGCTCCACTTAATCACCATGGTCATTAATTTTAAATAGTACTAATTGCCATCTTTTGGCCTTTCCAAGCACATCTCATCCACCTGCACCGGCAAGACCTAACCACAGAAAAAAACAGGGTTTGAGTCTCGTCAAAGGCAGGGAGGACGACGAGGGAGAATGTGCTGAGATACACCCAAGCTGGTGAAGAGGAGGTGTAAAAGACACCATCTGGATATCCCGCATCCCAGGGCGGACTCGCTCAAAATTAGGATAGACAATGTTGGGAATATTAACTACCCTCCTTCAGGGCAGCCATGGTTACTTTAAGTTTAGTGTTTCAGTGAGCTATAAACCGGCTATTTCAGGTCACAGGGTCCATCCAGCCCCATATTACCACGGCATGTGGGGACAGTGGTACACGAAGCCACACATGAACTAAGCGTCTCCACGTGGATGCTCCTGGTCACCTCCTGCCACCAGCAAGAGGGCCTTCAAGGATTGCATCCCCTTTCTTATTAGAGATCCCACTTAATAAGCAGCTGCTTTGAAGCTCTTAGAAAGACCTCCACGCATAAAAGAGTGTTTGCTTTCACCCTTCTGCTAATGTTCTGGGAACCTGCGTATCTCCAGGAGACAACCTGAACCAAGGAAGTCCACCAGCTACTTCTCCGTGGAGACAGACATGCAAAAAGAAAGGCACCACCCAAAGGCAGAGGCCAATGCGCGGTAACAGGCTGGTCACGGCCCATCTCTGTTATTCTTATTCAAGGATAATTGAGCCCGACATATTTCAAGACAAAAGCCCCTGCCCAAAGTCAGCTGGACTCTGGCTTGTGCTAAATTAATAGAATTTAGGACAAAAAGGAATTATTACCTCCCCTAGTGTGACATGCTGTGGAGTCGCTCGGTATCGAGGCCAAGCTAAATGAATCCATTCCCAGGCTCAGAAGTCAAACCAAAACTGAAACGGACTTTTATCTCTGTGTTTGTGTAAAACGCTGCCTTTTCACCTTTGGTCATTTCTTTGTGCCAATTAGTTCCAAACGAAGGAAGAGGTGGAAACTGCAGCATCTTCTGACAAAATGTGTCTTCTGTTCAATTTACAGCTCAGCTTTATAAACCTCAAAAATCCTCACACTTCAAATAAGCCAAGGACAAACCTGAATATCCGAAATGAACCTCGAAACCTTTTGAATTTTTCCCAGCATATGCAAGGCAGGCAGCTGCCAATCTCAGTATACATCTAGTTAGACTGCTATTGGGAAATACAGAGTAACTATTTTATAACAGAGCCTTGCTATGATTCAACTGAAGCTTGAATTTCCATATTCTATGCCTAAATATTGGTTACACAAGAAGAATTCTGGTCCAGTTTTTTCCAGTGCTGATCGTGACATCTATTTGTTCGATTCGCTAATAGCGACATCGATTTGTCTTTCGTTTGCTCGTCTCATCTGTTTAAACTGCTGAATATTAATTAGTAATACCGCTTGCAGAAGCTAAGGCGTGTTTGAAAATATGTAATTCTGCTGCCACTTAGACTGGCGGAATCAATGAAGTTTTGCCACGGAAAAAACAACGCGTGACGCCAGCCAAGCCGTTTATTTCTGGGATGAGAGATAAACTCCACAAGTCCTGACCATTTTTCGGTCCGAAGCCCTCCTGTGGCGCACAGGCACTCCGGGTGTACACCTAAAAACGTTGTGCTAATCCCAGACAGGGGGATGAATGATTGCTTTTTCGCAAAACAACTCCCGGGAGCTCCTCCAGCCCAGGGAAAGCCGCGTCTTCACGGCGTTAATTGGCCGAGTGAAGGGCTGAGGTTGCGGTTCTCTCCACAGGCGGCTGCACTGAACCACAGCAAACCTGGGATCTCATGAACGCTTCCCTTTTCAAACACAAAAACACTGGACCACTAACAAAAAAACCCCCAAACCCACTGAACCACTACCAAACCATATCTGCAAGATGGAAACAGCATAGAAAAAGTAAAAATAAAACAAGTTAAGCAGGCTTAGGTATCATAGCTTTGTGGCAGAGCTTCTTCTAGTTAAATTCAAGCTCAGCTGAAAGAACGATGCAGCCTTTCTCCTTGTGTTTCTCGGCACAGGGCACCTCTACAAATAAACATTTAAGAAACACAATCTTTCTCCCTCTCTCTCGCTTCCTACCACCGTGATTTACAAGGTGAAATTAAAAATACACACATCCCGGCGCTTGGGGTTTTACATCTTGGGTCACTGATTTATAAAAGCTGCCAGTGAATTTTAAATGCTTCATTTTGATTTAGAAATCATTGCCTGAAAGTTGCATTTATCTCGAATATTCAGCTGTATTGCACATCACCGAAAATCTGATTTATGGACTGCAAAAATGTATGCAGATAGGCTACAAAAAATATTTATAGATCACTCCCCCTAATAATAATATATGCAGCTCACCCACCCAAAAGATATGCACGTATTCACGCACACGTGTAAATGCATATATGTGTATTTATCTCACATATTTATATTAAATCCTTCTCTCCCTAGCCACATTTTCGATGGTAAGATCAGGTACCACGTCAGTATATAATGAGAGGCTCTGTGATGTCTTCCTTCCACCCCCTCACCTTATCATTCCTGCTAACACGTATGAAATTCAGCTTTAAGCTCTATTTCCAGGCTCCCCAGGTGCCTATTTCTCCCACTGCCTCTGTCAAAGGCGAAGAGGCTGGATCCCAGCACGAGAGACCGGAGTCGCTGGATTGCAAAAACCAGGGGGAGTAATTGCATCCTTCATCCCATCCCTTCGGCGAGGGTGTGGGATGGCTTCTGTTTTCCTTTGTCCCCACCGAGCTCACCTCTCCCCGCCAGGCTAGAAATTAAAGGGAACCGTGGGGATGCAGCTTTCCTTAAAAATCAAAAGGAAAATCCCTGCTTTTCCTCTGGACTCACACAATGAATGCTGGAAGAAAAGAAGGAAGGCCAGATCCTCCAGCAGAAAATGGAAGGACACACAGAAGAGCACGTTTCACTACAGCTTCATTTTCTTTTCCCAATTTCATGTCTTTTAAAACTGACAATTCCTTATCTTTCATAGCCAAAGCACATCATCTGCCAGGGACATCACACAGTGCCCCAACACCCACTGATTTTCATTAAATAAGCCCAATGGTAGTAAGAAGTTGCGTCCTATTGTGTGAGATGCTCTAAAAACCTCTGGCAGCCTTTTCCACCAAACGTTCTCAACCTGAACAACCACCTTTTGCAGGTAGTGGAGTGTGGGCAGCAATGAGACGGTTAAAAAAAAAAGCATAAAGTAGATATAGACACTATTGTAGTCAGTCATTAGCGCTAATGAGGGGTTTCCCCAAGTGTACCACTCTTCATGCCACTGGGCAGGGGAGAGGGGCTGGTGTCACCCTGGTGCAGAGCCAGGGGCCCATCATGACCTCCATAAGTTCAACCACGTGAATCCACGTGCTCACCCCCCCATTCACGCTCGCCCCTGCAGCCTCCTGCCTGATGGCCACCACCGAGACCAGCAGGACAGAGTGTTGGTTGGCCAGAACGCTCCTGGGGCGGTGTGCCTATCCCTGCACAGCCAGCATCCCTTCCGACCGCTGTCCGCAAAGTTCTTTTGGGAAATTGGGGTTTTTCCATTCAGCAGCAACTGAATTGATGTCTCTTGTCCACCCCCTGGAGATGTTCTGAGCCTTAATTGATTCCTGCTGTGGAGAGCTTTGAAATCCCCAGACAAAAGGCAAAGAGAGGTGCGAAAAGGGTGTTTAGAGCATCCTGATACTGTGAAAAGAACCAGAGCAAGAACAACCTAAAGAAAGCCTATTTTGCGATTCACCCTTAAAGCTGGCACCTTCATACAGGGGTTAACTTCACCCCGTGCTTATGATTAAAACATTGCTGGCCCAGTCACTCCCAATTATTTATAGGCTGAAGAGGTGGCATACATTGTGCTAGCAGCACTTTTCGAGCTGATTAAGTCTGCACTACAGCTTCACTACAGCGAGGTCTGCTGGTAGCAGGTTGTTCTTACAGGTTAAACACTGTACTCTCTACCAAACCACAGCCAGGACTGCATTAGACCTTCCTGCCTCCTTCCCCAAAGGCCATCGAGAGCTCCAGGTAGCTGGGGTGGGATCAGAAAGAGAGGAAGATCCTCTATAATCCATGTCATGTAAGAGAACAGGTCAGGAGATCCACCACGAATCTACTGATTCAAGCTCCTCCCAGCTGTTAAAGGCTTCTCCTTGATCTGCTGAGCTAAGGAGGAGGTTTCATTGTCCTCACTCCAGAGGTGTCCCAGGGAAGCACAGCTTCGCATCCACAGTTAAGTTCCTAACAAGTACCAGGGCTGTGATTTTAAGGATGAGTCAGCACAGCACAATGAGGTCTGTCCTCTAAAAAGGAAGGAATCTGTAGGATTGAAAATTGATTCATCCCTTCTATCGACTAAAGAGATGTCCTTCAGCACAATAAAGACATGGACCTGTTGGAGCGGGGCCAGAGGCGGCCCCGGAGATGCTGGGAGGGCTGGAGCCCCTCTGCTGGGAGGACAGGCTGAGAGAGTTGGGGGGGTTCAGCCTGGAGAAGAGAAGGCTCTGGGGAGACCTCGGAGCCCCTTCCAGTCCCTAAAGGGGGGGGGCTCCAGGAAAGCTGGGGAGGGACTCTGGATGAGGGAGGGGAGCCCTAGGAGGAGGGGGAAGGGTTTGCCACTGAAAGAGGGGAGATGGAGCTGAGATGTGGGGAAGAAGTTCTTTGCTGTGAGGGTGGTGAGAGCCTGGCCCAGGTTGCCCAGAGAAGCTGTGGCTGCCCCATCCCTGGAGGGGTTCAAGGCCGGGTTGGAGGGGGCTTGGAGGAACCTGGTCTGGTGGGAGGTGTCCCTGCCCAGGGCAGGGGGTGGAATGAGATGATTTTTAAGGTCCCTTCCAACCCAAACCATCCTGTGATTCTATGATGGGGCTTATCCATGGATAAGATGTGGTAGGCTTCAATGCTGTCTTTAACAGAGGTCTTCTAGTTTCCTCTGCATCTGAGAGCTGAAACCACCAAAGAAGTCAGGTCCCTTGGGAGAGCCTTTGGAAACCTGATGACAGACCTCTGTGAGTCCAGACACAACAATCCTGTCCTACTGATCTGTACCTTCTGTATCCTTTTCCATCAGAGTTAGCAGAACAGATGGAGGACACTGTAAATCCCCTTCTTCTCATCGGTGTCAATGACAGAGGGGATTGCAGGGCTGACAGAGAACCGGCAGCAGTATCTGTCCCTTCTTCAGGGCTAAAAGCTGTCCCAGAGGAGAAGATGCCCACATGGAGGGAAGGTGAAACTTGACATTTAGGACAGTTATTTGCCCAACTTCCTGCACCACAAATGCCCGATGTACAGCATGTTTAGAAACCATTAATAGGTGTTTATTCAGCCAGAAGGCAGGTTTATGAAAACACGCTATAAAATTACAAAGTTGGGCAGAGATAAATAACAATAATAAAAATATAATATACGTGAATCCATTATCTGACTTAAATCAGGGTAATTAAAAGCTACATATTTCAGCTGCCAGAAGCGGTAATTCAAGTCATACTGCAACTTTACGGACACATTTCCATTAAGACCATCAGTTATGAGTAATATAATTTCCTCTTCACTGAGCATTGCTTACCTAATTTCACCTTTTCCTTAATAATATACATTACTTAATTCTCCAAACAGCTGTGTAATTTAACTAGGCGTGGTAAAAATCCACTGATTACCCTGCCTGCAATTCTGAACATGCAAAGCAATATACAGAATCTGATTCTCCAAAAAAAGGTTTCAAATTTAGGAGAGCAATGGGATTTGGGGCAATGGTCTAAAAGGTGCAATTACAATAATATGCAAGGAAAGTCAAAAGATTAAGCTTTTTATTATTCTGTAACATTTTTTATATTTTATTGCCAATAATTACATAGGTTTCTTTCCTATTTCCATTGCCTCAACATCTCCCAGGTTAATTATGTTGTCAAGATCATGTCAAAAAGCCACCACTAAAATTACGATTCTCATTACATGATGATCTAATCAATTTTTTGTGGTAATTTTGGTCCAACCTATTCTACCAACATACACATCCTGTACATGGAAAAATCTATTTCTCTGTCACTCTATATTATACTGTTGTTCTTGTGCCACTACAGCTAAGAGCCTGTCAGCAGTTCTGCTACAACCTCTTACACCCAACGTTTATAATACAGACATGAAAAAAAATTTAAAATAATTTCTGGCTGACACTTGACAGGCATTTTTATTACAGAGGCCAATTATATTTATTTGGAATTTTGCTTTCGTTTGAGCAGAGCACCTCAAGTCTACCTGTTATCCAAAATGCTGCTAAAAGTAGGGATTGAGCCAGGAACCAGAAGCACAAATCTAAACCACTCTTAAAAAAAATATAAATTATTTGATAGTGAGCTCTGCAGCTCAAGGCAACGCTGCCTCCACCCTATCACCGAACTAAGGGCTTAGCTCTACCAGCATCACTGAGCTGAGCTACACGGCGTTAACCAAATATACAATTACTGGAGGATCTGCATCCTAATGAATGCGAGAAGATGAAACACAAACAAAAATCCCTGAAAATATCCCGAAGAAGTAGTTAAAATGACCATGTTCTTTGTGAAGCCCTCGGTCCTACCACTGATCAATAGCTGTTTCAACGTATGTATATAGGATGTTAGACAAATAGGGAATTACCAGTTCATAACAAGAGTCATAGAATGGTTTGGGTTGGAAGGGACCTTAAAGGCCACCCAGTGCCCACCCACCTTTTTTTTTTCCAAAGGCTCTCCCAAGGGACCTGACTTCTTTGGCGGTTTCAGCTCTCAGATGCAGAGGAAACTAGAAGACCTCTGTTAAAGACAGCATTGAAGCCTACCACATCTTATCCATGGATAAGCCCCATCATAGAATCACAGGATGGTTTGGGTTGGAAGGGACCTTAAAAATCATCTCATTCCACCCCCTGCCCTGGGCAGGGACACCTCCCACCACACCAGATTGCTCCAAGACCCCTCCAACCTGGCCTTGAACCCCTCCAGGGATGGGGCAGCCACAGCTTCTCTGGGCAACCTGGGCCAGGCTCTCACCACCCTCACAGCAAAGAACTTCTTCCCCACATCTCAGCTCCATCTCCCCTCTTTCAGTGGCAAACCCTTCCCCCTCCTCCTAGGGCTCCCCTCCCTCATCAAGAGTCCCTCCCCAGCTTTCCTGGAGCCCCCCCTTTAGGGACTGGAAGTGGCTCCAAGGTCTCCCCGGAGCCTTCTCTTCTCCAGGCTGAACCCCCCCAACTCTCTCAGCCTGTCCTCCCAGCAGAGGGGCTCCAGCCCTCCCAGCATCTCCGGGGCCTCCTCTGGCCCCGCTCCAACAGCTCCATGTCCTTCATAAGCCTTGTTCTGGGACAGAAAGCATTTCTGATGTTCAGCCATAGGCAAAAACATGAAATAAAAGGCCAGAAGCAAGCGGGAGAGCCTAGAGATGGCCAGCTCTAACGAGAAAACGCAGAAGGAACTCTTCATACTTTCTCATTGCCATGGTTAACTAGACATATTTCAGTCCTGCCTGCATGCCCACATCTTGTGTTTGCTTCCTACAAACATTTCAGTCGTTGGCTTTTCACTGCCAAAAATGTCTCGGGGAGGGGAATTTTAAACGGCATATGTGAATATGCATAGCGGCAATGTTTTACAACATCTCCGCGCTGAAGTTCTTGCTCCAGAACAGCTTGCATGATCAAGAGTCAAAAATAATGCTGAGTGGTTCACCAGGCTTGTTGCAGAATTAATGACAGAGCTTGTGTCACAGAATTCCAGCTCCCAGAGGGAAGAAAAAAGGTGGAAGAAACTATCATAGAATGGTTCGGGTTGGAAGGGAACTTAAAGCCCCTCCAGTGCCACCCCCTGCCCTGGGCAGGGACACCTCCCACCACACCAGCTTGCTCCAAGACCCCTCCAACCTGGCCTTGAACCCCTCCAGGGATGGGGCAGCCACAGCTTCTCGGGGCAACCTGGGCCAGGCTCTCACCACCCTCACAGCAAAGAACTTCTTCCCCACATCTCAGCTCCATCTCCCCTCTTTCAGTGGCAAACCCTTCCCCCTCCTCCTAGGGCTCCCCTCCCTCATCCAGAGTCCCTCCCCAGCTTTCCTGGAGCCCCCCCCTTTAGGGACTGGAAGGGGCTCCGAGGTCTCCCCGCAGCCTTCTCTTCTCCAGGCTGAACCCCCCCAACTCTCTCAGCCTGTCCTCCCAGCAGAGGGGCTCCAGCCCTCCCAGCATCTCCGGGGCCTCCTCCGGCCCAGCTCCAACAGCTCCATGTCCTTCTGATGTTGGTGGTCCCAGAGCTGGAGGAAGCACTGGGCGGGGGGAGTCTCCCCAGAGCGGAATAGAGGGGTAATCCACTGGAGAAAACCGAAACGTGCTCATGAAATGTGGCTGTTCCTCTCGGAGGTGAGGCTGAATTACGTTCACACACAAAGGCCAAACCAAGGCCAAACACGTCACACTCCGGTCCCACCGAGATCCAGGCAGCGCAGAGAGCTCGGTAAATTGCATGCAGAAAATGTTCCACTTCAACTGAATTATTCAGCACAAAAAAATTTTTTCCAAGACGTAATTACCTTGGCACGCTTTGTTGAAAAGAGGGCTACAGGTGGAGAAGGTATTAAAATCCTAATCTCTTTGATCACAACGCGCTAGTCTCTTGCAATCCCTAAACAGCACACACAACCTGTTAAAACACACGTGACTTCAAAGTGGAATTCAATATATATACAAATAAGAAATCGGGCAGTACCATTAAAAAAAGACGGGTCAGATCTGCTCCGAGCAGCCTCGCTCAAACGAACTCAGCAGAAATATCAAAGCACGTATTAGCCAAGGATCAGGCACAAGTAGCAGCGAGTTCTGCTGCTGGCAGGATGCAGATTTTGAACGGGCTTTGCATCTAATAACACATTTGAACTCTCCTATGAAAACAAAAGCATTCTCTCTCTGAATCATAAAAAAGCAGGTTTGTTCAATACCTGCTCTGGGTTCTTCCAAACCATGTATACATTTATGTAGAAAAATAGGAAAAAGTGATCATTGGAAAGAGTAATAAAAAAATTTCCAGTTCATTTTTAAAACGTGCATATGCTGTGGGCTAAGAGGGATCCGCTAGGACCCTCCAGACACCCACCCAGAGCAGCTGGATGCTCCCAAAGGCTCATTCGAAGGAAGCTCCTTCATCCTCCTTAGCATTACGGACACGGCCACACACTCCCCAAGAGACTTGCCTAAACCCCAGTCCTGAGAAAGGCTGAAATGTAGGGTCTTCAGTGGGACAGGTGTGGATCTGAAGGTGGGGAGAAGACAAGCAGAGAAGCGAAATGACCAGCAGTTCCTCCCCTAGCACGACCAACAGACTCAGTGGGGCAGCAGTGGTCCTGTCCCTCTTCTTCTCATCCCACCCCAACCAGCGTTCATCTGCCTTTGGGCTTCGTCCCTAAATGGAGGCAGTAGCTCAATTGCCCTAGACAACCACTGCCCTCCCACTCTGACATCTTGCCCCTTCTGTAGGTACTTGGGGTGTCTTAGATGCTCTTTGAAGACCCTGGGCTGACAAACTCAATGATCTGCTTGAGGGTTGGAAGGGTCTACAGAGGGATCTGGACAGGCTGGATCAATGGGCCCAGGCCAAATGCTGGGTCCTGCATTTCGGTCACAACAACCCGAGGCAACGCTACAGGCTCGGGGAAGAGTGGCTGGAGCTGCCCAGCAGAAAAGGACCTGGGGGTGTTGGTGGACAGCCGGCTGAACGTGAGCCAGCAGTGTGCCCAGGTGGCCAAGAAGGCCAACAGCATCCTGGCCTGGATCAGGAACAGCGTGGCCAGCAGGAGCAGGGCAGTGATGGTGCCTCTGTACTGGGCGCTGGTGAGGCCTCACCTCGAGTGCTGTGTTCAGTTCTGGGCCCCTCATTACAGGAAGGACATTGAGCTGCTGGAGCGTGTCCAGAGGAGAGCCACCAAGCCGGTGAGGGGTCTGGAGAACAAGTCACACGAGGAGAGGCTGAGGGAACTGGGCACGTTCAGTTTGGAGAAGAGGAGGCTGAGGGGAGACCTCATTGCCCTCTACAACTCCCTGAAAGGAGGGTGTAGAGAGGTGGGTGTTGGCCTCTTCTCCCAAGGGAATAACGACAGGAGCAGAGGAAATGGTCTGAAGTTGGGGCAGGGGAGGTTTAGATTAGATATTAGGAAGAATTACTTTACTGAGAGGGTGGTCAGGCACTGGAACAGCCTGCCCAGGGAGGTGGTGGAGTCACCGTCCCTGAAGGTATTTAAGAAACGTGTAGACAGGGCACTTCAGGGCATGCTCTAGTGCCCGAGACTGTTGGGTTGTGTCTGTTTGTGTCTGTTTGGTGTTTGGTGTTTTTTTTTTTTTTTTTTGTGGTTGGGCTCAATGATCTCAAAGGTCCCTTCCAACCGTGAAGATTCTGTGATTCCGTGATCTTTAAGTCCCCTTCCAACCCAAACCGTTCTATGGTTCTACGAACAGACCCTCTCCCGACCTCTTAAAAGCAAGACCCCAAACTCAACCTCCGCTGAGGTTTGACACCCATGATAAATGTGCTTCACACAAACAAGCGACTGATTTTTTTCTTCTCCATAGCCAATGCCTCTCTCATTTTTCAACTGATAGTCAATCATCAGTGGAGTGTAAATAGGTTGCGATGTGGATTGGCTAAGCTACCTATTAATCAACCAGATTAAAAAGGCTCCAATAATTATGCAGCGTAATTAAAAGGCTGGGAAGCCTGATTTAGGACTTATTAGCCCTTTAAGTCCTTCATTAGCCATATTAGTTTCCTGCATCAGATCCCAAAGGGAAAACATTACTGTTGCACGGTGAGTCACAAATATCTGACCAGTACATTCAAATATTACACTCACTCCTGAACTTTCTGACCTTTGGAATGTCAGGATAGAAAACAGAATCACAGAATCACAGAATCACCTAGGTTGGAAGGGACCTTTTAAGATCATCTAGTCCAACCGATGAAAAAAAAAAAAAAAAAAAAAAAAAACCCACCACAAAAAACCAAAAAACACACAACACCCACAAACAAACCACACACACCACCACACCACCCAACACTAATCCATATTCCCAAGCACCATGTCAACTCCTCTCTTGAATACCTCCAGGGATGGTGCCTCAACCACCTCCCTGGGCAGCCCATTCCAATGCCTGACAACCCTTTCAGTAAAGAAATATTTCCTAATATCTAACCTGAACTTCCCCTGGCGTAACTTGAGGCCATTGCCTCTTGTCCTATCATCTGTAACTTGGGAGAAGAGACCGACCCCCGCCTCTCTACAGCCTCCTTTCAGGGAGTTGGAGAGAGCGAGAAGGTCTCCCCTCAGTCTCCTCTTCCCCAGACTGAACACCCCCAGCTCCCTCAGCCTCTCTTCGTAAGACTTGTGCTCCAGACCCCTCACCAGCTTCGTTGCCCTTCTCTGGACCTGCTCCAGCATCTCAATGTCTTTCCTGTGGTAGGGGGCCCAAAGCTGGACGCAGTACTCGAGGTGGGGTCTCACCAGTGCCGAGTACAGGGGGACGATCACCTCTCGGGTCCTACTCACCACACTGTTCTTGATACAGGCCAGGATGCTGTTGGCCTTTTTGGCCACCTGGGCACACTGCTGGCTCATGTTCAGCCGACAGTCTGAACGGTCAAACTGACAGTTTGTTCAGCTGACAGTCAAACGGTTTTGCCCTACGCTCTTTGAGAGGAACCAATACCCACACATTTTGTGTACGGCAAATACTCTTTTTCATAGGGTAAACCAAAAAGGAAATCCATGATGAACAACCTATTTTATCCTAATGGATCTACCTCTGTGCCTCTGTCCTCCTGGTCTTTAAAATGGGTGAAAGATACTGATCTTGCTTAATGAGACATTTTGATACGTATCTGTTCTTTTCCATCTTATGCACATTTATATTTTTTCAGGTATATTTACTCTTGGAAAGAAAAGAGTGGGCAAATCAGCGACTCACCCTTCACAAAGGCAACCAAAACCCCACATCAGGTACCATTACACAGCATCTCAACATTTGTTCCTCTTTAACTAGACAATCTCTTCAAATTTGCCACTAAAACTGAAGATGATGGAGCCAAATGGAGACAACAAGGGCAGAGTTCACCCTATCTGTCCTGGAAATCAACCCGTTTTCCTACATGCAAAATCTACAAAAGAAAATTCCTCCCCAAACGTAAATCCTAAACAAATTGGTCCAACGCACTGAGGTCGTGACAATCCTGGAGACGTGGAAGCGATGTCAGGAATCCCTAGAGATCTCAAGCTGCTCTGCAGATGGGGAGAGGGTTTACCTGGGATCAGACAGAGATCACCTGGCTGGGTTGAGTTTCTGCTCAGCAGCATGGGATTGTCCCCTCCCACCATTTACGAGGCAGAGCTGTGAATTGTAGGACACAAATGCCAAACCAGAGGAGCTATTACTGCACAGACAGCATCTGGCATCTTTTGAGGGGCTGCACAAGCAGATGCCATCGCACACATGCCACTGCTTCTCAAGTGGTTCACCCAGTGTGATATCAACTGGCTCCCTTCCCATGACGCTACCAGCTGCCAACGATTCTTCTGTGCCACCTCCTCACCTTTGAGCAAGAACTGACACACAGCTCTCTAAAGCTGAGGAAGATATGGCATTTTTTATCTTCAACAGAAACAGATGTCGTCTGGGTGAGCAGGTACTGTGCTGTAGACCAACATCTCCCAGTGTCACCTTCCCATTTGCTCTGCTGTCTCCCACCTCGCACTGGAGTCCCGTCCCTTATCTACGATGGGAGCACACCCAGACACACAACAAGCCCCCCCCCCCCGCCCCTGGAACTTCTCAGGCTGTAATTTTGGATACCCATCCCCCGAGTACTGTCACATTGATTAAACAGGCGCTGTAGATGGGTACATGAGAGTTTCTACCTAAACATAGGCACAAACAGGTTCTATACTTAGCTCAGCTTCTCACTTTCAAGTTCAAAAACCCATCACTCCACAACTCTGCTGCTTCTTTCATCTCTCGACTGCATCTCACCTTCAACCTTGGACAGGTATTGGCATGGTCCCTATCAGCGTGGTTCTGCTCCTTAGCTCTTAATGAACTCCACTGTTAAAATCTCCACCTCGTTTGCATTGGGTGAGAAAAAAAATTTCATTTCCATGATCAGATAGAGGGATGCTTTCCTGGCAGAACCAGTCAAAACAGGAGTTGCCATTCAGCTGAGGAGAATCACGCAAGCCCACCCCTGCCATCGAAATCAGGGCAGGATCTCCCCCGCCCATCACCGCGGCATCTCGGCTGCCCTACTCTGTGAGAAGATAACTGCCTGTCCTCCAACACACCTGGAAAACAAGCAGCTCCTCCCGTCTTCCTCCTTAACGGAGCTTTCCAAGCCTGATGAATTATTATTTTGGCTGGGCCGGCAATAAGCTAATCAGAGCCGCTTGTTTCTCAAAGCCTCTAAAAGCAAAATCCAGATTGCTGCTTGTCTCTGTGGTGCTGAGGCACCGCTCTTCCTACCACCACGGAGGATGCTTTTCTACAAAACAACATCCCTGCTGGAAAACGTGGAGGGATCCGTTAATTAAGTCAGATTGCCGGTGGCTCCTGGTGGGGAGGCAGCTGCACTGCATGTTCCAGGGTTTTAAAAGCATCCCGGTGTTCGAGAACATTGGCATTGTTTTCTGTACGGCATTCCTCCCGAACACCATTAAACACCCTGAAGTGACACGTTGGCTCGTCCGGCACGTTGCAGGTGACCAGGTTTCAGTGGAAGAGCACGACCGCGTACCGCATCGGCTTTGCACGCATCCTTCCCTTCCACGTGGGAAGAGACGGGCCTGGTTTTAAAGAGCTCACAGCCTAAATGCAGGAAAAAAGGAGATCACAGCTAAAACCAACCAACAGATAGTTGGGGTGAGAAGTACAAGGTAACAACAGAGAATGATTTTCAGCGTTTCAAGCAGATACAGCCAGCCAGATGCTCTGCCATCGCTCCCGCTTAGACTCTCACTACAGCTTCATGCCCTTCACCGACGCATGAAAAGGTCAACCCAAAAAAAGGCCCTGAAGCCACCAGTTCCAGCTGTAGAAGAATTGTTGCCACTGTCACCGTGGAACACAGCGATAGACCGTGTGAAGGAAAAGATTTCACAATTCTGGCCAGGCTTTAAGGTTTTGTGGGGAAGAGTCAGGGACTGCAATACCACACTTCTAAGCAGCAAAGCCTGAAGGGGTCTAATGTTGCTTCTCATCCTCTGGCTGAGCAAGTAGAGCTATCTAGGGCACTGCAGCACCTCACCCAGACCTGTTCAAAGGGATCGTGGTAGGCACCAGGAGCTCAGATAAGGACGTTGCCTCTTGTACGAGCTATGCCGTGGCTGCGCTGTTATCGCTGTCGCGGGTGGGGAGTTCAAAGTGAGCTCGGGCAGGACAAGGCAAGCCACGATCCCAGCTGTGAGCGCAGATCTCAGCTAAGGCTTCCTGAGACACTCGACATCAGAGTGATGCAAAGTCGGGCCAGATTCTTCCTCGCCCACCTTGGGATTAGAGATGTGAGAACAATAAACCAGGCACCGTCACAGAGCCATTGTGAGAGAGCAGAGGGAAGAATGATAGAATGGGTTCGGGTTGGAAGGGAACTTAAAGCCCACCCAGTGCCACCCCCTGCCCTGGGCAGGGACACCTCCCACCACACCAGGTTGCTCCAAGCCCCCTCCAACCTGGCCTTGAACCCCTCCAGGGATGGGGCAGCCACAGCTTCTCGGGGCAACCTGGGCCAGGCTCTCATCACCCTCACAGCAAAGAACTTCTTCCCCACATCTCAGCTCCATCTCCCCTCTTTCAGTGGCAAACCCTTCCCCCTCCTCCTAGGGCTCCCCTCCCTCATCCAGGGTCCCTCCCCAGCTTTCCTGGAGCCCCTTTAGGGACTGGAAGGGGCTCCGAGGTCTCCCCGGAGCCTTCTCTTCTCCAGGCTGAACCCCCCCAACTCTCTCAGCCTGTCCTCCCAGCAGAGGGGCTCCAGCCCTCCCAGCGTCTCCGGGACCTCCTCTGGCCCCGCTCCAACAGCTCCGTGTCCTTCTGATGTTGGTGGCCCCAGAGCTGGAGGAAGCACTGGGGGGGGTCTCCCCAGACCGGAGCAGAGGGGCAGAATCCCCCCCCCTCGCCCTGCTGGCCACGCTGCTGGGGATGCAGCCCAGGGTGCGGGGGACTTTCTGGGCCTCGAAGGTGGAGTGGATTTTTAGATCACTCCAAGGGGTTCTTTGCAGAGAAGACAAAAGCATTTGTGGAGAAACCAGGCTGCTGAGAAAGGCCGGCAGGTGGGCTGGGAAGGGCATGGATGGATGACTGGGCTGAGCATAAGAGATGACAGCATAAGCAGGACCAAGCTGTGAAGACCTTTTAAAATTAGGACAAGTATCTCCCTTCACAGGGTATCCAGAGTCCAGAGTGGAAGCTTGATCATTCTGTTCTGTTTTATGTCAGTAATGGCAAAATACATCTGCTCAGCTGCTGAAAAGACAAAACCCAGGTTCACTTAATGTCTCCATAATCACAGAGATAACAACAGATCTCTTCGAGCACCTCATTAGGACCCATTGCTTTCAGTCTGTCTGATGAAAGCGACACCAGGGCGCAGGCAATTCCAGTTTTATCTGAGTGAAATTGCTGTGAATTTAAAATTATGTGTATATATGATGGGAATAAATACATCTCCTTCAACTTCTAGTCAACAGAGGCAAAAACACATATCTGAGTTAAAAAAAAAACAACCCACGTACTAACAGCTGCATCTTAATGATTCCTCATCTAACTAAGCCCTTTAGAGCTTTAAACTGACAACCACCTGTATAAACTGAAAATCCCAAGTACGATTTGCTTCTTACACAGACACGATTTCTTAGTATCGGCACCACAACTTCGGAGAATCTAGAACCAGGAAGAGGAGGACACGAAGATACCAGAGCTTTTCCCTTCAATGGTTCAAGTGACAAGATCCCACCGCATAAAGCCTCATTTTTTCCCTGTTCCCAAATAATAAGCAGCGAATTAAATGGGATACCACCACCGAGGGGGCAGAGACAAGGGCAGTCTCTGCTTTCTTGAATTCTGTGACATATTAGTCAGGCCAAATAGCTGAAGGCAGTTCAAAATGACACAATTAGATCAGCATCCTCATCTTCTGCCACTCACCAGACGGGGCCTGGACGTCTGGTTCCTTTACGAGGAAAGGCTGAGGGACTTGGGTCTTTTTAGTCTGGAGAAGAGCAGGCTGAGGGGGGATCTGATCAAGGCCTATAAATACTTCAAGGGTGGGTGTCAGGAGGATGGGGCCAGTCTTTTTCCAGTGGTGCCCAGTGACAGGACAAGAGGGAACGGCCACAAACTGGAACATAAGAAGTTCCATCTAAACATGAGGAAGAACTTCTTCCCTGTGAGGGTGGCAGAGCCCTGGAAGAGGCTGCCCAGGGAGGTGGTGGGGTCTCCTTCTCTGGAGACATTCAAACGCCCCCTGGACACATTCCTGTGGGACCTGCTCTGGGTGGCCCTGCTCTGGCAGGGGGTTGGACTGGGTGATCTCCAGAGGTCCCTTCCAACCCCGTATCATTCTGTGATTCTGTGAAGAGCTTCATCAATAGGGCGAGAGAGAACGAGACGTGGAATCCAAAAATCCCCTTCTCCTCGCACCAAACAATAGGGACCCTTCCAGCTACAGAGAGGATAACGAAGAGAAAGCTCATTCTGCTGGTCTGTGCTGGACCTCTTCTACCCAGAACACCTGGGTTTTCACTTAATAAAGTGGGGCGAAGAGATAAGTGCTACGAGTACAAATAATTGCCAGTGGGGAAAAAAAAAAAGCATTAGGGTAAGAAAATAGAAAGCGCATAAAAGCTCTCGTTAACATTCTTTATATGTGCTTATCATGAATTTTATACAGGGTTAAATATATTTTGTGGTGACTAACACTGCAAGGCTGAGGATTAAAAAGGATAATGTACAATGTGATTTATGAAGTTTTAATGGAAAATCCCCATGGGTTGTGTATAAATCTTATTTATAGCTTTAAAAGTATGTAATATACTTATTGTATATTTTAAAAACTGTGGGAGTGCAGTCCCTGTCATAGTTAATCCATTAAAAAAAGCAACTCCTAGGGGGCTCCTAGGGATAAAGCATTTGATATTTTAGAGACTATCAGAGTGTTCAGCGTGAAATGTCCAATATGATTTAGTTAGTGGGGGAGAAAAGGGGAATAAAAGAACCCAAACTGTCTTGAAGGAAGGAACAAAACGGCTGTTTCAGAAGTAAGCTCCAACCATTGGGATAAAGGGGATGAGTGTGGGGGGGAATTAAATAACTCGCTGTGGGCTCTGTCCTGATGCCTTTGGTAGCTAATCTCTGCCGGAGGTCTCAACTTAGAGCTCCATCTTTGTTTTTAGATTAGAAGAGCCACTACAGGGCCTCTCATCTTAGTTGTCAAATGATGCACATGCCCCTCGATGAAGTTAACCATATTAAATTGAACCCAGAAAATCCAGCAGCTCCATTTGGGGAGGGAAGGCATGGCACTGTCTACCTGGTTTTGTTAAGTTGCTTCCTCTTATCCTTGGGAAAGTCATCTATTTTTTTCCCCCCTAAAGGTTATGGAATCAATTTGACATCAATTCAGGATATTAGCTCACGGACTCTCTGCTTTCGCTTGACTTAAAGGGGTGAAAAAAAGAAAGGGAGTCCTGTCTCTGAAAAGGACTTTGTTGCCATCAATGTAGATAAGGCAATAAAAGCATTAACTAACAAATTTTCTGTTTCAGACAGAAAAATTTCTGTTCTTTTCAGTGGTGAACGTTCGCCCTTTGGGCATCAGCCAAAAAATGGCCATATAGCTCCTAATGAAGAAGGAAGATTATCTTGGAAGATAAAATCAGGCTTTATGAAAGTTCCTGACTTATACTGTGCTAGGCTGTTGTTTGGTTGTCTTTAATAATAGGGAAAAATCCTAGGGTCTGGCCAGGGAAACAAAATCCCTAATCTCATCTAAGTTAGCTCCAGAGCGTTGAATGAGGGTGTCTGAAAGTTAATTTTGCTTTCTTGTATTTCTTGCAATTTCTTAGAAGGATGTTGATATATGGGAATTCCTAGACTAGACAATCAGAGCCAATGATTCATTTCCAATGTGCCAAGATGAGCTAGCATGGTGCTTTGGATGAGACTATTGCATGAAATAAGATTTTTTTTAAACGATATTTCTGAGAAACGATGATTCTTCTCTCCAAACACACTCCACTCAGATTTATACCAATTATGTCATGTTGCCCAACATTATTGCTGGTGCTTTAATAACAATGTGAGGCGTTCAGAATATTTCAGACTACCCAGGGAATAAGAGGTGAGCACGTGCTCGACATGTTTACCTTTTGAAAGGTGTTAGGCATGATCATTTGGGGAATATATTGCTGGTTCTTACATTTTACATCCAGGTCAACCGCTGCTTTTCTACTTCAACAAGGCAACACGAGGATAAAAAGCAGGACTGACTGCTGTGGAAATTAGAGAATAAAGAGCATCCTCACAAAACCGGGCGTTTGATGAAATCCATTATTTCGCACAATTGTAATAAATCTGGTCTTCAACGGAGCATAGACATTGCAGGAAAGAATGGGGCCCCCCTGGGCTAAACACACCCACATGGAAAGAGACAGTCCCCGCTTGAATGAACCTACAAGCTAAATCCACCGGGTAAATAAAGGGAACGTGAACATCGGGAATTACAGAAGGAACACGAGTCTTCCCAGCCTTACGGTGCTGCACCTTATCAGTGCATCACACTCTTGTTTCCCAAGGTAAGGCTGTGATCCAAATCTGCCTCCTCCCTTTCAAGTTCACACGTACAGACATCTCTCATCTCTTTTATACACAGGTCCCTGCAAAAAACCCACAACTAGTGATGATACCAAGGTCCGGAGCATCAGATGGAGTTCCCATCTCCAGTAGATGTATTGGAATCCTACAGGCTTGTCTAGTCCAGACCTCGCCTTCCTCCTTGGGGGAATAAATCCCACAGAAAGGTGGGAGGAACTGCTATAGAATTAATTCCCTCTCAGAAGAAATTGCCCAGATCTTTCTACAGCATCCCTTTTTCATGGTGTCTCCATCGCCGCTGTTTTTAACCTTGATAAATTGGCAGGCGCAGCCCGTTTCTCCTTCCTGCAGTAAATTACCTGCTCCAGTGACGGTGCCACACACCAGCTGCACTCAGCATATGGCACACGGAGGGCTGCCAGCGAGGCCCATTACATCCTGATGTTCCCTTCATTCGAAAAGATGTCATGCGGTGTGAGCCTGGGCAGAACCCCCACTCCCTCTGAGCCGTGATCGCCAGAGAAGGCTCACACGTCCTGGATACCGCAGGCACCTAATTTAGGTGAAATTCAGCGGATTTGAGCAAAGGACCTTAGCTCAATGCACGAATCAGAGCAATTAAGATGGATCTAAAAGGGTCTAAATGGATCTTGCCCCCATTTCCAGAGCTTGGGGCACTCTGGAGCTCGAGAAGAAGGGTAGAGCAAGCCCTTCGCTACCGAAAGAGAAGGGACCAACCAGCACTTGGCACCACGGCAGAGAAAAAAAGCGTCAATCCACAGCATTTCCTTCACCACCTATGACACCTCCTCGTCAAAGAGATCCTTCAAGCCACCACTCAGAGATATAAAATAAACCAAAACGCCCATGGTTGGGTTTTTTTTTTGCCTGTTTACGCAGCAGAAAGACAAGAGTGGCCAACGCAGAAGCAACGTGGTGGTACAATAACCGACAGCATTTTATCAACCCGGCCCAAAAGGTTCTAGGGGACTTCAAGAAGGGCTAATTTATTGGAAAGCCAAATCATCACCTATAAAATATTTACACGTCTGACAGCCTTATAATCTGAAATTCAGAGAGAGAGAGAGATCTCATCAGCATTTTTCAGAATGGGAAAGACAGCTGAGAAATTAAAGAAGGGTGATAAAGTTTTACCAGATAATTGCAAAAAAAGCAAGCTTGAAAACAGCCCAGCTAAAGATACATTACCCAGCAAAACAGTCTCTTGCTGTTATCAGAATAATCCTTAGGGGCATCTTCAGTCCTATAGAATTTAATAGGAATGAAGCCCAACAGGATTTTGTAGAAAGTACATTAAAAGCCTGTATTTGTTCTAGCAAACGATAACCTTTCTATAGGGTTTTAGAAGCTCTCCAGCAGAATTCTATAGCACAGTCAACATTTTCTATTACATTTTATAGGATGATTTAAAGTCTTTTTTTTTTTTTTTGATGCCAATGCTACAGATATTGAAAAGATCACTACTGTTTATCTTAGAAAGGAGGAAAATACCTAGTAACAGAGGAAAAATATGATAAAATAAACCCTCGAGAAAGCAGAATGAAAAATCCTGTATATCCCTTAATAAAGTATTAGGATAAAAATAGTTTTTTTCTGATATCATGGAAAACAAGAGCTCAACCAATGTCACAAAAATTATTCAGAATAAAGAACTTCTGGAGGATGAGGATTACAAACATGAACACTGGGTTTCTTTCAAAGGGGTAGAAATTGCCACGTGTCCTATGTCTAATTGTTTGGGTAAGGAAATCTAAAATCCCACAGCAGCTTCTTGCATCATAAAAGCCCACAAATTTCTTTTATTTTTTTTTTAAACCAGAGGCCACCGACCAATGGCAGCAACAGAGTAAATCTCCTCTCCCACCTCTCTTCAGGACAAGGCCTGGGAAGACAGTTGTTGGAGTGAAAGTTATAGAGGAACCCAGATTTCTGAGATTTCAGTAACACCTGTGGGTGTTTCCAGATTTGGACTTTGGGGGCACAATATAAATGAGTATTCTGTCATGAATGAATTTAGCAGAATTGGTCAGGAAATGGCATCAGCAGCCACTCCCTGCAACCAAAGACACAATTAATAAGCAGAAATTGTTAGTTCACGTCGGGAGAAAGCAAGTGTCTGGCTCTTTCCGACTCTCATTTCTACCAAGCTACTTTACAGCAGTCTCTAACAGAGATAAACAACAGGCAAAGACCTCTATTGTGCCAAATAAAGGTGTTTTTCCAGAAAACGAGTAACAGTGCCTGTAACTTCTCCCTGCCTGCTGTGAGGTGAGCCTGGTGTAAATCAGTGCTCATCCGGTACCCAAGGACGGACACCTTTCACACCGCTTCAAGATTTTGCCCGTAGTATTTAAAAGGGAGGTCTGTGATCCCAGAAAGTTCTGGCACGTACAGGTTTCACACACAGATGTGCCGCGACACACCTCAAATACAGTTGAACCGAGAGGGTTAAAACCTGCCAGAGACTAAAACATTCGCATGAATTAAAAAAAACTGCAAAAAACCAAGCGCCAACCCCCCTTCCCCCCCCCCCCCCCTTCATACTAGTGTATTGCTACTACATCATTAGCTCCGGGGGAGTTGTTGCTGATTTGTGGCAGAGAATGGGAGAAGTGAGACCTATTTATCTCTCTGTTGGAAAGTCTCTCCTACATTAAAGAAATCTTCTTAGCCCTTCGCTTTTCTATTGAGTTTTCAAAAGGAGAAAATGTAGAAAAGCATTACACTCAGACCGGAGGGTTTTTTTTTTTTTTCCTGTAGTATTCTGTCTCTATCACACCTCTCACACGGCTGCCAACACGGAGGTTGTATTAAAAGCGGTAGCAAATTAGGTTAAAGGATTAAGGAAGAGCAAGCTTTCCGAGGTGAGCTGTGCATCGCATTCCTCCCTGCTTTTCACCTCAGGTAGGGTTTTTATGTACTTGTGCAAAACGAGCGCACAACCTGGTGAAAGCGGTGGAGAGCCAGCCTGGCAGTTTGTGATTCGTATCACCCCAGCATCACTGGCAGAAACACTATGAAGGGGGAGCCCCCCCGCCCCAGGTTCCTTCCTATTCGCAAGACTCAGGCAGGCAGAAGAGGGAAAAATCTTGCTTAAACTCTCTATAAAGCCTGGGAATTTGCGTTCTCATCACGCTGACTGTGCCTGAGTAAAAATGAAGACCAAAGCAAGTCTCTTCCCATGCGGGCAGTTACCCGCAGCCCTTAAACCTCCCTTCAGGCTGCCCCGTGTGGTCTCTCCAGGTCCTCACCTCCGATGGAGCTGGACTTTGGGGCTAAAGGGAGGTGGTGGGGGTGTCTATGCAGGCACAGAAAGCATTGCAGCTACAACCAGTAACAAACCATTTGAAAATCAAAACAATTTAAGCATTGCAGCTACAACCAGTAACAAACCATTTGAAAATCAAAACAATTTAAGCATTGCAGCTACAACCAGTAACAAACCATTTGAAAATCAAAACAATTACAGAAACAAATTAAGACTACTCCATTCTGAATTAGGGGGTCTGCACAGAAGTTCGATGTAATTTAACTTTGGTCAGGTTAAACTAGGTCAACTTGAATTCGCACCTTCCTGAGCGTCCCACATAAACCAACCCATTGACTAATTTAGCTCTCGAGGAGGTGACTTTCTAACAGCAGGTTTATTAAGAGATGTCACTTTAAAACCTCACACGAGATCAGCTATAAGACACGTAGATGTGGCGATTAGGGACATGGGTTAGTGGTGGTTCGGGCAGTGTTGGGTTAATGGTTGGACTCGATTTTAAAGGTGTTTTCCAACCTAAAGGATTCTATGATTCTATGAAGGGCGCTTTTCTTTGGTGGCAAGTTCATGAGACAGGAGCTGAGCTCCTGAACAAACTGCACTTGCTCAATCCCAGCAGACCCAGAGTCCCTATTCACTTCACTTTGTTATTCTTCCCCTTTGGTGAGACTTTGTCAAGTCCAACAGAGCTCTTCCTACTGTGAGGAAGGGAAAAAAAAAAAAATCAGGATGAAACAGATAGAAGAATCTAGCTGGAATGCTGACTGCATGTCACTGGAGAGACAGGACCGGAGGGCTGGACGCTCACCCCAGCAAAGCACCGAATGGTCCCTTAGATGAGCAGAACTGAATTCGCTGACACCAGCTGAGAATCAAACCCAAGTGCGGGGCGTAGAGGTGAAATCTAAATGACCCATTCAGAAAACGGTCCCTTTCCAGCTGATTGTACCAGCTGTCTACTTCCTCTGGCTGCGATTAATTCCTTGTCATTGTCCGAGGTGTGCAGCCAAAAGCTGGTAACTCCGAGCTCTTATTAATGGCGGGGGTAGAACCGGGTCACCTCTGCGGAAAACAAGCATTTCTGACCACGAGCAAGTTCTTAACCAGAAAGAAAAGGGGTCTTCTTTCAGCTGCGAAAGGAAACAGGTTAATAGGTACAGAGATACCAGTCGTCTCCCAGACACAGCTAAGTGGGTACCTGGATCTCTAGAAAGAGCCCGAGACATCCATGTGTGCAGAAGGGTTGGGGTTGAAACATGTGCTTTTAGGTTGCAGTAAGATTTTCATTGATTCTTGAGAAAATACATCCCAACAGTTAGTACCAGATGTCCTCCAATCTGCACAGCCCCCCTCTCCCCCCAGCCGTTGCGTTTTGGACGGGGCACAACACGAGCTGTCTGAGCACCCGCCATCATTAAGAGATCCGATGGCGTTTAACGGCCCCAGAACCCTTGCCAAACTCCAATTTACTTTATCACCTCCTGCCTAACGAGAATCTTTGCATGTAAAAATCAGTGTATGGGTTTTGACACGGGGCCAAGTAAAACCTGAACTGCAAAGTTTCACAGACTCTGGACCATTCTCATGAAAAATAAAATGAACTGATACCAGGGAAACCCCCGGTCTCCAACAGCATATTAAATAAAAATATAGACAAGGCGGACAGCTAGGGAAGAGAAGAGCTATTTCTAGGTGGACCTGCTCTGGGTGGCCCTGCTCTGGCAGGGGGTTGGATTGGGTGATCTCCAGAGGTCCCTTCCAACCCCATAGCATTCTGTGATTCTCCCAAAGAATAGTGAAACAGAGACGGAGGTAAAGATTCTGAAATATTTTCCAAGGCTACAAAATCCAAGGTAGAGATCAGAAATGGACCCAGATGTTCAGAACCAGCTGCCCTTACCACAAAAGTACCCACCCGCAATTAATGTTATAAACATGAAAAATAATTTGATAGCCATAAGGTCTGTCCAGATTATCCTGATCTTGGGGACAACCGAAACAGGACAATGAATGTACAAGGTGGCTCCATGGCAGGAGTCCTCTGGGTGGCATTTCCTAACGGTGACCTCTTCAGCAGCCAGCCCTAAGGCCCTCAAATGCTTTATCCTGCAATGTCTCTGCTCCGAGCTGAGCATGATCCATCGGCAAGCACAGCACAGCTGAGTCAGCACAGTGTGGCAACCAGCCTAATTACCCATGTTAAGACGATAATTATCCCAGGCAAAGTACCATAATGATGCTGCTTCTGGGACGCGAGCTGATATCGCCGCGTAGACGCGGCAGTTTGCTGCGATGGGTAACACCAGTTTGTGTCGGGGCGTAGGAGCCCTGCTGGATGGGGAGGAGAAGGTGGGGGACGGCACTTTCTGTCCCCTCTCCTCGGCGTTGGGCAGATTAACGAGCTAAGAAAGGAGACAGACACCAAAGTTCAAGCAAGTTCTTCAGCCACCTAGAGCTCCTGGATTTCCAAACCTCGCCTCCAGTGCCTGGGTTTCCCTTCGTGGCCCGTTCCCAAGGGAAACAAGAAGAACAGCAGCTTTAAAAAAAGCAAACAGCCGCAGCACGTCTCTTTATCTCTGCATTAGTTAATGTTCCAGAACCTGCAGAGAGACCTGTGGTTGTGTGTCTGCATCCATTAACTTTTGCTTTATGGTTTCTTTTTTCTCATTACGACTTTTCATTCTTCTGAAATCTCAATTGAAGGCTTTTCAATTTTTTTTTTTTTTATTTTTTTTTTTTAAAAAGCAGTAACTTATGGCAACAATCACACACAAGGATTCATTGAGAGGAATAAAGTGTTTTGGAAGGAGAATACGTGGGGGTGGAGAGGAGAATGAAAACGGTGCTGCTTTGTGGGCAGCTTTTATCTAAAAAAGGAAAGTGGGTCACGGTGGCAATGCAAGTAGTGAAACTCAGCGGTGAGAGTTCAAGATTCATGGTAATGAGGCATCTCTGATAAGTCCAGGAGGAAATGCGGGAGCAGAACTTCACTGCTAAATGTTAAAAACACAGCTTGAAAGCGAGCACGCAAGTCAACGATCCCAGATATGACAATACCAAGGGCCCAGCAGATAGCGCAGAAGGTATTAGTGCATGGAACAGAACACACAGTGGGTCCACAGACCATAACGCTCCGACAGATGTCACTAAAGTGGGGAAACTGAGGCAGGGGAGTGAGTGAAGGCAGAAGGTCAGTGACAGAGACAGCAACACCACCTACATCTCTGGGTTCCTTCTGCTCTGGTAATTACATGAAATTATTTGCCAAATAGGAAGCTAGAGCCTGGGCACAGGGTTTTATTGCGTCTTTCAAGTGATGGATAAACTCCAACTGCAGCAATTTCTCCAAATACCCATTCGCTCGTAAGAGTTTGCACCTGATTTCTACCACGAGATGGGATTTTTTTCCTAAGCAACTCCCAGCTATCAGAAATTGTTATTTCATTATCTCTCAGAATAAGAAGCCCTTTATAATCACGTAGCTTCTCCCCACGGGGACAGACTGTGATCAAGTTCCCTTTAGCAGTATGTTGATTAACTTAATAAATTGAACTCCTTAATACTTTTGTTGCAAGGGGTATTTCCACCCCTTTTCTCTCATCCTGATCTTCAGAAATAGCGATATCCCCGAGAATTAAAGCCTGTTTTGCTTTCCGCCACAGAAGTCTGATGACAAAGGAAAAACTGTTACTATTAGTGTTGCACATTTTGCTTGCAGTAAGAGAGAAACCACAAAACTTTCAGCTGCCGGTAGAAAAAGATAATTTCCAAATATGAGCTGCTCTGTAAAAAAAAAACCTCACAGACAAGTAAAAATTTTGTTAGTGGGGCAATTTTGTTGTGCAAAATACTCCTTCTCTATATACGATCAAGATGCCATAAATCCAGTCGCCTGAAGTATCATACAACCCCCAAATCCTTTGAAGTGGGAGCACCAGGAGCCTCTCACCAGTAATGAGGACTTGCCTGTCTGCAGTCCTTAACGAAGCAGCGACGGCCTCAGAGCCCGTGGGTTGAAGGAAGGTGACAATTCCTGACACTAATTTTTCCTCACAGACCTCAAAAGCAAAGTTTTCTAGGGCTATGTCTGGCCTTTCTGCATTTTATTCTGGTCAACAAACTCCATCTCCTTGACTTCCAGTGTCATCCCAGCTCCTCAGTCATTTTAATAGCGGGATGCAGCCCGGAGACCTCCAAGGATTTTTTGGGGGCTTTTTTTTGGATCCCTATACCACAGCTAATCCCAGAGCCGCTAATTAAGTTTATCCAACGACAGCGGAGTGATTCCGCACAGTCTCAGCAGTTCTCTCTCTCGCTCTCGCTGTGACTGGAAAGGGGACAGGAATTATTAGAAATCACATCATCTAAATTCACTACATGTTAATGATAGACGCATAACGAATCAGAGAGACTCCTAATTCTACCTAAACGAGTAGAAATGATAACATTGAGCTTTGTCTCAGTGTTATTTCCCCCTCTTTGGATGAGCGAGTTTCCCACAACACGTCCTACTTGACATTTTAGGTGGGTTTATTTTCTTCTTCTTCTTGGGTTTAGCGTTTTATTTCCTTCAGCTGACTCCGGGAACCCCTCGGTCTGCCCTGGGATGTATTCTCACGTGCTTCACAAGTCACCTGAGCAATACAGGCTCACCAGTACGGCCAAGAAATCTGGGAAATTTTTAATCCACAAAGAAAAGGCATATAAACGTAGATGGAAAATAACCATGGTAGGAATTTTATGTCACTGGTAGGAATTTTATATCAAACTGAACAAGGAATTACTGACATTATTATTGCAATAATAGAGGCCTGCTGGGCTAAGAGCTCTAGAATCAAGAGAGACTCCTCGTTTCAAAACCACTTTCAGTCTAAGGGTGTATGATTTTCAGCAATACCAGTTGGTAACTGGTGTGAGAATCCATCCTCTCTTCCCTCAAAGTTAATGGTAACTGTGGGAAGAACTCCGATATCCTCACGCTGGGCAATTTCAAGTATTTATCCAGCTGCAACCTGCTAATGTCAGTGGTTCAGATAAACCATAGGGCTTACACCTCTTCTAGAATGTTCTTCGCCTGTGCCACAGGATGGGTATTTTCAGTTCAGTCTCCAGACTGAGCCTTCTCCTTCTGAACAGGAGACACTTTTTGTCCAGGGGCACCAGATAAAATTCTCCTTGACTCCTTGACTGCAACAAATTCTCCTCTAGACACACCTACATTGATTTTCCTGTTTGAATTCTTTGCCTTGTGAAGCAATAATCACCTAATACAAGCAGAAAAAAACCCCATATAAAATATAAGCTATTGTGCATTCACGTTAGTTCGTCCCCTAAGTATGGGAACATCGCTGAAAGTGCTGGATATACTTTAAATTGGTGATGGCAGAAGGTCTAATCCCTTCCAATCGGTCCGAGTTGCAGCACATTTTACAGGAGCTTTGTTAGTAAAATAGCATCGATTGACAGAAGCCCAAACGCAAGAAAGGCAACATTTATAGACAGCCAGAGTTCATCGAGGGTGAGGAATGAGTTTTCCTGACTGTTTCTCAGTAACTTCCGTGTGATCAATGCGGAATATTGCTACTGCTCCGTCAGCAGAGTAGCCACAAGATGGCAAATAAATCAAAATTGGCCTCTCTCTCGACAGGCACGTCCTGTGTGTTTTCCAATTCATAGTGAGGGTGCTCAGACTGTTGCTATTTATCCCCTAGGGCCTCATTACACTGAATATTCACGCCTCAAGCAACCTATCTTTTGGCATCCTCTACAGATAGGAAATCAAAATCATTTACCATCCCTATAAATTGCCATTAAAAACCGCTTTTCTGAAAATAGGCTCAATAATTAATATCTTTGATTGCAGAGGGAAAAATGTTGAATTTGTTAGAATACATTTTAAATGCCAGCTTTCACTTTCAATGCAAGGCGAGAAAACTGAAATTCCCAGTACGCCACCCACACAATCCCAGGTACTACTAAAAAATTAATGACTTTTCCAGGCCACCTGATGCTAAGAGGAACAGAGACAGGTTTCCAACACCCACGTTATTGTCTTTTTCAGATGGAACAGGCTTGCTATAAATCACAGAATATTTTTGGTTGGATGGGACCTTTGAGAATGAGCAGGACTAGAAAATCACAACTCTGGGGTCAGTATTAGCTGTATCGCCAAGTCACAGACGATAGGACAAGAGGAAATGGCCTCAGGTTGCACCAGGGGAGGTTTAGGATGGATATTAGGAAAAATTTTTACACTGAAAGGGTTATCGAGCCTTGGAATGGGCTGCCCAGGGCAGTGGTTGAGGCACCATCCCTGGAGGGATTTAAAAGACGGGTTGACATAGAGCTTAGAGACATGGTTTAGTGATGGTTTTTATCAGAGTCAGGTTGATGGTTGGACTATCCAACCCTCCAACCTAGACAATAGGTTAGACTAGGTCCCTTCTAACCTAGACAATTCTGTGATTCTAAAAATTCATATTGTGGTCTTATCCAGGCATTCCATTTAGGACTGTGCACTGGTCGATGCTGCAGAAGCAGAGAGAGTTTCCTTTCCTTCAGGCATGCAGTCAACAAGAAGGGCATAATTACGTCTGGTATGCAAACTCTGTAAAAAGGAGTCAATAAAGAGTTTGGAATGCAAGAAACAGGTGTAATACAGGAAATAAGTTGTCAATGTTGAGCACTACCTTCCTCCTCCCCTCTAAAAAATTACCTAAGCCAAGATCCATGAAGATTTTAAGAATCCCAGGTCTCATTGACTCAATGAAAGTTAGATATTCCAGCCTCCTCGGTGGAAACAGCCTTCTGTGCTCTGCAAAAATGCTTAGGATTACCAGAATCCTTCATTTTAGCAGCTATAAAACACATGTAAAGACTTCCATTTTTGGTATCCCCTATGCGATGCCCACCACAGCTTAAAGTTTTGAAAATGCTCAAGTACTGAGCACAAAAAATGCTTCCCAATGGTGGTCGCCAGAAAAAACACAAAGTTCTCTAAAGCCATATAATATACTGGAAAACTTGAAGTTATGAAACCAGTCACTCACTGCTTGAGGTGAAGAAAAAAGAGGAAATGGAAGAAAACACTTCATAATTAAAATGTTTAAAATGTTTATTAGAACAATGACAGAGGTGGAATGGATGCTCTAAGAGCGTGCCAGAAAATAAATAAGAGGTGCTCTCAACAAAAAAAGATACAAAACCAGTTGGAAATGTTTGAGATTTAATTCAGTATTTTTTAAAGTCATCAAGATTTGGATAACTAGAAACAGTATCAAGATGTTCAGGTTTTCTATATGTGAAAAGACTGAAAGCAACTGCAGTCTCCAAGTGATCCTAGAGAAGACAGGGAAGCAGTAGGCACGAGAACCATTTCTCCGGGTCTCCCAGGGGTTGTGTGAAGCACAAAGGGATTCAGTAACACGGCCATTGACCCTGCGGCAGAGCGAAGAACCAAAGTCACTTCTGAATTTCTGCTGTGTGTCTTACACAACATTTTTTGTCTTGTAAACCCCTATAAGAAGAGTAAGCGGTGGCTTCATCTGTACTCACAAAAGGCTACGCAGATCTTTTCAGTGACAGCGTGGTCATCAACTATCTTGGAAACACATTAAGTAAACCAGAAGAGTCAGAGTTCTGAAAACTGCCTGAATAAAACCAAGGCAACCTCACAATGGACGGGTAGGAATTCCAGCAACCTCTGTTCAACATATTCTAATTACTCCTCTGATCTCCTCTTCGCTCTTTCTGTGGGGTCACTTGAAGGGCCAGAGGTGCTTGTGACACACAGTCAAGACAGAAGACAACTGCTGACAATAATTGGATTTAGCAGGGTTTTAGAACAGAAGGCTGGTACATACAACAGCCATAACTGCCCTGGCAAGATCGGTCTAACAGCCATTAAATTTTAATGCTTTACAGGATAAATACAATATTTGGCAGGTGCTTATACCGGCAGCATTATTTTGCTTATTAGTTCAGAATGAAATCTAAGCCACCTAACATGGTTGTGCCTAAAACGGGAGATGGAGAGGGTTGTTTCTAATTCCACATTTTTTGACACCAAACTTCAGAACCGGGAATGATTTTTGACATCAAGGCAGCCACTGCCAGCTGTGTCCATGGAAAGCTCAGAGCTCGATCATCTACCCACATTCCTATGGACAGCTGAGAAGCTCAGTCTCTCTATTCAAGAAGAGTCTAATTGGTGATTCGATCATCTTTATAAGGATTTATTTAAAGGAAGACATTTGCCTCAGCTTTCATAAGACCTGGGAGCAGTGCATTAATATTTTGGCACCAGCTGGAAAGTCAATCGCCAGTTGATTAGAATCACAGTAAGGTCACAAGAATCATCAAAAGTACTGAAAACGCGATTCCTACGGAAAAGTTGAACAAAGCTGTGTCTGAAGGGATGCAGCGAAACAGCCTTCAAATACATACACATAAAAATGACAAATATAAATATCAATAAATGCTGCCCCCCAAAAAAGATGTTTTCTAGACCGATAGAGTTTATTCTATACTGAAATACAGGCAAGTTAGAGAGCAGCAGAAGTTCTTACTGTTGAAGAGGCACCGAAATAGCTGCTGCTTCTGAGGCTGCAGAATCTCTGATGAGAGCTCTACCACAACAGCTGGAACCCCCAAATTAAGTAAAACAAAAGCCAATGCCTGGAAGACCACACTACATAAATTTAGACAAAAGACACACGGTTTCTGAAGGCACTCAATGACTCAGCATAGTTAGGGAAATGGTAAATTCTCTGGTGCTCGGAGTCCTAAATCAAGGCTTTATTTCTTTCTAAAATTATATTCACGAGCTCTCGGAGACGTTAAGTACGTGTAAGGCAGATGCTCGGGAGAGAGGGTTTTCTAGTCCCTGTTTCACGGGACGCAGAAGTGATTATCAAATTATCAAAATGATTCCTTCTGGTCTGAATAAAGGAGTATCTCTGAATAAGAAGCTGCAGAGGAGAAAAAAAAATTGAGACGGGCAGCTTCTTTCATGAATTTGAGAAAGATGGCATCAGCATGCATGTCTTGAGGTAAATTACAACATTACTCAAAGTCCATGAGCAAACCATTAACTCGTAAGCTAGGAAAAAAATAAGATCACAATGCCAATCCTTCAGGCAGGAGTGTGCAGCTAAGTCTCACCGACTTCCTCTTAATTTGAAAAACATGAAGGCTAAGGGCTCGCTTTTTTTTTTTTTCTTTTTTTTTTTTTAGGATCTGAGCAGCACACACTAAAATAACTGGCTTTAGGATGTTACAAAGAAGAAACCTTTGGGTTCACAAGCGAGACAGGGGGAGCAAGCCCCGCAAAGCTCTCACCAATTACTGCACCATGGAGGAGCTACACTAATAGGGATCTTTCATAAATAATAAGCATACTGTGTACTTAATATTTTGCTTGGTTTCTAGGTGCCACTTATTTCCCCACAATGTCCCGGCTGTCAACACGCATACACAGAAGTACTCATTAGCAGTATTGAAGGATGGTTTATAGAAGGTCAAATAATGGGCCATGACAATGCAATTATGTTCCCTGCTATAAAGGTCACTTTTACTCATCATACTAATTATCTTGACAGGACTACATTTACTTCCACTGATTTCAATGCAGAAACGTCTTCAGTACCTTGGCCTTTCTGATTTCAACGCGGCATTTGCCCTTATTGCTCTTTCTAATGCATGCTTCTTGATGCAAGACAAACAACAAAAACAGTCTCCTAGGAAAAAAAAAACAAACAAACCACAACCCACCAACAACCAGGAAGCATTGTAATTAAAAGTTAAGTTAAAAGTTAGCTTGCAGTTTTAAGGAGAGATTTTCACACGTTCAGCCTTCACCGCTGCGGGAGGAATCATTACGGTGCAAAAGGCAAGATTTTTCCAAATAGCACAGAATCACACACGCCTTTGAAAATCCGGGCATTTTAATTTTCTGGATCTAGAGGATGTTGCAAGAAAGATTTTTCAGAACCACCGTTAGGACACTCTCAGACTCTTGGTGACTCCACATAGTTAAGTCCCACATTCTTAAAAAACCCTACTTTTATTGCATGTGGTTGCACAGGCAGCCAGCAGCAAAGGTGGACACTGAACACCTTAACTCCCGGGTTTTCCAGCCTTTCCTGCCAATAGGATACTCAATCAGTATCTTTAATAGTTTATTTGTTTAGACTGATCTATGAATAGAAAAAAGCTCATGCGATCTCGCTCTCTATCAATCTTGTCCAATAGAATTGACCAGTCACTCAGAAGCCAACCGTTTTCAGAGGAACAGAATGTCTGAGCCGGTTCCTACAAGCTCTCTGCATCCTTTTTGCTTCCGAGAGGGGATGGCTGGGCAGCCAAACTCCCCAGAAATGCTCCCAAATCAGCCGTGGAGCTTGGAGCCTTTTTTGCATTTCAAAGACGTGGGATTTGGGTGTTTACAGGTCTCTTTGCCCTCCACACACTCCGCCCTGACATCTAAACAGAGATTACTTACAGCAAAGAAAGTAGGAGAAAATAATATATCCCACAGACTCGGAGTGGTCAATGTCTATTAGGAAGATAATATATGTTTTATAATTAATTTCTCCGTATAGTGGGTTGGAAACAAATTCATAATTGCAGTTAACCTTTAAGACTGAAGGAGAAACTAGGCTAAGGAGGAAGATTTTTGTGAATGGTTATGAATAAAAGAGAGAAATAATTTGTGAAAGTAGATAACTCATGTTACATGTTTTAATTATGGGGGGGGAAAAAGTATAGGTATTAAATAAATTATGTGCAAGTAATTTAGAAATATGATGGGCGAGGGAAAAGCTACAACGAGGTTTTTGAAATGAGCTGGTGATGCGTCTACAGTTGTCACGGGGCAGTAACACACGCACTGCTGTCGTGGCGCTGAGGGAAATGCCCAGGGCTGGAGGAGAGAATAACACAGGAAAGTTCAAGCAAAGAGGAAAAAGCACCTGTATCATCGGGGGGGATCAGTTTATCGCAGGCGACCAACAAGCAGAAGAGTTGCCTCTGACAACTTTCTCGGTGCAGCAAACACACCAAGTTCATGTCCTAGAGCTGCTTGGTCTCCTCCGTAACCACTGGTACATTCAGTAACTGCTTGTGACCATCACAGAGTAAGTCTTATTCCCTCCAAACAGCCACGGGGCTGTTAGAGACAAGTGGCAGCATCTTTGCTGTGGACACTACACGGACAGTCTGAACGGAGTCCACAAAAGCAATATTCACATAAGCTGTCAGAAGATTCTTAGTTCTCTGTAGTTCTCTCCTGGCCCTTTCTTAGCAGCAGGATAAGGCTAAAAAAATTAAAATATTAGAAGTCCTTGATTCTTTGCTACAGTCAGGACTGTGTTCGATGCTCTGCAGAGGTACGTGGCCCAGTTTCAAGGGCAGAGCAACGTAAAGGGTCACACACAGAGAGGAGGAGGAGGAGGAGGCACACGCAGCCATCCCTTCCCAGCTATTGTCGGTGTAACTCTCTGGGGCTGAGCGAACCTGCTCTGCCGGTGGGTGATTTAATTAAGGAGACGGTAAGCGTGAAGAAAGAGGGAGAAAAGCACCCCCTCCCAATATTATTTTCCAATATTGCGCTAAAATATGTTTATGGCATCTCAGAAGAACAGCAGGGTTACTCTCACGGCTCCTGAGCACTTGAAATTCCCACTACGTTTAGGCTGTGCTTTGAGTCCCTCTGAAAATTAAAGCTCAGTATTTGCTGCCGCTCCACCTCTTCATTTTGGGGTCACAAATAGATTTCCATTCTGCTTTTACGTGCCAACATCACCAAGGGGCCCCAGTCCCGGCACCATGCCGCGCTGCCAGAGGGGGATGACCTGCTACCGGACAGCCCGCGGGAATGACCCGGTCCCCAATGTTTTACGCAGAACATGGAGTCTGTTCCATGATTGGATATGCCGGGTCACCGTAGACAAGTCACTTTACGTAATCTGGCAATTATGATATTCATATTACTCTGTGAAGTGCTTCAAGGCCACACATGAAATGAGAAGTATTATTAATGAGACAGTAACCATCTCTTTTCAGCAATAAAGCTTTTCTCTCTGAATGGGAAGTTGACTTGCCCTTATTAAAAACCAGGCAATTCACTTGAAAAGGACAGGCAGGTCTCACAGGCGGTGAAGAGGGATGAAGAGGAGGAACGAGATGCCAACACCCCCCACGTAGGCAGAGAGTACAGGCACAAAAGCCCTGGCCCTCCTCTCCAGGGACCCTCCGCGCTGCCAGGAAATCGGGGATCAATCACACCCTCAGGTCGGCGGTTACACGCTCACAGAAAGGTCAATGATTTGTTTACAGCTTTCCTGGCACCGCACCATAAGACAAAGGAGGAAAAATAGTTATATGTATGGCTCCTATAAATCATCTTAACTAAATTACTGCCCCGCTTTATTCCATACATCATGAAGCCTACTTTACTGAAAGGAGAACCCACTCTCATTTACCAAGGGGGAAAAAAAAAAAAAAGAAGGAAACTAACTCCTTCTCCTATCAGCGTAATATGGTCATGATCCCATAAATATGTCATATTTCAGATTGTTTTTAAAGTAATCTTTATAGGAAGTTCACATCCTGATTTACGGCCACTGAGAAAATGCAGTGCAGGGATGGCCAAAGGGAAAAGGCAGAATTTCTTCTCCCGACGCTCCAGCCCTGATTCCGTACAGCAACAGGGAAAGTGGGTCAGAACACGATAAGAAGGTTATTCAGGAGAAATGAGACAATTAGAAATAGCCCGTCTTGTACATTTTGAGTAATGCATAATTAAAGAAGTCAATTCCCTGTTAGACATTAAACCGGCCAAATTAAAAAACAAATAGAAATGAAACTCAACCAAACAAAAATCGAGCAACCTCAAAAGGCGGCCACGGGTATCACAGCGGGAATTTTTGAGGGCTGATTTTAGAAAAATCTATCACTGGTATAAGCTTGTAACCAAAACTGGAGACGCTCAGCCCTTTGCACCACCACACACCGTCCATTTGCCCTGGGGGTGCCGAGGGGGGAGAGCCTGGGACTTCCTAAAAGCTAAACCCCTTCACACAGAAGCACATTAGGCGCTGTGAAATCTATCTAGCAGGAACAGAGAACTGCCCAACAAAAGCAGTGTGTCAGGGGAAAACATCCACTTTTGATTTTTAAATGAGTTCTAAAAATCAAATAAACTTAAAAGGAAAAAATTGGTAATAAATAGTGCTTTCACGCAGAAGCCACACAAATACTGACACCCATTTCATTCCGGCACTGTTTTCCCTGTCTCTCCTTAACTATTATTACCTTGATGAACATACTTAATCATTCCACAGAAAACTCTCCCCACACACAGGTATTTTTAGGTGAAAGGCAAAAAAATATATCCGATTTTTTCATTACCTATTTCTATTTCTGGGGCTCCACTAATATGCATTTAATGCTAACTATAAGAGAGATCCAAGGAATATAGAAGGCTGTTTAGTCATCAGTTTAGCTCTGGATTCCTTCTTTTCTTTCTTTCTTTCTTTTTTTTTTTTTTTTAATATCAAATTGGTGTTTTAATCAGTAGCAAATGTAGGACACTTACCTACTGAAATTAGCAGACCTTACTGTTAATTTCACTGAAGCAGTGTGGCCCTCAAGTATTAATTAAATCTTAAATTGCTTTCTAGGGCAGAATGAGCGGTCTAGTTTTTATGGTCACAGGAGCATTACCGAAAACAGGCTCTGCGAGAAGCCCAAAGACATTCAGCGAATCAATGTGAGATCCAGAAGAAATGATAAAGAACCGAAGCGTCGAGGCTCAATTTTCCCCTGCAAACACTCTACTGCGCTCCAACCTTTAAAATGAAATGAAGCAGCCAGAGGAGAGAAAAGTGAGGACAAGACAAAAGCTCAAAGCTCACATCGAGGGGAGAAATTCTTGTTTGTCCAATTATTTGAACCCAGGGAAAATTAGAAATGGGACACGGTATGAAAAGGATGAGAATGATGACAGATAATGAGGTTGTTTTCCATTTACACCGAGATGTCCCTGTAACACTCAGCCTTAAAATGACAGAAAAATAGGCCCAAATAACTTCTTTTTTGCAGAAACTGTTACCTCTCCAGCTAATGTTAAGGACTTGCCTCTTGGGTCCATTCCCGCTATCAAGGTGAAGTGAGGAGCAAACCAAGGAGATGTTGAGAAACCGATTATAAAGGGTGGTTACGCGCACCCGTCGGCTGCTGAGGCCAACGCCGCATCGAGTTCATGAAAAAATTCCATGGCTCTGAACTTTGGGAAGCACAAAGATATCCCAAAACTGTGTTTGCTTCCTACTCCCCCCTTTCCAAACAAGCATTAGAGCAGCAGTTGAGGATTGGGCCAAATGCGATGCCAGCTCAGACACCAGCCTCCCAACAAACAGCCAGGAAATACATTGTGGAGCAGATGTCTGGCGTATATTTTTCAGCTTTGCCTGAATAAACATGATTTCCTAACACTGAAGGACAGGCCTGGTTTCTATAGCACAATCATATTTTCCCCATAGACAAGAGACTTGTATTTACATGCTAATTAGGAAACAAAAAAATAAAACAATGCCCCTTTTTGTTTTCAACCACACATGCCACCAGCAACACTCACGGTGATGTTCCTTTATCACCCCGTGTCCTCCTACAGAGATAGAAGGCAGCTGAACACATCAGAGAGTTCAGAATTATCCAACCTTGAGCCTCTTTCAGAAAACACTTGCAGGAAGGAGGAGAGGTGGAAAAAACAAGCAGCACCTCAGCTTCACTCATCGTCGGGCCTACAGCAACCTCATCACCGTGATATTTCTTAATCTGAGCTCATTTTCCAGGTCATTTTCCTGGTATTTTCCAGTTTGAGAATTCCATTTCTCAACTTCTTACAGTTTGTGGTACTCTCTCTTAAATAACATCAGGTCAATCATCATTACCTCTAGGGCTTCAATTTTCCATTCAAGACTCTGCCATTTTAAAACCCGAGTTTTCCGTCCCCCTTCCCGACTCCTTGCCTTAAATTCACCCACTTCGACTGCTCAATATCTTCAATAGTCACCTTCCTGATTTTATTCTATCTCTGCGTGCTTGGTTGGCAGAGATAACACACACACACGGACTGGATTTAATAAATCTCACCTGTACTTCTGGGCGTTCTGTTTCAGTGTAATGGCTTATTAAAGGTCCAAGAGAAAACAGATACTAAAAGTAGTAATTGCTTTCAAAACAAATAGACATACTCGATCCAAAATCTTGAAGTGCGGGGAAAGGGAGAAGCCACGGCTTTAAATAACGCCTTAAAATCCACCATGCTTCAAATGCAGGACTCCGTCAAACTCAGCTCTCACCTACAAGCTTCAAAGTACTTCAAAGACAGACTCCTCCCGACTACATGGACAGGTTTTCAAAGCCCCCAGGAATCACACTCACCAAAGACTTGAACTATGAAGCCGTCCCTAAGTGCAACCCCTCTGAGCTCTTAGGATACAAGGGACTGCGTTTTCAAGCTTCTCTCAGCTGCCAGAAGGACACAAATCTCAGCATTCGCTCAAACAAGGGGGAAAAAAACCCCTAAATAGAAGCGGGTGAGATTCTAACTCCAGAAAAACGGGTACCGAGCAAAACATAGCAAGAGTTTGCACCTCAAAGTTACAGAAATGTGCATGTTATTCAGAAAAATAAGCTTTGAAAATCCAGCCAACCTGTGTGTTCACCACATTTTGAAGAGCTGCATGGGCCAGAAGCTGGGCTTTTTATGTTAGTCTCCCATCACAGACTGGTTGAAATTTCCGTCCATGGAGAGCAACCCAGGTGTGCCTGCTGAAAATTCCACTTACCCATTCAGATTTCGAAAAGCAGTAAGCATAATCAATGAAGAACACATTAAAAGGAACACATTGTTGGAACAAATAATAATTGGTTGATAAATACCAGTCTCTTGCCATTAGTATAAGCTATACCTGAGATAATTAACCCACACATCATTAATACTTACAGGCCTTTGCTGCTATCTGTGCTTCCAACATGCTTCCACTGCTGCTATCTGTGCTTCCAATTATGGCTTTCCCCCATAATCAACAATAACTTCCTGTGATGTCCATCCCAAGATGCTAGAATTTTTGCCTGGTAACATCATTCCCATCCTTAGCTGCTTCCTATTGCTTATTTGTCACCAGGGAACTACCACGTCACTTGGTGACAAGTTCCTCGGAGCAGGGAACTCCCTTGCATATGGTGCAAAAAGCAATCTGCAGCTCTGCTGAGAAATAAGTACTAATCTGATATAGGGTTACTTTGCATTTTCTTGGTGTAATTCCCATGTATAATTGAAGCCTGCCTCTTCTTGCACATAGTAGGGGGCTGTGGGGATGCTGCCAGCAGTTAGAGCTCCACACAATATCTACAGTACCCAAATACAAGATTTTAGGAGACCCTGAACCCCGCAGCTTATGAAAGATTAAAAATCCACTGGCTGATGCTTCAAGTTTGCAGGAGCATGCAGAAAACCCTCAATTAGATATTCTTACAAAATGTTTAGTCAAGAAAAAATCCCTGAGCTACTCCAGCAACTCAGAGACATGCAACATCCAAAGTTCTGGAGGAAAGAAACCAAAGCAACCGGACAATTCTTTTCCTTCCTCCACCTTTCCCTCCCCAGGTAACACTGACTCTGCTTCAGTGGTGTCAAAGGATCCTGAAAACAAGTATTAACTCAAAGGTAATGTGTCTAAATTGGGCTGAAACACATGAACGCAGCCACTCCACTTCTAAGCAAACATTTTTTGTTCACTATATCACGAGGGGTTTTTATACAGACTTAAAGAGTTACTGCAGCTTCCTTGAAAGACACAGACCTCGCATTAATATTTTGCAGGATTTCAGAAGATTTTGGGGTCCGTAAGAACTCCAAGTATTAAGCAGTGTTCAGAAAGATGGTGTGACTTGTGAGAGGAGGCGAGTTACTACATTTGACAGAGCATTTAATCATCTTTTTTTACCGGGAGAGAATTCAAGAGTACATAATAACCTTTGCAGGGCTGGTTAGAAGAAAACCTGCAATGATAAAACGCGTTTCTAAGGCTAAAATAAAACTAGGGTGAGTATTTAATTGGTTACACACTGTTTGATATGTGATGGATTTACATGTGTTCTGCTGAGCTGCTGCTTTCCTGTAGCCTGCAAGAGAGATGAATCGTCCTAGGAAGAACCTGGAAACCTTCCAGAACAGCACAGGGCAAACACAAAGTTCACTGATTTGTTAGCGAGCGGCTGCTATTACGTTTCAAGTTGATTAGTAGCAAAAATTAACATTTCATTAAACCCTCTGACAGGAGACAGGACCCTTTCATTAAGCACAAAGCATATAATTAACAATAATAGGTATACCTGGGGGCTTTTTGTGCATAGTTCATTGTATTTGAGATACAACAGGAAAACACTGTTTGCGCCCGTCATTGTGAGCTGGAAGACACCAGGGCATTAAAAATTACAACCTTTTTCATAATTGGTACTAATCTTCATTTCTTTAGGTTTAAACATTCACAACAATGAAAAAAAAAATAATCTCTGTTGCAAATAGGTAACAGTTTAGGTCAGAGCTACGTATCTTTCACGTCCTTACACAACTCATCTAGGTCACAGAATCACAGAATCTTAGTGGTTGGAAGGGACCTTTGAGATCATCGAGTCCAACCACATTAAAAAAAAAAAAAAAAAAACAAAAACACACAAACAAACAAAAAGGTCAGAAGGTTTTGTTAATTGATGCGCTTATAACTGTAAGATTTAAGAGTATGCATTTGAAATAAATGAAAGGCTCTCTATTTTCCGCATGTTTTAATGAACTCAGGAAATAAATCCTATACTTAAGTTGATCATTGAGGTTGGGTGTTGCTTAGGATTGCTGAGACTCTTTATTTATTTAAAGCAGGAGTTTAAAGAAGGGAAGATTTTCCTAAGGGAAAATCCAAGCTACCTTCACACATAACCAGTGGGGTCCTTGCCTGCTCCTCGAAGACCCTAAATAGTTCCAAAAAAATCTCTTGGCAGAGACCAAACCTCATCAGGGTGGTGGCTCAACGATTTGGTCCATAACCAGCCACCCAGAGGTTCCCTTTCTTGATGTAAACGGTCTCTGAACGATGCCTCAGGAACGGGGATGTCAAGGAGACATGTTTTATATCTGCCCGGTTCAAAACAAGTGTGTATTAGCAGGTGTCTCCCTTTTATCCAATTCTTCCCCGCCGGGGCTTATCAATTTTGTACCAGATTCAGTCACAGTCCATTTCTGTCACAGGCTTATCAACACGGTAATTCAAATTTTGCAGGTGCGATTACACCTACACGAATACTGATGAGCTAAAAGTCTGACAAGGCTTTAAAAAAATGCAGATTGATTGCAAAGTGCTGTAACTCCGTAGCGTATCTCGACAACGTTAACATGCGACGGGCACAACAGCAGGGAGGGGGGACAGAACAAAAAAAAAAAAAAAGGTTCATCAAGTATGAACTTCCATTTAGGACACGGACCTAATTTTTGTTAGATGGAAAATAACAGAACAATTGCAATCTCCATTCATTTGGGATGCCAGAATGCTCAACGTTGCTGGCAATCCTCTCATCAGATTTTATTTAAAGCACTGTCGATTTTGGAGACGAGGTAAATAAAAACAGGACCTTGGTCCCAAGTTTTAATGAGTCCCAGAGAACGTACGCTATTCAGTGTTTGCAATTCATCAATCATCTGCCTGATCCACGGTAAATAAGAAGGGATGCAAGGCTTGAATTCAAATTTCTCAGCGATCTTGGAGCGCTGGATGTGGAAAGTTAATAATTTTCCATGCCAAGCATCTTACTGGAAGAAAACTATTATAATATAATCAGGAAAAGAATGAGAGTAGGATTTTTTTGGTTCCTCTTACAACAGATAATTTTGAGGGAAGGAGTCAATAGCAGAAATCTCCAAATGAGAATCACTGAAACATTTCAAGCCAATTGTGCCAAAACATTTGCCAGATACGACCATCTAACTGAGGTCAACGAGACGGACAGAACTAGCCCTTCTGATAGCCCACAAGAGACGTTCTGTTAGCCCAATTTTTGCATTAAAATCATGTTGAAGACACCTCACTCACTTGGAGGCATCTCAGACGGGTGCTCAGTAGAACTGCTTACTGCTGAAATCAATGCCTTCAACACCGGAGCACGGCACAAAGCTACTTTTTAATTTTATTTTATTTTATGCGGACACCACACCGACCATCTACGTTGATATCACTGCAATACCGCATAAGCAGTCAAGGTAGCACTTAAGGGTTTAAACTAGGATTCAACCTGGCGCAGCTGCACAGAGATAAATTTCACATTCTACACAATGATACGAACATTTTAAACAAAAAGCAAAGGATAACACACTGGAAAACAGCAGCACAAACCATATCCTCCTGTAAGGAGGACAGGAGCAATTTAGAGGAACTGGTTCAACTGGCCTGAATTGTCACTGCTGGAATTGAATCTGCTTAAAAGATTCCAAGAAAAGCCCTTTCCTTCCTCTCATTCTCTCCTTTTCTTATTTTTCAATTAATTTCACTGCTTTATCCTCCAAAATACTCAAGTCAAAGAGGTCAGTTGTTCCAACGCATTTACTGGAGCTGCACCATTTAACATCAGCTAGGGTTTTGGCCCGTATTATATTTTAGCAGAAGGAAGAAAATTAGAACAATCCACTGGACACCGAAGAAAAATATCCTGCAAAATGTATTTTAACACGTACTTGATGCAGTGCCTCTGCAGACACGCTTTGTCGCTTCCGAGGGTCCTCTTTGACATTAGCACAGTCACATACATTACCTAATCTAACATATATTAGCTAATCGCTTTTACCCTTGTCTTTAGGATGCGAGTCCAACTTTTTTAACATCAAAAGCGCATGGCAACTGCCCAAGCAATAATGCCACTGTCCAGACACCGCTCCCTAAATTCTCGCTATACTGGTAGGAAGAGAAAAGCTATCAAGATGTGAGGTGCAGGGAGGATTTGCCCCCTGAGCTCCCACTGTCATATATAGCACGGTTAGACACGTAGTCAACAGGAATACAGGTGACTCAGAAGGGAAGAACTTTGAGGAACCCATAACCAATACACATCTCCACAACCCCGAAACTGTAACCCTGACACAGAGGGGAAGGAGTTCCTGGCGTTACCCAGGACAGTCCTGCTCCCTCATTTCTGTGTCCCGCGTATCTGCAAGCCCTTCCAGCAAAGATTGGCCTTGTATGTATGGTACTACCAGCCCTAACGCTCAGAAAAGCTTGAATAAGGGATAAAGTTAAAACACAAGACAACATCAAAAGATTTATTTTTATATGTTCTTAAATTTGCCTCCTAACATTTAAGCTTTTCAGGCTTTTTCCCCCCCCTCTGGTCTAGACACTGCAGGAAAGAGTACAGTGTATGTAAAACCAGGGATCCTTGCGTAAGGCTGCTTATCTTGGCAGAAGAGACTTTGAAAAAGACAATACAACGGTAAGAGGCGGCAACACCTCATTAGCACAGGGCTTTGACTTCAGCCCAAGGCTCCAAACGCTCCTGCAAGAGAATAAAGCGACGATACAGAAATCACTGGAATGCGCTGGCCCAGATTCTGGGCTGCATGAAACATCTCAAAATCAGCCGAAAGGATTACAAAAGGAGCCTGTGAGTCCTCCAAACCGGCTTCTACCACCTCCAGCACCGCAGAAGTAAAAGCTGAGCTCAAAAATCCCCTCTGCCGCGCTCGCTCATCTGCGTGTGACGACTCCGGGCTTTCCAGCCCGCGTTCCTCAGTGCCCAGCACCAGAGATTGCTGCCTCTAAATCAGCGCCCGCGTCTTCCTCACCTTTATGTGACTTCTGAACGACGACGCCTATTGTCAGCGTCAGATTTGTTCATTCGGCTGCAAGTCACACTCCTCGGTATTTGATTTTTCTGGTAGGTTTTGATTTCTTTCTTTCCTTCTCTCTAAAAATTCCCTGACAAAGAAAACATAATCCCAAAAAGTAGCAATAAAAAGCAGACAAAAAAAAAAAAAAAGAGAAAAATAAGAACCCCCTTTTCTACATATGTTTTGTTGATATTGGAGAAGTGATCAAGTGTTCTCCCAACGAGACTCCTGTGGACACAGACCCATGAAATCAGAAGCACTGTGAGCATTATGCCAGGTTGGGAACAAAGCTCCACGTTCCATCTGCCTTCTACGACCTGTCTGCAGCTAGAATTTGGGGCAAGTTAACCTCAACTAGTTCAACAGATTATTTTACAACTTGTGCATTAAACCATTTGAAAGTGGGTTTATGGGGGAGCAGAACGACTTGAGCCACTAAAGCTCCCGCAGATCCTCAGCGCTGCCCCCAGCTCTCGGCCATGCTTTGGCAAGGTCCTGGGGTCCCACCAAGATGGAGATGTCTCAGCCCCCTCCTGAAGACATGGCACATAACACAAAGCACCATTTTTCTTTCTTTTGCTACAGGTTCATGCTGATCCCGTGTAGTATTACCAACATAACTGCTGTCTTGCTGTTTAGACATGGTACCTTACAGCGGAACAGTTCACCAGTGGTTCTCACAAATTCTGGGTACGAGTCTATTTCTATAACCCAAACACAGAGACTCTACCTGTGGCCTCAACAGGACCTCAAAACCTTCAGCCATTCAGATCCAGAAGTGACGCTGCCCACCTTCCGAAAGCAATACCTGCCTTTCCCACACAGCACACCTCCTACCTAACAGTTGACCTCAAAATTCCATCTTCCTCACTAGATTTCATTTATTCAGGTTATTTAACTGCTAGAGCTGGTAAGACGGTAGCCACGTGCTTCTCTGCACCATCTTAAAGGAGTGCTGAGAGTATTAACCTGGTTCCAGAAGGACAGGGAACTGCTGGAGGGGGGACAGCAGAGGGCTACAAAGACGATGAGGGGCCTGGAGCATCTCTCTGATGAGGAAAGGCTGAGGGACTTGGGGCTTTTGAGTCTGGAGAAGAGAAGGCTGAGGGGGGATCTGATCAACGCCTATAAATACTTCAAGGGTGGGTGTCAAGAGGATGGGGCCATCTTTCTTTAGTGGTGCCCAGTGACAGGACAAGAGGGAATGGCCACAAACTGAAACATAAGAAGTTCCATCTAAACATGAGGAGGAACTTCTTTGCTGTGAGGGTGGCAGAGCCCTGGAAGAGGCTGCCCAGAGAGGTGGTGGAGTCTCCTGCTCTGGAGACATTCAAACCCCCCCTGGACACGTTCCTGTGGGACCTGCTCTGGGTGAACCTGCTCTGGCAGGGGGTTGGACTGGGTGATCTCCAGAGGTCCCTTCCAACCCCGTATCATTCTATGATTCTGTGAAAATGCTGCCCAGATTCCTAGAAAGTGGGTTTTGACATCCTTCACTACTTTGTCCTTTGTCCTAAAAGCAGTAGGCCCCAAAAGGAAGCTGGTCCCACAAAAATGTAGGAGGAACCTCCCCTTGACTGCACCATTTTCCTCCATGTTATAGACTTGTTTAAGGATTCACTGCATGACTTCAGCTGTCCTTCCAGAAGCCCGTTCAGCAGCGAGGGAACAGCCGGGCTTGCCAACAGTTTTTTTCTGTGCTGACTGACAACTTTCCAAGCTCACAAAAAGACAGATGATGGGGATTGGCTTACGAAAAATCCCAGGACTTCTCTCGTTTCCTCCTCAAGCCCATTGATATGCAGCCCGAGCGGTCTCCAAACGCGCGACGCAAAGCAACCGATCCGTGGGAGGGGAGTGCTTATTTCAAAACATGGCGGGGGTGATAATAGACAAAAAAACCCAACTCAGATGACAATGGAATAATAACAGCAAATGGATGTTCCGTTCGCGCGTTGGGCCTCTGGCTGTGGATACACAAAGCTCCCAGCAAGCTCATGTGCCAACCAGGTCTTGGAAACACTCGAGTAGGTTTATAGCTATAGGAGACATCGTCACTAACCTGACATATAAAGAAACTCCCCCTTGATTTCTTTAGGACAGGAGCCTGCCTGGAGTCTAATTATGCCCTCTTTTGTCTAACGAGAATAAAGAAACTTGAAGTGTCGTGTCCTTCAGAACTGCACGCCTCTCAGTCCGCCTTTTCTACACAACAGGCACATTTTTTGCTTTTGCTCTGCATCATGTCAGATTAACGAGGTATCACCAGACACTTCAACAGCTTTTCTCAAGGAGACTGGCTAGACGTCTCCCAGGACAGTCCAGTGTGACTATTAACTCCTGGAAATGTCCTATGTTTGCTTTTACCTTGTCCTCCCACCACTTTAAACCCCGCTTAAAGGCAGCGAAGGCAGCTGCAATCAGCGCCACCGGCTCCCACGAGTTCTGCAGGGTTTGCTGCCTTTATTCTGCAGCTGCCAGATTCCTGTGAATACAGAAAATATTGAGGCAAAGACTTAATTTTTCGTTTCTGCTTTTCATGGCTGACCAGGTGAGAAAGATGACCTGGGAGGGGGGAAAAAAGGGTAAGAACTGAAAAGAGAAAAGAAAATAAAATAGTAATATAAAATAAAATAATAAAATAAAGAAATAATAAATTATTAAAATAAGAATATACAATAATAATCTGAGTTAAGCATTATGACTCAAGCTCACTGTACAGAAAAGTACAGTGTTGCCATATTTCCTTAGTTTGAACAGGAGAGGATATACCTTTATTGGGCTGAAATGTAGGAAAAAAAACCTCCACTGACCAGAAATCTGCCGTTTCAGACAATTAAAACACCAGGAAACACAATCCCAAACAGAATATCAGGCGTATGCGAGCAATGGAATCCATTTTAGGCTACCAGGGAGAAACTCTTAGTCCTAGAAAAGCCCTGGCAGTGTCACTGAAAGAGGCCCTTTTCTGGGAAAAAGAGGAGGAGAGGCTGTTTTAAGGTAAAATCCTGGCTGAAGAAAGGCCTGGAGAAGCGAACAAAGAAACCATCCCCGGCTGCCTGATTCCTCCTGCACCGAGGGAAACGGGAGTTCGAGTAATACTGTTACAAATAAGGACGGAATCCAAAGGATATCTGACCTCAAAACCAGTCTGTTCTCTGAATTAAAATAACCTACTAGACCTCAAATTCCAGTTTTTAGCTCATGTCAAACAGGGTAAGGGTAAATTTTAATTTATCTTGTCAAATAACTTACACTTAAATGACCTTTTCTGAATGTGCATCATTTGGCTCTCATTTCATACAGTCACAAAAACATATCCTTAAGGAAAATTTTCCATGGTAAATAGATTTTTGTCTACAGGGAGACTCGACAGGTTTTCACACCTGCCCACGAGCCTGCCCAGAGTTCTAGCTTTTGGTGCTAACATATTGTCGGGAATAAATTGCTGAAATCTCTCATTACACGGGATGGTTCCATCAAACAATTTTCTTGCCATTAAGCGCTCCGTAGATGCACTTAATGGGCAGCACTCCGATGCTAGCAGAGAAAGAAACCCAAACCCTTCTGAAAACTAACCCCAAACCAGTTATTCATTAACTTAAAACACCTCTGTAATAGGCAATTATTGAAAGAGCATTATCTAACGCTGGGTATATTTTCACCCAAAGAAATAATAACCAATCGAGAATGGTGGTGTTGATGATACTTGTTTCTGGAAGCTTCACTGATTAAATTCATCTTCTGCGTGGTCCCTTCCCTGTGGTACGGCTCAGACGAGAGAAGCAGCAGAGAAAAGGAGCTGTTGAGCTCCCGGAGGTTTTCTACAGGGACTGGAAATACAGGGAGAACAAATGCTGCTGCTTGTTCAGCATCCATTTTAGAATCCAAATAGAAATAAGACTGCAAATACAGGTTGTTTTTTTATCCTGTGACATTGCTTCTACAGCAGGGCCCAGCTACAAATGAGCAAGATCCCAACTCAGCTGTCGTGCAACTTCTCATTAGCCTGCTCAGAAAATGTCTTAAATGAAAAAGGAAACAAAACAAACAAAGCATCTTTAGGAACAGCAAAGATTCCTGGGTGGGAGCACTGTATTACCCAAATCTACTTGTTTTTCCTTCAGTAATCACGTACATAAAGATCTCAAAGATTCAATTATATTCACATGTTTAGGCTTCCTTTCTGCTGCCTAAGGAGAACGTTAAGCCCAGGAGTCCCTGTAAAATCTAGTTAGGTTGGTGGAACCAGAGCAAAAATGCTCTCCCAGCCCTCAGACGCTCAATGGATTATTCTGTACTGTCATCTTCATAATACCCAGGCTCTGAGATTTTATTAAATCACAAAATGAGCTCATGTTGCTTTTATTAAACTGTCGTGTCAAAATTCCAATCACAGGCCAGCACCCCATAATGAAAGGTCCTCTACAAACACAGAAACAAAGGAAAACCTACTAAAGAAACAAAACTGAAGGCAATCTCAGGGTTTTGTTTTTTTTTTTTAAATCCTAGCCTTTAACAAAGGCCAGAGTCCTTTAACAAGGACTCTCTGTCATCAAGGTTAATACAGTGGTGCTGTTTTCCACCAAAAGGAGGTGACTTCAAAACCCTTACACACAATCGCATCTTCCCCTGTTATCTGCCGGGTCCGCGCCAATAAATAAAAAGATTCTCTTCCCCGATGAGCTTTTCAGAGCTGTTGTGCGACATGTGTAAGCCCCCGACGGCTCGGGGCAGCCCAGTGGCTTTTCAGGGGGAGAAGAACCGAGTTTGTGACTTGTAAAGCTCAGCCTCGCTCCATCCAAAAACAGCCCGAGCAAACATCGGGAGCGGGACCGCCGCGCTTTCCGACCTACTTACGGCAGTTCCCAGGGCAAACTCTCATTGTTCTTCCCAGGTACCACCTTCCCCCCCCCCCGCCTCTACTATTCTCAGGAGATTCGGGAAGCGTAGCAGCTCAGCTATCATTTCAAAGCTCTGCTGTCACATCCCCTTCCCACCTTGGAGGACAATGAGATCAGTACAAAAGTGCCTTGGTATTCTAAACCGCTGCGCTAACTTAAATTACCTTAATCTCAAACCATGCCTGCTTTAAAATATCTTTTCTTTCTCAGTAATACTAATAAGGAGCCAAACTGCATGGACACAGCGGAGACAGTGCTTTAGATTTAATACAGCACATTTAAATTAAATGGGCCTAACACACTGCTTTCTTTTCCTTTTCAAGTACCATCTTTCATCTGCAGATGCTATAGTTGTTCCAGCCTTGATAGAGTTAGAAAAATTGACAGCTCAAATATATAAATATTTTAAACATGCAAGGCAGGTCTAGATCCCAAGGGAAATATCTCAGCTTTTCCAATATTGATTATTTATGCAGTTAAATAAGAAAGGAAATTGCTAACAAATCTATGCATAGGTTTGGCACACTGTTCCAGTTTGCCTTTTCCTGCTCTACTCTTGTAATTAGGAGCGAGGATGAACATTCTCGTTTCACCCGCTAGAGAGGGATTTGAAACCAGTTTTCCCACCTCATGGCTCTGCCAGAGACATCAGACAACACCAGGGCCAGGTCGCTCGCTGCGGATCCGTATTGTCCCTCCGTAAAAACGAGGAACAGCGATGCTTCCTTTTGCCTCTGTTGGCGCATTCTGGAGGCGAGGTCTTTGATGCTGTGACTGCTCCACCCAGCAAAACTCTTCTGACTTGTATTTCATTGAGTCATCTCGGTTGGAAGGGACCTATCAGATCATGGAGTCCAACCATCAACCCAGCACTGCCCAAACCACCACTAACCCGTGTCCCTCAGCACCACGTCTGCCCGGCTTTTAAATCCCTCCAGGGATGGGGACTCCACCGCTGCCCTGGGAAGCCTCTTCCAGGGCTTGACAACCCTTTGCTCTGCCTCAGACATCACACAAATCACCACCTTAAAGGCTTGAACAGTAAATATGTCCTTCAATAAGGACATGGTTCCTTTACGTACTACTGCACATCCTGCCTTCCAACATCCTCTTCAGAACAGGAGGTACAAACAAAAGGACCCTTCTGACAGAAGCTTAATAATCTGAAATTAACCCAATATAAACCACGCTGCCCGATTTACAGCGATTCCACTCTAAAGCGGCCTCAGGCCCCAAACTTGCATGAATCCCATTAGTTATAATCCCAAATCAACGCCCGCACCTCACTGCTGTCTTCTGCCACCCATGTCCTTTCTGCTTCCTGATGGCTTTTTTTGCCCTGCTCCTCCTGACATGTTGGGGTGGGAAGAGGGCCTTTTAACGAGTTTCTGGAACTGTAGCCTTGTCCCATCCACAAACACAAACCTGGCTGAGAGCTGAAGGAAGACACCGAGACTTATGGTTATTAACCCCAGGAAATGATGTACGGATCAGCCTAAATGCCTCTCTGTTTAAATAACTAAAACGTTGGCTGGGCATTTGGGATCTCTGTATTTCCATTAAATTTGTGTCAACTTCTCTCTCAAACGACACTTTACCTTTATCACTCCATTTGCCTAGCAGTGCCGTGTAAGATATTTTGTGTGAAGAAATTTTGCCTCAATCACTTAAAAATTAGTCCTTTCTTCCCCTTGAATACTTATCTGCTCATGTTTATGAATAAGCTACAGCTATGAAGAATTTACTGGCATCAGTGAGTGCCTTCTGCTTATGTTGTTATTCTTTTCAGATCTTAGTATTCTATTTGAAACATCTGTTCTGCAGTTTTGCAAAATGCAAGGAAATAAATTGGAGGGAATGTAAGCAGACAAATATACGCCCATATTAATCCAGGCCACTTCAGAAGCAATACAACGGCGCGTCAGTGCCTACAAGGAGATTGTTTCGAGAGATCATCTTGAAAATACTCCTGGAGCAGCTTAAACTCTTCCCATCCCCGGCTGCTCATTGCCATCGCACACCGCAACAGCCGAAGTGTCCTCAAAGTGCTACTTAGACAGTTTAGTGAGGAGTCGGTTAACTTTATTTAACCCATTGGTAAAAAAAAAAAATATCTATTTAAGTGTCCTACCCATATACTGAGGCAGAGAATACAACTCCTGCATTGGAAGAGGCTGCCCAGGGCAGTGGTGGAGTCGCCATCCCTGGAGGGATTTAGAAGCCGGGCAGACGTGGTGCTGAGGGACACGGGTCAGTGGTGGTTTGGGCAGTGCTGGGTTGATGGTCGGACTCGATGATCTGAAAGGTCCCTTCCAACCGAGATGATTCTGTGATTCTATTACAGGCTCTTTTCCAGCCTCAGGAGGGTTGGGACATCCCAAACTGCCATAACCCCTGTAACCACAAAGAGTTCCCACAGCATTTGACACTTCAAGACTTACACACAAGTGCAGGTGGCCCAGCACTGAACTTCTACTGATGTTGGCGGGGCCAGCATACGACGCTTCGCAGGTCTGAGAATCAAACCCAAGAACTGGTGCTGTTACGTATTCATAGATACTGACCACTGCCAAAAGCTAACTGCATCCTGTTGAGAGCAGCATCCTTGGTCTCAGAATTCCCAGTCAGATATCAGGAAGAGACCTATGACGGGCAATTTCTGTGCTGGTTGAGATCACATGTTAAAATGGGAATTTTTCAGAAAAAGTGGGCAGGATAAGGACTTGATAGTGGAGACCAAAAAAAAATAAATTTAAAAAAAAAAAAATCAAACTGCTCTATCACTATATCATCACACCAAAGTTTTGAACTCACTTTCAAAAGTTTAACTTACTTGCATTTCATTTTTTAATATTAAATACATGCAAGAATGACAAAATCAATGCTGCTCCAGTTTCTTAGCTAACACACCTTTCATCTTTGTGGAACTTCTGCACACACTCTTCAGTTATTGTATTTAGCACGCCAGCTTCCAAATTGCTTACTTGCTTGGACCAACACATGCAAAAAAGATACTCGCCCCACAAATACTCAAAAAGGAAGAATCACCTCCACTGTCTATACACCAACTCCATTTACTTCTGGAGAGACCTGCTAATTCACAGCAGCCAACGGCCTCGTCTGTATTTAGTAAGATTTTCTTCCAGTAATCAAACTCATGATAGTCTACTACAGGCACGAAGACAATTTTCAACTATTGACTTCAATCATGCGGAATTTAAACCTAATTAAAAGTAACTGAGACTGTCAACCTCAAGTTTGGCTTCTTGTTTATGGTGTGTTCTGACAGGAACACAGAAACGAAGCCAAACAAAGAACAGAATCAGCTCAGTAATTTTAGGTGTTACGATCATTTCCATTTGCCAGTTTTACCAGTACATATTAGGTATGTTCCATAACATTTAATAATGTGCATTTTTGGGCTACGCTTACCAGGATGGATGTCAAAAGGTAACAGGTTGAGTTCATCCTGATGCAAGCCTGACACCTGAATAGGAATGCTGAAGGATTCAGCCTTTTAAGATTTCAGGAAAATAGCAGCAAATTAGAACTGACAGGATGTTACTTTGATCTGACAATCACGACTGTAACTCACATTGAATATTGAATATCAGTTCCCTTCTAGTTTCGAGAAGAGTGGATACACACCATGCAGTTCGTGCATCTCATCATGTAACAACTGACAACACCAATAAGCTTTCTGAAAGTAGAGCTGCTTGGAAGAACTATGTATTATTTTGCCTTATTTTGACACCCACACACTCAATAGAATATATCTGAAGATATATTGAGAGTCACGTGCACGGGCAAAGACGGTAATCTGTCACTCACCGCGAGAACTATATCTTCTATAGAAATTCTTCTCTTGCTGATGCAACAAAAGGAAGTGGGTTGAAGCAAGAAGAATTTTCCATTTGCGGTTTCTATGTTCCGTGTGTTTTATACCAGGTTGTTTTCAGTTAACAGATAAGTGATAACTCTATGCAGTGTTACATTATGAAAGACTGAAATGCCATTTTCTTTTTATTAAATATCCTGAAATCAGCCCTCCCGCTCAGCTGAGTGGGGGAAAAAAATATTACCAGTAGAGCTACCACAGTTTCAGGGACTAAAGCAAGCAAGCAGGCTTTAGGATATTAAATTGTTCAGAAGCAGGAGCTAGATGAAATTTTGGAAATGACATTTTTGTGTTCTCGATCCATCAAAATACCTATAAAGGCATAGAGTGTTGTGATTTACACTCCCTTAAAAACCAACCAACCAACAGCACACACGTGTGCACACAAGCTGCGATTACACACCCCAGCTTTGGTGTTTATTTTTGCATTAGCACATCTTCCATCCCCAATACACTAATTCTCCTCAGGTTTGCATTAGCAGGATGCTATCGCTGTCCCCCTCTCTGAAGGGGGGGGATTGATGGACCCAAATAACTGAAAATCCATCACAAACCTTCCAACGGCCAATCACGAGCCCTCAGCTCATGGAAAGAATGGGTCGCACACACCATGACAAGCAGCAATGACTGGGATGTTTTAAGGGACCAGTTTGTTTGATCCAGTTGTCCCCCAAACACACGAGTACATCTGAATTTAGCAAAATGTGCAGGCCAGTAGAATAACAGCAAAACGTCTGCAGTCATAGCGCTCCAACTAAGTCACAGTCAATGCCTATGTTATCAAACAAAATTTTACTCTGCCAGACCAGTAGTTTATCACAGCTATGAAACAGCTTAACTTTACTTTGTCCTCCATCTCACACTGTCATCCTTACCAGGACAACATTACTCTACATCCCTACAGTGAAGTTCTATTCCATTTTATGTTTTCATCCGCTATGCAACTATCCAAAAACCTTCTCTAAGAGAAGTCCCACATCCAGCTGCAGTATCTATACAGAACTAAGTGTCCACGCTAGGTCCTTGCTACTTGAGAGATGTGGCTTAAGTGGAAGATGTCACGGTTTGGGCCCTCAAACCAGGACAGAAGATCAAATCTACCCCGAATTAACTGGTAAAACAATTTTCCTAAAGACGGAGGTCACTCTAGTCTAAGCTACTGCAAGTGCACAGTTAAGCTCTTTGTGGTCTCAACTCTACACGGAGTCCGATGTCCCTTCTGCACTCTCAAATCATGATGATTAAATCCTTCTCAACATAAGAGAACACTTTTCTACTGTGAGGGTGGTTGAACACTGGAATCAGTTGCCCAGAGTGGTTGTGAAATCTCCATCCATGGACATATTGACCAGACACATTCCTGGGCAAACTGCTGTAGCTGACCCTGTGTGAGCAGGGGGATCTCCAGAGGTCCCTTCCAATCTCAACAATCCTCTGATTCTGTAATTCAGTTATGGTGGAAACTGGACAAGATCAGACAAGCAGCCAAAACCTTCATTTTTTCACCAAATATTACTATTTTATCTTAGTAAGCATTGAAAACGAATATGATGTTTCCATACGCAAGCTAAACGCTCCATATTAAATGTCTCTTTAAAAGTGCTAAGTCACAGGAAACTTTGGGAGTTAAACAGGCAGCAATGAGATCATTACGGGACTTTCTTCACCTCAAGACCTATGGGGCTCTAAATGTACCACTGATCACTTCCATCACGCCTTAAATCTTCTCAGTATGTACAGACATTCATTCGTTAAACATTAAGTATTTTTTTCTTCCCTTTAAAGACACATATCCATGCAGGCATAGTTTCACATAGGAAAAAACAACAACAACAAAAAATCACAAATAAATGTAAAGCCATACACTTACTGCCATGAGTTGTACTTCTCGTAAGCTCAGCTGGCCCAGACTCATTTAGGACATGGACAGGACATTACAGAGCAACTGCTGGAGGTCCCACGGAGGAGGCAATGCTAGTTAGAGCCACCAAGGCTTCTTGCCACTTGTAACTTCATGGTATCTCTGCAAGAGTTCTGCAGCTCCCGTTCCAGCTGAGCACCCTGCCACCTTCAGCACCCTCTGAGCACGATAAGGAGATTTTCAGAGGCATCTGGACTGCCTCAGTGTCAGAAGATGGAATCCAGTCCTATTTAAAGAAAATAACGCTTGTGGGCTCCAGTTTGTCCCTTTGTTTGGTGCAATAGTGGCCATTTCCCCTCACAAATAGGGAAAAAACATCTGCCAACTAACAAACAGGTTTATCTGATGGGAAGGGGAATCTGCGAGCTGGCCTTTATGCATCTTGGCCGCTTCTTCTCAGTAAGAGCTGGTTGTCAAGGTACTGACTGGGAACAGAGCAGGTACCACAACAGTCAACACCGAAACGCATCTCCACGGCTACTGAGGGCTTATGTATTCCATCCTTTAGCAGAACTGCTCACGAGCACGAAGACGTGACAGTGCGAGATCAGTCAGGGAGAAAGATCCTTTTCACTGGCTTGGTCAAAAGAGACCAGAAATTTTTACTGTGATCTTCTCATTTCTTATCGAGATAGAGGTAATCATGCTCGAGTAAGACAAGTCTGTATTGTGGCGTGAAGCAACCTCTAGTAATTCCCCCGAGTTCGCAGCACCGGGTCTTCCTGGTAACTGAGAAGCCAGAAGCATTAAAATTGCTTTGATGGTCTTGCTGCAGAGCTCCTGAAAAACAGAGACCAAAGAAGAAATTCAGAATGTTACTGCAAAGGGCAGTCCATTAAAACATTCCCACTTCTTTACAAGGGACGATAACATCCATCAGGAAAAGCAATAAGGAGCCTTCACTAGTCAAAATCTATTTGTCACCTTTGAGCATAACTTTGTCACATTCAGCTGCAGAGAGGAAAGCCTTTTGTGAGAAAATGCCTTAATACAGTTGTTTTAAGACAGATGCGACATTTGGACCTTCCAAGCGTTATTTCTGCTCTTCGCAACACTTTTTAAAGAAATGCTTTAAAAAAGCATCGTCTTCCATTCGCAACACACAAGAACCAGGTATCAACAGAGTAGTTTACATCACTATCTCTTATTTCTTGATAGATGGCATTCTTACTGTGCACGCCAAAGTACATCAAGCAGCTCAGTCAGCTAATGGCAAGCAGTAGCGTGACAGGTTCTCACAAGTCCGTGTTAACCCCACGCTTTGAGTTTCAAGCCTGAAGAGAACTGTATCTCCCTCTAGTGCCTGCTCGACTTACTGGATAATGACCTGCTGCTGCTGCCGACCAGTGGATCCCCTTCACACCGAAGGGTTTGGAAGGGGCAAGATTCAGAACTTGAGGAGCAAAACACTCAAGGAGCTCCTCGCCCAAGGACCAGGTGCAGTCAAGCCCTTTGCGTTGACTGTGTAGGCTACAGTTGTTGTGACAGATTACGCTCCCAAAAAGTCAATTTTGGAGACAAAGAACGGAAAGCTGGGAAATATTAGCTTTGCTGTTGCCCAGGAGATCCTGAAGCTGGCTGCATTGCTCTAATGCAGATCGGGTCCATCCTTCATGATCATATCCCTTCTTTCACCTCTTCCTTGCTCCCCCCAGACGTAGGGCCCATGATGTACAAAGCAGGTTCTCCTCACTTAACCAACAGCTACTCGATACTCTGTCATGTCCTTTATTGTTCAGTGAGAGGTCCTATACCTTATTTACAGCATATTACTCTAAACCTTCCCTGAAGATACAATTAAGCTCCTCACTGGGTTTTTTATTGCTCTCAGCACTCTATTTTTGAGTTTTTCAGAATCAATTTATTTTTCACAGCATCTCTAAGAGATAAAAGACATAATGTCCAGATGACAAACAACAAACTGAGAGAAAGAGGGCCTTTACGGTCAACGGAGACCACTAACTTCAGGTGTTTAATTTCCAGTGCCCTAGAACATGATATACACGGTAATACATGTTTGGATCAGGGTTTTCCACCACTTCCAAGCACAGCCCTGACTGCTCAGCGCTTCTGTGCTTGAATATGCAAACTAGGAATGATTTTACTGCGCTAGTTGTGAGTGTATGAATGAAACTATAGACACCAGGAAAGAAATCTTCTGTGATATTAGTTATCCCCCAACCAGTACATTTGCTTCCAGGCACATCACCTCCCCAAAGCAATTTATTTCAATCAGTAAGGCCATTGCTCTAAGATGAAATTTATCCCCTATAAAGAGATACAAGACTAGCTCCTATAAGCAATTTAGATCCCATTTTGAGGCTTTAAATGGTACCTAGACCATGTGACGACAGTTAAGACAGAGAATTTCATCTTGTGCGCTCTATTGTGCTATTTTCCATTCCACGTTACCATGTTTCCTGTTGTCTCTCAATACAAATCGAGAATGCTCTTAAACAGTTGCTAATTTAAGTGTATATTTAAACCAGAACCTACTGAATTGTTTGCCCTCCCAGCGGATATAATCAGGTAAGACCAACTTGCATCTGCAAATGCAGGTATAAAGATTATAGTGCACCTAAACCCATCATCAGCAGGCACCAACCAGAAATCTCAAGAGGCTGGAGAAAGCAAGAAGCCATTATCCAGTCACTTTAATAACTCCACACAATTAGTAAGTCTGCTTAAGAAAAAGAACTATTTCCGTTTCCAGGGCAGCTGGCATAGAAAGATCCTTTGCCTTTCTGTCTCAATATATTATCACCAGCTGAGGATTCAGCATTAGGACCCAAGGCATGCACACTACCAAGGCAAGAGAAAGGTCATTTTCAACGCCCGGTCGTTCCCGCAGCCACAGCAGCATCCCCCAAAAGCCAGACCCCATCGTGCGAGATCACACGCGTGCACAAAGCAGGTGTAAGCTTCTGTGCAAAATAGCACACACCTACCTGAACCGAGACAGGCAGAAAGAGAGATGGCCCTATTTTGCAGAGAAGTGACTGAAACACTGAATAACTTGCCCAGAATTACAAGGGAGTGGGTGGCGGAGATCAAGTTTCAGACCCTTCAACTAAACTCTTCCTCTTGGCCTTTCAGTCGGGTTCTATGGGAACCCACCAGAGCACTTCACACACGACTTTATCACGATCAAACCACCAACACTGAGGAGCAGAAAACATTGGAGGAAAGGTCTCATTGGGAAATACTGAGCGATAGAGCTCATCCCAGCGTGGATTTCTATCGCACCGAGTACATCTTTGCAGACTGGCAGCAGGGAAGAGTTATCTGTATAAAAGTCACTTTTTGTACAGTTTAAGATTCCTGTTCACACACATCCTAATTCCAAAGAACCAACATAAGAGAGAATAGCAGCCCTGAGTTCCACTACTAAACAGCTATTTTTTTTTTCTGTGAAATCAGCTCCCTTCACAGGATTTTCTACAATTTTTCCATATCTGTTCATAAATATGGAGTTTATTCAGATGTGTGTTAAGAGACTCGCTTTTGCAATCTAGTGCTTCATTGAGCTATAACCAGGAACCACTTCTCTATCCATTTCTTATTCTCTCTCCACCCTAACTAGGAATCCAGTTATTTAGAGCTTTTTTTTTTCCTTCCAACTTGTCGGTCCGCCAGTGTGACACAGGAAGAAACAGCACCCTACTCTCCCAGTGTCCCCAGAAATCAGTACCCTCCTCACCTTGAAGGAGATGGCTCTGTCTCAGGGGGTCTAGCAGTGTTCTCATGCCCTTTCCTGCCCTTCATGCCACACGAGGAGTACCTTGCACAATAAAGTGAGATCTTATCCGTACGGGAACCAAGTGAAGAGACTGTAGCCAGCGTTGGCCAGAATATTGGCCCCGGAGCAGCCAGCACAGCCTTACGACCGGGGCGTTAGAATTGCAGACCGAACACCCAACTTTACACTCAGCTGCGTTATAAAAATGGGAGGGAGAAACAGCAGGGTGAGGTTATCCTTTAATTTAAACAGCCAGTTCCTTGGCAACAGGCTGGGCAGCATTTTTTTCCTCCATTAGAAGCAAGCACAGAACTCTTCCTCTTGCTACCTTCTGGTAAGGGGACCACTGAAAAGACCTCCATGGATCCGCAGACTGCTCCTTATCCAAACTGTTAGCACGGTGGCATTCCCCCATTCTGTATTTCAGTACAAAACGACCTGAAGAAAGCGGCAAGCCAGGAATCACCACCGGGATCCTTCAGCACTCACAAACAAAAGAAAAAGTCAAGATGGATCCATGCTCCAGGCTCCTGCCTTGTTCTTCCTCTGAACCACCAGAGGAAGAGGCTGGTCTGTGGTTCAGATGGAGAGGTTAACCTCTGCTCCCCAGGCTTCCTCACATCTAAGAGCACAGCACAGCTGGAACCCACAGCTCAGAAATATTTAGCTCTGCACATGTCTGTAAAACCACATGAACGTCTCGTTCACGGTATTGCAGGAACGGCTTAAAAACGGCACTGCCAACAGCACCCACTTCACGAGGGTTTGCGGGGAAAGCCGGACCAAACCACGGCTCCACAGTTAGTGCAAGGAGAGCTGCGTTTCCCGCATTAATGAGTGAAAATAAAACTGGGTTCACTGCAGAGTAACTTAATGCACTACTGAAATATTTCCTCAAATCTTCAGCCTCCTGGACCCCCAGGACTCTCTAAGGGAGTGAGTCCTCCTGCCCGGCCTGCGACGCTCCCACCCTCCGGCCTGACGCCATTACGCTGACATAATCCCACCAGCTGAGGCAGCAGCAAAAAAGGGCCAGGAGAAAGGAGAAAAGCCACGTTTCCCCTTATAACACCTCTCTTAGGGATGTTACGTTCCTCTCGGAGCCAAACCCCACTTTAAGTCTCGTGTCCTGAGTGGGCACCGGCGTTTCTTCTTTATTCACGTTACAGGCTGCCATGATGAGGACGCCTGGTTACCCTGACCCCTGCACCTCCGCAGAGGGGCTTTGCTCACCTGATTTTTCATCCCATCCGGATCCACACACAGGTTCTCCATGAAATCAGCCTGCCAGCTGGCTTAGCAGAGAAGCTAAAGCACCTTTTTTTTTTTTTTTTTTTGTCACTGGAAGCAGCCTTAAGGTACGTGACTCGGGGCACACTGTCTGAGGGAACAGGTGGCTCCGAGGCCTTCACAGACCCCGAACCTGCCACCACAGCCTCCTCCGGCTTTTCCCATCCCTTTCCTTCAGACTAAAATGCCGCTTTAGCCAAGTTGGTCTAAAATACGGTTGAAAGCCTAATTCTGGTATTTTTTAGTTGTGTTTCCCTGCATCCTTCCAGTCCTCGTTCTCCTCCTCTCCCCCAGCCTCCTCCGCCCCGCTCCCACCACTTTCCTCTTTTGGCAGCTCGGCTGACAACACCAAATGTTTACTTTAAGTTCACCAGCTGAGAGCTTTTAACCACTTATCGCGGAGGTGGGAGGGAGGGGAAGACTCGGGGGTTTGCGGGGCAAATTGTTCATCTCTCAGCCTCAGGAGGAACATGGTTTTCCCCCTCCTCCTCCGCCCCCGTGGGCTCAAACAGCTCAGCCCGAGCTCCTGCCCTCCTCACCCCCAACCAACGGGTCTGTTTGAACTTCCCGGCCCCACCACGTCCCTTCTTGCGATTTCCTTGTGATCCTAAGTCTTTTAACACCACCGAGTTTTGGTTTCGAGAGATTAAGCTCAAAATACGCCATTGAGATAAACCCAAACGCTTCGCCAGGTCTTTGCGGTCGCAAGCAGTGGCTTTGATCTCCACGTGTCAGGGCACGGAGAATAATCATGAATATACAACCATCCAAGTGTTTTCTAAAAAAAAAAAAATATAAAAAAAATTAAAAAATAATTTCAAAATAAGCAGGGACACGAGCAAATATCAAAGCACAAATTCGAGAGTCTGAGTGCTCTCAAGGGAGACAGCTCAATCTGAAGTGTCCTTTAGGTAGAGCCCGACATCTTTGATAGTTCACCATATTTGATCAAATAAAGCTATTGATCCTTAGCATGAAAGTCCAATACAGGCTATCAGTGCCGAAAGAGTAGTACAATAAAACCCTTGGTCTTTTTGATCTCCGCTGAAGCATTTCATCTTGACATTTGTTAAATGTATCAGTAGATTGCTTAAAATGAGAATAGGGTTTTAAAAGCTTACTGGAAAAGCAAAGCTCACATAAAAAATTCCAACTTTTACATTTGGTAACTTTTACATTTGGTGCTTTTCATTAACTGTATTGCCCAGCCAGGTATTATTATCCAATTCCATTTTAAGCAAGATGGTGAGACCTAAATGGATTTCTAAATATATATTCTTGGCTTCATTCTCACAAGTGGTTTTTACGAGGGCTTATCTGCTTCTGCACCTTTGCAGTTAATCATTCCTTCAGACCACCTTCTGACCCCAATCCAGCAACAGAAACAGGGGGTTTATACCAGAAGATCCCCGAGCAAGACAGAAGCCACATGGCAATGTCAGCAAGCAAATACAGCAGAGAGAGGAGTGAAAAGAACGTTTTCAATAATCTGATCCTCTGTAATAGTCAGGACAGATTGCCATCTCAGCCACACCAGTGCAAACCAAAAGCAAATAGCAAAACCACGGATTTTATTACTGTTACTCAGAGCACGACCTTGTGAAACTGGGTCTATCCATACACCCCCGCACAGGGCAGGCAGGTAATGCACCCTGAATCATAAGGACTTCTTTACTATTTACAGTGGGTAAGCTCCAGAACAGGTTCTGCATTGAAGTTACTGCATCTGCCGCCTTCAAGGAGATTGTTTAAGACAGCCAGAGGACAAGCCTTTGTCAAAGACAACCTTTCACAAGCCAACCTGGCTTAAAGATGGGCTCTGGTTTGAGGAGGAAGCTGGATTAACTGATCTGCAGAGGTCTAATCTGAAACTTTCCACGAGCCCATGACTTAAAATTCTAAAGACATTACAATGGTCACTACTCACCATTGAGTCAGTGCTAATTTCTCACTCCTTACCTCAGCACCTGTCAAGGAGCCAGACAAAAAGGCAGCTTTTTCAGATATCTGACCTGGAATGTGAGAAATCTAAAAACCTGAGGTAGGTGGAGGGGACTTGAGGATAATCTTCTTTTATAGAGCCAGGCTGTTGGGAAATAGGGAGACAAATCTAGCATTTACTTACTGTCTGGCTTATAAACTTGTACAGAAGACAAACTGTACACACGCATAAAAATGGACTATGTGTCTTCAATTACACAGTCATCGGGGCAGCAGTTTATGTTTGGTATATTATCTCATATAGTCTTCCTATAAGTTATTCTCCGCTGAGGTGACCTCAAATGTTCCAAAGCTATTTTGTCATTCCCAGATGCACACGCTTCTTCCTTCTGTTAAAGCACGGATCACATACAAAAAGCAGTTTAGAGCATTGCACCGACCCCACGTTCAGTTCTGCCCGTACTCCACCCTGGAGTATCAAACCTTGAATCCTAAATGCTGGGAATACCTCAACCCAGGGTTAGATTCTCAGCTGGAGTAAACTGATGTAGTCCACACAGGTTTATTAATTTATACTCTTTAAGGCGCTGACACCTAATCTGTATCTTTTGAGAGGGCCGAGATTTCAGAACTATCTCTTTGTTTGATTTTAAATCCAGCCAAAGCACTGCGTCTGACATTTTGATCCTGGCTGCATTATCCCTGCTGCTTTGTGAACCGCAAAAAGAAGAGACTGAGGAAGGCGAGGTGAAAGTATTGCAGAAGTGAGGAGGCGTGAAAAAAAGAAATGGAGATGGGAAAAAAAAACCACAGAAGACAGCAATGGATATGAGGAATAAATATGATTAACTCGATTCTTCCCTGCCACGCCATTCCCCACGCAATGCTAGGCACTTATCAAAGAACACTTGGGGAAAGAATAGGTTTCATCTATGATGACCACATCCACTGACTGTGTAGCCCCCCACACAAACGGGCTTCTCTATTTGTGGAAAACAATACAGCTCGATGACCTCCAAATAAATGCTGCTTAAAGGCCTGTTCCACCTACCCTACAGCACACGCTTGGTGCTGCCGTCTTCCTCAAGGGCACTCATCTTTGGCAGTAAATGGTTCAGAATTACTAGCAGGTCTGTGTGGACAAGTCTGCGTGATTTCAAACAAGATTTCAAAGCCTAGAGAAATAGTCAAAGCTGCATGTATGCCACCTTGAACTCCTGATGTTCCCCCGCCATTAGGGAATTTTCTGAGGCAACAGGGAAAAAAAGTTAGCGAGTAACTTCAACTCAAAGCGTTTCTTTTCCTTTCTTTGTGGTCAGCGTCCAAGAAGCCCCGCTGAACAGAGATCAGGCTGAATGACTGAAAACAGAAGCACTCAGGGGAGCAGACAAAAAAAAAAAGCAGAAAGAAAGCTCTTTTCCCCTTCCCTTTAAGCTAAGTTTATAACTGTGTTGGAAAGAACAATCAAGAAATACCTTTTGAGATGAGAGGGCAGGGAACTAGGGGAGAAAGAGGCCAGAGTATTTCCTTAAGGGCTTCTTTTTTTTCTTTTTCCTCCAGTAATATTAGTATCAAAGAAACCACTGTTGGATTTGCTTAAATGCTGGGAACTGGACTGAAATTTGCTACTAGGCAAACTAGTCAAAACAGGACCTGTGTATAAACAGCACCTCCCAATGCAGGAGTGGAAGAATTCTGCAGTTTACAGAAGAGTCTGGTAAAATGTGATGACAACCCATATAAGATTTCATATAAAAACACATCAGTGTTCAAGTCCAGGCTGGCTGGGGCTTTGAGCAACCTGGTCTAGTGGGTGGTGTCCCTGCCCAGGGCAGGGGGGTTGGAATTCCATGATCTTTAAGGTCCTTTTCAAATCTAACCATTCTATGATTCTATGATTTCCATACAGACCTAAAACATTCCATGTATGGCTCCAAGTTCTTCCCCAAGATCATTTGGCAAGTCCTGTACTCATACAGGTGACATGAAGCTAAAACTCTGCTGCTCTTTGGCAATGAGACAGGCAGGGAGTTCTCCAGACCCTCTTCTGACCCTGGAATGGAAGGACAAGGAGTCTCCAAGTGGGATGGGAGACGTCACAGGGTCTGCACGAGCTGTATATGGAGTTTGCTAGGAAGAGAGAGAAAGCCTGCAGGCCTGTGGGATGTAAAGCAGGACACTGGGGATGTGGCAGGGCATTGAAAGGTTCCCAGATCTGCCGAAGATACTATGCTGTGAGCTGCCCACAGTCCATCAGAAGAGAGGCCTCAACAAAACCTGGGGACCAGACAGTCTTTCCTAGTGACACAAAGCAAAGACACACCTTACTCCAACAAAAAAAAAAAAAAAGGCAAACCCGGAGGTGGCCAGGAAAACACACACCGCACCAGCCAAAGCATCCAAGTCTTCTCCAAAGAGAGCCCGGAGGGGAGGGCACTGCAGTAATCTTGCCTAGAGGTAACAGTCTGCCCTGTTGGGAAAAAACCTTCACAGGAAGACCAGCCGAAGCAGAAGAACACAAACCCACAAGAAAGAATTTGCTTTGCTTTGTTTTACAGTGTTTTTTGTGCGAGAGAGGAAAGAAACTGTGCTGCAGCCATAGTTCTACTTAATGTAATGCTGAGGGCTCAGTCCCTGCTCTGGGATGAAGCAGACTCAAGGTGAGCACTGAGGGACCTCAAGCACAGCTGGAGCAAAGTCAGCAAGAACGGGTAAGAGCCTTGGGGCTGCTTTGTAGGACTCAGCAAGCTCTAGTAGTTGTATTAATATTAACAGCATCGCCTAGAGAGGACATCTGAGATTCTTACAGGAGATGCTATATAAAGGACAACCAAAAAAGACCACCAGTACTCCCCAAAATCTCAGATAGGTGACAGAAGAGGAAATAATTTCCCAGAGCGTTTCCGTAACCCAGTAACAAAGCAAGGAATACACCCCAGAAGGCCTTAACCCCAGCCCTCAGCCTCTTCTGCAACACTGCCTTTAACAATTGCTTTGTGAGAGAATAAGCTGAACCAAACTAACTAAACGTGTCATTTTTTTTTCCACTGTGCTTTTCACAGCTTTAACCTCTCTCCGTTGTTGCCTGGCTGGTTTTGAAAAGCTTAATCAGAGATGATACTCTAAATCTCTTCTTGGCAACGTTACTAATCTGTTTATTATTTCCCTGCAAAAGCACAGCCCTGATATGAAGCCTAACATAACCAAAATGCTTAATTACATTCCTTCCCTTGGGATGGGGAAACCATTTCAGCCTATGTGAAAAGTGAGGGTAGCCTGAGCGGAAAAACACCTTTATTAGAGAAAATGGAGCAGCGCATTCCAAGGGAAAAAAGGGAACGTAACATTTAATCAAATGATACCACTACATCATCCCTCAAAACAAGGTGCTATATAAAAGATGGAGTCCTAATGCAACACTCATAACGTACTTGTTAAATGTCAGGTCTAGCTGCAAAGTTTTAACATTCCAACTGTTTAATGAGTTCTCTGTTTACTTGCTTGCCTTTAAACAAATAAAGCAAATCAGAATGCGCACTGCAAAATTAATAATCGTAACAGATTTCTTCACAAGTGCCTGCAGTAAGAGAAAGAATAGCTATTACGCTGGTTTTCAAGACGGCGAACTCGAGAAGAGAGAGACCGATGTGAAACTCAGCACAGGCACTCAGTCGAGCTATCCTGGCTGGAAATACAGTTGTCCCACATTCTGTATGGAAAACCTGCAGAGAGACCCCAGAGAGACACCCCCAGAGGAGGGTTTGACTCCAGTGCGATGAACTGGTCTCGGGAGCTGCCTGTCCCTGACAGCCATAGACGCCCCATAGCGCAATTTTAGTGCCTAAAATGAGATGTGGTCAATCTGTGGAAGTTTTGCAATGTTAGTCCTACAGGAAATGTACGGCAGCACAGAGAATTAAATCCAGGCTTCCCAAATCGGTATCTTAACCACAAATTTTTACTTCCCAGTACAGCCTTATATAGATTCACTGTCTCCCATCTCCTGTCTCGGTGTGTAAATCTGAAATAACGCAGATGGAATCTCAGTAGTGGAAAATTAAGGAGTCAGTTGCATTCGACATTGCTGAAAACGGCCAAACCCCCAAAATTTGGTATTTGGCTTAAATCTCCCAGCATAAAACTTGTCTGTTGTTTAGAGGCATTAAATCATGCTTTGGGAAGCTCTGCTGATCTGGTGGCTCGATGGAATTGCTAAGCTCAGAGGAACGATTGCATGATGTAGAGCTGAGAGGCTGCTCCGCCTGTGTCCAGGCTCTTCTGCACAGCCCTCCCATGCAACGCCTAACGCTAAACTACCCCCAAACCGCAGGCAGATTGCTCCTGGAATTCCTCGGTAGTAAATAAAGGTGGCCAACTCTCAAAAGCAGTTTTTTTTCAAGTAGCACATTGTCAACAGATTTAATACTGCTGAACATCAATGCAAAACCAAATCTATCATCCTTCCCATCTCAAAGAACTGCTAATTTTTCAGTAGATCTTTATGCATCTGGATGAAGGTGCATAAAAACAGATCACTCTTGTTTGCTTAAGTGTAACGTTCTTGGGAGATAGTTATTACTTAGCATACAAAATAAGTGCTGGGAATACATTTCTTTATCCAGGGTTCAGTCCTTTAGGTTGCTGAATAATGCAAGCCTGGGATCCTGTCAAGAGCTGGAATGTACCACTGATTTTCCATGAAAACAATTAAGATATTTTAACTCAAGATTCTGAAGATTAATTTCAAAATGAATGATTGATATAAATTATCAGCAACAAGCTAATCAGATTTTCTTTGGGTGGTCTCAGACATATTTTGATCAACTGAAACCCAGAAAGGATCAGAAAACGTTTCATAACAATGTGAAAATGTTCAAGCTTATGTACTTGGAAATGTATTAAAACTTCATGAAGCCAACACTATTCCCAATGTTTCCCTCCCCTGAGTTAGGAAGAGAATCTAAAAAGCAGGTGCTGAAGCCTCTAAGAATATTATTTGCCCAAGTGACCAGTTTAAGGTCAATAACAGAATTGGAAACATCCAAAATCGACAGCAGCACAATCCAGTATCAGAACATTTCCCTGTTTATCAGGTTCTGGAACAACAGCCGTCTCAACTAAATTATGAGTCTGTTCATTAGCTGATACATTTAGGAGAAAAAATGTGCCATCCAGCTAGAGAGAAACAGCATCCGTTATCTTCATTGTCATCTGTGAACACCATCCTGCAGCTGCACAGACCCAGCCGGGGTGAGGTCAGAGCGCGAAAGGTGCTGGCATTTATCAAACATAGTTCAGCGCTGCACAGTTATCGCCTGCACCTGCAACCAGGACCCTGCTTGGCTCCATTCTGGAGCTTGTAAACAAAGACATGACACTGCCATCCAAAACCAACCCAAATCCCCAACGATCATTGCAACGGTGCCGCCTTCTCTGCTTTTCAGAGATCCCACTCTTTTCATTCAACAGTTTTGGGCCACTTAGCACTAAAAAGACATTGAGGTGCTGGAGCAGGTCTCTTCTCCCAAGTCACAGGTGACGGGACAAGAGGAAACGGCCTCAAGTTGCACCAGGGAAGGTTCAGATTGGATATTAGGAACAACTTTTGCACTGAAAGGGTTATTAAGCCTTGGAACAGGTTGCCCGGGGAAGGGGTTGAGGCACCGTCCCTGGAGGTATTTAAAAGCCGGGTTGACATAGAGCTTAGAGACATGGTTTAGTGATGGTTTTATCAGAGTTAGGTTGATGGTTGGACTAGATGATCTTAAAGGTCCCTTCCAACCCAGACAATTCTATGATTCTATGAAGACATCTGTTTTTTTCTAACACTCCAGAATGCCTTATGGCTGCTCCTGTGAAAAAAGAATGGATGAAAAATTCCCCATGTTTTGGATATTCCTCCCTTCCTTTGTAATAACAAACACCCCGGGCCCATTGCTGCCTTAAGAGCATGGTATACTCCAAGCCACTTTCTTATTTACTTCAAGTATTAAGTTGATTAACAAACCAAGAGGATATTAACTGTATCTACATACCTGTTACAACCATTAATCTGTGTGCCGTTGTGCAGTGTAGAACAAGCCAATATTAAATAAAACGAGGAGCTCATCTCCCAAAGGGTACAAACCTTTAATAGTCCTGTCCCCTTTCCTGGGAACATGCCATGTGCATAACTAATTTTTCCTTCCAGGTGTCAGAGTTCTGCCAGATCCAGCTAAGAAAAATGCTTTGCCTCAATCTATTTCTACGTGGCTCAAGGGATAAAAGGCAGGAAGGTTCAGATCAAAAGCCTCAGATTAATTGCTGGAACAGCCAGCAACGTGCTCCTGTAACGGACCGACTCCTTTTCTATGAGAAGGAGGATGGGGAGGAGGTGCCAAAGGACCAGGGAGCGAGCCACATCCTTGTGTGAGAGAGTTTTGCATCTACTCCAGCCACTGGATCTGGAAGGATTTGGATCTGAAGAAGGAATAAGTCAGAATAACTCAGAAATAGGTAAGGAACGTCCAGGGGCAGAGCACAGAATAGACCTGAGAGCACCTTTGGGATTACACTACAACAACACAAGGTCCATTAAGGCCCCTCTGTTGACAGTAGAGGGCAAGAAGATGTAGGACACCCAGCACGCTGTTAAGGAGTTAGAGCTACCCTCTTCGCCAGCCCTCGGGCACCATCCACATCACTCATTACCAAAGCGACAGAGGAGAACAAGGACCTCATTCACACTCACATAAACCAGGAATAAGAGCACAATTATACCAAAGTCAATGAAGTTAAGACGAGAACAGATTCTGTCTTGTTGAAGAAGGCGTTTGGATATATTATGCAGGAATCTTTACAGTGTAATATTTGGCCTTGGAGATGACACTGCAATTTCATCAGATAATTAAAAGACTGAACCAAATACTACTTTAAAAGACGCTAAAAAGATGCCCCTGCACCTAAATAGTACTAATGTTAGGACTGAAATAACATTAAAGGGAGAGACTAATTCTGGCCTTACTTTCACTAATTGAGAAAATGTTCAGCAGATGGTTTTATGAGGCAACCAAAGGTAGAAACTGCCACATCAGCCGTCCCTATATAACTTAATTAAACAACACACACGACTCCAATGCACTGTACACAGTCTCTGGGGAGAGGCACCGAGGAGGCGGCGGCCGTGGCTACCGAAGGTTAATCACATTGCCTAATGTGCTCGCGTGCTCCGGTGGCCGGGAGGGCAGGAAAGCCAAGTCACATCCCTGACAGCATATAGACATCGCAGATCAATGCGGGACAGAGGCAGTCGAGTGAATCAGATGGTAACAACCGCTTTGTGGTTTCCATATGGAACCACCGGAAGGCCTTCGGAAAGACATTAAGGTCTTTAACGAGATAGTGGGGCTCCAGGAAGATAATTTAGACAAGCAATTGAGTTTATGCAGCAGAACGACTGTTTATGATGAACTGCAACCAGTCAGCTCAGAAACAAATCAGGACAAGAAAGCTGGGATTTAGACAAAAAGAAGCCCATGAATATCAGTAAAAACAGGAGAAACCTTAAGTACAGATTATTATTATTATTATTATTTTATAATCAGTCGCCACTTAACAACACCTGACATCAGCAGGAAGTCTTGGTGAGGGGGTCAGAGTGGGAATTGCATCTGGGGATGTAATTGTAGGGACTGTGCACGCCAACCCCCAGGTGGGGGCTGTTTTTAATAAAATCCAACTATAAACCCTGATTTGTGATCAAGAAGAAAGATTCTCCAGTCCTCTAAATATTAACATTTTGATTCTTTTGAAGATTGACATCCATATTGGATCGCCTTACTTTGTCCAAAGTTTTTCATAATTTCCTTCTAATTTTGCTGCTGAACCTGAGAAATGCCAGTCAAATATGTCATCCTCTAAAAATTACAGAGCGGAGTAAACCAGATGAAAATGAAGGGACTGGATGACGCAAAATGGATGATGAAAAACAAGCCATGCCTTTTCAGCCGGTACCTAAAAATTTGGGAAAATACGTTCAATTCACCACGTCTCCATAGCTGCAGGTACATCGATCCATTGACCCAAGCGCTGGGCCGAGGTATAAATTATACTCACACTGTGTAACTGCCATTAACAAAATAAACAGTTTCTTTGTTTGGCTGCAGGATAACAATTATCTATAGATCTTTTGCTAAAATCCTGCTACAAGATAGACCCAGGATGACAACAAAATCCTCAGTGCAGGGTCTTGCATTAAGTTTATGCGTTCGGACTCCTCAGAAACAGCGATTTCTTGTCCAAATCATTGCTAAAGAGGTTAGATAAGATGTTACTTATCGTATTCCAGCCAGCCTTGGGTTTACACCACATTCCTTCCTAAATCAATCTGAATGTGCTTCCCAGTTCCATGTAAGCCAGTACCTGAGGCTTTGTGGAAATGCAAATATTACTGCAATAATTCACAAGGGGTCCCAGCCTCCTACCAAGAGAGGCTCGTCTATTAACAACCATCCTTCATTCATCCAGTAAAACTTTACTGGTTACAGATGAACCTTTATTCATCCAATAATGTGTATTGTTGATGGATCTCTAGCCGACCTCAACTCTGCTGCACCCTTCCAACCTACCGGCCTGGCCAGCTGTAATTACAAGGGGGTAACAACCGGATTAATTTTCCTCTCTACTTTCTCAATGCAGAAAAGAAACACAGAGTACAGCAATACGACCTTTAAGGGCTACAGAAACTTGGGTAGTTCCACAAAGAGCAAAATGAATACTCCTCAATATTAAATCATAGAATCATTTCAGTTGGAAGGGACCTTTCAGATCATCGAGTCCAACCATCAGCCCAGCACTGCCCAAACCACCACTAATCCACGTCCCCCAGCACCACATCTGCCCGGCTTTTAAATCCCTCCAGGGATGGCGACTCCACCACTGCCCTGGGCAGCCCATTCCAAGGCTTAATAACCCTTTCCATGGAGGAATTTTCCCCAATATCCATCCTAAACCTCCCCTGGGGCAACTTGAGGCCATTTCCTTTTGTCCCATGGCCTGTTCCTTGGGAGAAGAGACTGACACCCCCCGGCTACACCCTCCTTTCAGGGAGTTGCAGAGAGCGAGAAGGTCTCCCCTCAGCCTCCTGTTCTCCAGGCTGAACACCCCCAGCTCCCTCAGAAGTTCTCCAGACCCTTCTCCTTGTGCTCCAGACCCCTCACCAGCTCCGGTGCCCTTCTCTGGACACGCTCCAGCCCCTCAAGGTCTTTTTTGTGGTGAGGGGCCCAAAACTGGACACAGCCCTCGAGGTGGGGCCTCACCAGTGCATTAAAATTGGCATTTGTAAAGGTGACAGGTAGTTTATAGGCCTCTTTCTGATCAACACATCCACAAAAGTACACTTCAAACCCAGCCCAAGTTACTTGCTGAATGATTTCAAAGGCAAGTACATATCACACCTGAAAACAAAGCTCAGCTTGCCTCTTCTCCAGTCAAAACTATCCCCGTACACAACCGGATACAGACTACACCCTCACACAAGTCCTTAAGACCGAAATTTTTTTTTTTTTAACTTTCCGGAGTTCAAAATATATCCTACTAACCCTAATGGGCCCAATTTCCCACTACTTATAGCCATGCAGAGTAAGGCATGTGCAAAGCAACACCTAAGTGGATGAAAAGCTATTACCGTGATTTGGCAGCATTTTACATTCACTTAGCACTAACTTTGCACGGGCTTAAATGACTACGCAAGGTGTGAGGCAGGAAAAAAAAATAAAAATCAACCACATCAAAGTTAACACAGTCATTTCTGACTCCAAGAGGATTGAGTTTGGTCTGAATAAGACTGCTGTCTCTTTGCTTACGTGGCAGAACTATTCCTAGGTTCCCATCCACCCCCTCCAAACACTGGCAGGCAGGAAAACATGGCAAAACACTATCCAGGAATAAATCCTGATCGATAATAGACATGTTTCCTTAGCAATAGGGATCTTCATCCAACAAATAAATCTTGGGGATTTTTTTCCCCCCCTTTGAATCACTGAATTTGAGAGAAACACCTCATTTGTATCAGTCAAGGAAATGAGAGCTCACCTGGAAGGATGAGACCCCACCTTTCCATAGGATGCTACAGCAGTAAAATACAACAAACCCCCTCTAACATCTCATGGGACACTGTGACCTTCCACTTTCCGTGGCCTGACAAAACCAAGGCCATAAAACATGAATCATATCTTAGTCAACCCGAGCCATTTAGCTGTCGCTGCCCTGAAGCTAATAAAGTCAGGAGGTTCCCGGTCTCCTAATGCTGCTCAAAAATGCATATATGAGATGAAAGGAATCAATCCCAGCCTGGATATTCTGCGTGGCGGTGTGTGTTAAAGATAAAGTTTCCTGCGAGACGCAAACCCAAATGAGAAGTGTGTGGACGCATACAGCTCCTGCATCCAGAGAAGGGACTCATCCTGACTAGTAAAATTATAGAAGATAGCAGGAAAAGAGTTACAGCCCTGAATAAAGTTTAAACTTATGACCCTTATTCTTTGCTGCACTTTATGGAGTAAATTCGTGTTAAAGCAAAAAGTGTGCTGAATGCTACCAAGTCAGCACGGTGGCTTTTTGTTCTAATGGAGGACTATTACTCTCCAGGAGAGCAAAAGATGCAGCTCTGCCGTGGGTCTGAGATTCCCCGGGGCATCATCATCGCTTTTAAGCAAAGAATGCAGATAAAGAGGAAAGAATTTGACTCTCAATTTCTCTGCGTTGAATCAAGAGCACAGAAAGCTGCGATGCAACAAACTACGTAGAAAATTAGATAAAAAACATCTTTCTAAGAGAGCTCTGGGTATCTGCTTCTCAGGGACATTAAATATCCCCTTGTCCTGCCAAAATGACTTTCCTTCCGCAGTTATACACATTAACTGGTTCAGTGACTATTTCATTAATGATTTCTGTAGGTCTTTGGGACTTGGGAATTCTGCCTGCGATCACCCTGAGCTGTGGACTACAGAAATCAGAAGCCAGATAGCTGTTCTTTGAGATAATCTGGACTAAGTACACTGAAATCAGCAGTTCCACCAACCGCACAGCTGTGCAAGATCAAAATCTGGCGTCGGGTGGAACAGAGCACATTTACTTTAAAACCGGTCTGAGTGGCAAAAAAATGTTTGCCTTAAGCAGATGATTACTATTAAATATAGGAAGATATATGGTGCCTTTGAAGCAGTCCGAATGATTCCATTTTAAGAAAAGAATTAGTCATAACAGCTCAGAGGATGAGACATGGTTAGCAGGGTTCAGTTCCAACAGAGATTCCTTATGCATTGATACAGATAAATTAATGATCGACAATCCAGGGAAAAAGCTCTAAATTGAACCCTCATCGTTCTTTTTAAAGGGAAAACCAGAGTGGACAGAGAAGCTGCTGCTCAGAATAGAAAGATGCTATTGCCGCGTTTTAAATAAGGACATCTGGAATAACATCATTTGCTGATTTAAAGTCAGGCTTTCCACCGGCTCTGAAAGATTTCTCAATCGTTTACTCTCTCAACACGGTTTCAGGGAGAAAAAGCCTCCCTGAAGGCCAAGCAGCAGGGAAGGCAGCCCGTCAGCAGCCTGTCCCCAAGCCTGCCGCACAGACAGACGTCCCCATGCCTGGCACCGCTGCCAGACACGCACACGGTCCCTCCGTGCCCTCCTTGTTGGCAAACTGGATCAAATGCTATAAAAAGCTGCTGCAAAACCAACCAGCAGCTAATGCAAGTGGGAGTAAGAATATAGAAGAGCGTGTTTGCTACGGGATACAAAATCCCTGTCTCAGAAGAGTCAGGGCTTTACAGTCGTGTCCCCAGGCTCTTGCTGTGTGATCCCAAGCCAGCTACTTGAGTGCTTCATGACTTGGCTTCTCCCTCCGTAACAATATCTGAGAGAATGCATGTTCACTAAACAAACATATATTGTAAGGAACGGCAGCATCACTTGTACTACTGACAACTGACCCCAGACACAGAGACCTGAGCTTCACCGAGAAGCGTCCCCCCCCTTTTAACATAACATCACATGGACGGCACAAATCCAGAACATCAACCAAAACCAAGTTCCCATCCTGAAACAGAAATGCCCCAGAAGCTCTGCAGCGGTCATTTAGCTGTTGTGATCACTCACACACGGGAGATGTGCGGAGACAACGGTACAAAGCAACATAAAGCCTTGAGTCTGAGGAAAACGCGTGTATGGGCAAAACTGTGCAGTGCCACCACCTTCCACTCCCTTCAGAGTGACGTTATATGAACCATATTCTGGTTTTACATCACCACAGTAAGATGGGGTTGTTCAGCCTGGAGAAAAGGAGGCTGAGGGGAGACCTTCTCGCTCTCTCCAACTCCCTGAAAGGAGGGTGTAGCCGGGGGGGGTTGGTCTCTTCTCCCAAGGAACGGGCGATGGGACAAGAGGAAACAGCCTCAAGTTGCCCCAGGGGAGGTTTAGGATGGATATTAGGAAAAATTTTGACACTGAAAGGGTTATCAAGCCTTGGAATGGGCTGCCCGGGAAGGGGTTGAGGCACCATCCCTGGAGGGATTTAAAAGACGGGTTGACATAGAGCTTAGAGACATGGTTTAGTGATGGTTTTATCAGAGTTAGGTTGATGGTTGGACTAGATGATCCTAAAGGTCCCTTCCAACCTAGACATTCTATGATTCTATGATTCATACATACAGGGCTGCGTTCTCTCTGTACACAGTCAAAAATAATCCATTTTGAAAGATGCTACTGCACAGTTGCCTCAACTTATACTCCACATCAACTGCTCAGAGGCAATTATTTTTTCACTTTCCTTTAAATGCCTCGTGCATCTGCTTGTCCATCAAGGTCCTGCAGCATTTTAAAGCCTTTGCCATCCATGTCCCACTGTGAGCGCAGGAGATGGGTGGCTCGTTATGTCGAGTGTGACATATTAGAGACACCTGATTAGCTAAAACCTGAACTTAAATTTAAAAAAAAAAAAATTATCAAAAACCCACCCAAAGAGGCCTCCAAAAATTGAGAACTAGAGAGGAAAAACAGGTCGCAGGATATTATTTAGGGAGAACAGAGAGAATACTATTAATACCTTAGAGAAAAATTTCAAAAGTATCTATTTCTGTACCAGCACAATCTAAAAAAGAACACTGTCTTACGTTTTAAATTCTTAATGACTTAAGTGACTGGATACCCAACCTTTTCTCCCGGATTTCAGCACAAGAGCAGAAAGGAAAAAGGTATCATGGTTTCTGGGCCAAGATCTGAAAATAAGGTGCAACGTATAATATTTTCGATTCAATGGCTACCTAACCTGTCCGTCACTGCTTCCACCTGCGAGCGTGCAAAAGATGGTCTTGTAAGGTCCTCAAGAAATGAGTCCTCTTGCACATAAGAATCTCAAAAAGTTCAAGTCTTCACAAGCACCTTGGGATCTGAGAATAATAAAAGTGATAAATGCTCATTTAGGCCTTGGCCCAGCAGTATCTGAATGGAAGCCTTAGAAATTACATCCCTATATGTAAGACCAAATAATAACTGAGCGTAACTGCCTCCTTCCCAGTCCCACAAGCGTTTGGTGCCCCAGTATAGCTCCAGCAGAGCTCTACAGCCCACTTGGAGTTGGACTCGATGATCCTTATGGGTCCCTTCCAACTTGAGATATTCCATGATTCCATGACTTCAGTGCCCCCCCCAAGAGCACTGGGTGCTCCTGCAGGACTGAGCTCTATCGAAAGGGAAGAATGGGATGGTTTATGGGCACAAATGCTCCACTGCAAGTATTTTACTAACAGGAGCAAAACCAAACAACTGCTGGAAACCACCCTCTACGCAAAAACGAACAGTCCTGGAGCTGGCCAAATCTGAGTAATATTCACACTCCTCCCTGGCTTCCAAACCTTTTCTTTTTTCATATTAGTCCAATCTCAGAGTAATGAATTTTTTAAACTATCAAACCTCTGTTATAGTGATTGCTGGAGTTTTGAAGTATGGAGAAAATTAACACAAAGTTACAAGAAAAAAAAAAAATCAAGGTTCAAATAAACGTCCAGTAACTTTTAATATTTGCAGTAATAGGATTTGGTGCAGTAATTTATAATTTTTGTACAAGCAACAGCTAAGATTAATGTTGGTAGTTATTATATGCAATAATTATAGGCTTTTTAGAAGCTGCCTGGCTGGAGGGACACTGCCTGTTTGTACAAAAGATAATTATGGGACAAATTTAATTTTCCCATTCCCTTAGTTAGGCAGCTGCTGTAGATAAACACATACCTCATTTTCAAGTGCTTGCTCCTTATCGCTGTCTTTGAAGTGTCACAACCCTCATCAAAAACTGAATTTTCATTCACTGCCCAAATCCAGCAGAGTTTATCTGGGTACTTACACAACTCCCCTCATTACTGTTACTTTAGTACTTTATGGCCTGGGAGACTGTTAGCCCAAAAAGCCCCTCTCTAAAATAAAGGCCTGGACAGGCTGGAGAGCTGGGCGGAGAGGAACCTCATGAGATAAAAAAGGGCAAGTGTAGGGTCCTGCACCCTGGGAGTAATAACCCCACGCACCGGTACAGGTTGGGGGTGACCTGCGGGAAAGCAGCTCTGCAGAGAGGGACCTGGGAGTCCTGGGGGACAACAAGTTGCCCACAGGCCAGCAATGGGCCCTTGTGGCCAAGAAGGCCAAGGGTCTCCTGAGGGGCATTAATAAGAAAGTGGCCACAAGCCGAGGGAGGTCATCCTCCCCCTCTGCTCTGCCCTGGGGAGGCCCCATCTGGAGCACTGGGACCAGTTCTGGGCTCCCCAGTTCCAGAAGGTCAGGGAACTGGTGGAGAGGGTACAGCGGAGGCTACAAAAACACTCAGGGACTGGAGCATCTCTCTTAGGAGGAAAGGCTGAGGGACCTGGGGCTGTTCAGCTGGAGAAGAGCAGCCCGAGAGGGGGTCTCATCGATGCTGAGCAATAGCTAAAGGGTGGGGGGCAAGAGGATGGGGCCAGACTCTTCTCAGTGGTGCCTGGGGACAGGACAAGGGGCAACAAGCCCTCCTAAAAGGGGAAATAGAATGATTCACCCAACCCTGACATGATGCCACCTCCAAGTCTGGACAGGCTGGACACACCACAGCTTTCTCCCCACAACGGACAAACAAATCACGCTTTGCTTTCCCTAAAGTGTAGAACATTTTTGATTGTATCAACATCAGCAGTTTGGTTTGGAGCAGCAGAATGGATTTTGAAGCAATTCCCAATTGTTTTCATTTACAGCATGTTGGTTGAGTCCACAGAGCGGTTTTGGCAGGAGCCAAGTAGCTTTCTTCCAGTTCAGCTCTGGAAGCTCTGTTCAAAGACTTTGCAGCACGTAATGGGGCTGTGACCTTCCAAGCCAGCTCCCAAACACTGCTCTGATACCTTCCAGCGAGTATCAAATTCTTTTCACTCTGCAAACCCCAAATCCTGTTGGTTGTGAAAAGGTTGGCCCTGGAGACCAGACTAGGTGTTATCTGAGGTGACCTTCTCCTGAATCACATATAATGCAATTACGGAGCTTCAGCACCAACTATTCCAACTGATCTGCTCCTACTACGACAGCTGATCTGCCAGTACGGCCTTTAAGCCCAAACCAAAGTCAGACCAAGAGCAATACAACAGGAAAACATGCAGTTATGGGGGTCCACGTACCTCCTTCTGCCAGGAGAGTAAACCAGGACAATCCCATCCCGGTCAACTCAAAAAGAGCAGAGAGCACTTGCTGTATTTGGGTCTTCTGTTTACCCAACATATCCCAGGGACTTGTGAAGGTCTTTAAAACACGGTTTATAACCCAGAATAATCTTGAAGGAAAGAAGTTGCTGCAGAGTTTGATCACGCAATCCATCTCCAGTATTTTCCCTTGCAGAACTCCATTCTCTCATCTCAAGCCAAAGAGTTTTGCCATTAATTTCCTGGATTAAAAGCCGGATGAGGCTTTCAGCCCAGAACTCTGTTGGCTGCTACCTGCTAGAAGAAAAGCCTTCAAACATCCCTCTTGCTGCTACACAATTAATTTCTTCTCCCGCAGGCTTTCAGAGTCTATTGAATTTTACTTTTTTCCCCCCCTCTGCTGACTCTTCCACCCTCTCTAGAAAGTGTTGCTTATAAGTTAACAGGCAGAAAGAGAATTAATGAGATGAACACAAAGAGACTCCAAGTGGTTTCCTCATTCAGAGCAAACTTCATCCTGCACAGGGTTGCCCATTTCCTGTAGTCAAAATCAATTGTTAGTTAAAACAGAGGCTTCAAAACCAGTAATTTCCTGCTATCTTCCTTTTTGTGTCAAAATATTTACTTTCCCTTTTTTTCTTTGGTACTGTCACCCCTAATTCTGCTCGTCGAAGCTGTTGTCACGCAGGGAGCTGCAAACCTCACTACCGTGAATTTACATTTACGATTCCTGCTCTTGGAATGAAATTCACCTCTTTGGCTCAACTCCCCTTCAGTCCCGTTGGTTTACAACCAGGATCTGCCAGTAACTTCTCGTTTCATCTCCAAGATATTTAATTCCCCGTTCTGGATCCCTCCCCTCTGTAGAACACGCATGAATTTTCTGTGATTCTTTCTTATCTTTTATCTATTTTGATTATAAAGTTCCTGTGCCAAGGGCTGTTTCTCACCACACTTCTACAACGCCAACACATTGGGATGCTTGTCTGAAATAAGGGTTCAAGATGACAATCCAATTAATTTTCAGAATACAAATATAAATAACTGGAAGGGCTGGGAGCGTGTTCAGTACAGCAGGCTGACCTCGGAGCAGTTACAAGAGAGTTAATCATTACTTTCTCTCCATGGTTTTTCCTCCCAGAAGAACATCTGTTCCTTGGAAGTGTGTGCAGCATCGAAAGCAATTTTCCTGGGTGTTTTTGTTTGTTTGTTTGCTTTTGTGGACATATCACAGCAGAGAAGAGCTGTTCCAGACACCAGACTTACCCCTCTGAAGATTGTTCTATCTACATTTATCCTTGAACTTGTTTCGAATCGCATACATTCAAAACAACGTTCCGAATTTGTCCTTCAAGTTAAGAAATCTATAATTTGGAGCTTGTTCACAGAAAGATAAAGAACATTAAAGCAGCTGGCGAGTACAAAAACTCAAGAACAAAACTAGTCTCAATATCAAAACCACATTTCAGTATAATGGACCATATAATTAATCCATGAACGAGATGACAAAGTCCCTAATCATAGAGAGAGTCAGCTGCTTCTTTGTCGATTTGGTTACTAACTCAACTGTTTCATTTAATACTCTGAGTTAATGAGGGGTCTCATATCCTAACAAGCTGAACATTAGTGCATTTCTACACTGAATGGAAGAACCTCAGAAGGTTTAGTGGCAAACAGAAGCAGCAATTATTAAAATTAAGAGGTGACAATGATGTTGGGAGTTTATACGAGTTCACAGTGGGTTCGAACCAGAAATCACTACCTTGGAAGTTAGTTTTACTTGGAAATTTATTTACTGGGAAGACAACTCATTAGAAACTCATTTCAGAGCAGAGAAAGAAAACTCGTGACTGCGGGGCTGTGGGAAAATCCCTTCCCGGTGAGCACTTCCTAGGAAACAAGGTTAACACCTGCAAGCACCCTTCAGCAAAGGGCTTGGCGTGTTTCTTTTTCTTAGCCCATAATAAGTCTTCTGGTAGAACTGACTCCCACACAGATTAATGACCTGGAGTTATTAAAACGTCGTTTAGCATTCCCAATTAAAAGCTCCTTTTTTTTTTTTTTTTTTTTTTTTTGGTATATCAATTTGCATAATTACATCGGATATTACAGGGCCCGGTTCTCCTTTACCCCAGAGTCTCTTTACACCATCTTGATAGCACGAAGCTTTCCACCCCAGCATCACACCTGAACGGCTTTTCATTTTAACTACGGCCTTTGCTTCCCCCTTGTCCTCCTCCGTTAATCGCCGCTCTGGAGCTGGGGGCGGCTGCCGCTGTTTGCCACGCAGGAAAGCCCATAATTTACACTAATATTTCTAAGAAAAATAAACCAGCAAAATGTGTAGCAGTGCGGCGTGTAAACCTAAATAAAGGATATGGACAGCTGTCCTTGCGATGCGTTGTTATTTAGGATGTTCTAAAACATCATTAGTTTAATTGAATATATATTTAAATGGAGTGTTTCAATGGTTATTCTGAATGTACAGCTAGTTGGAGAAAATTAACACAATCTATTTACTTCAAAAGGCTTTGGAATGAGTAAATCAACATCATTTACAAATTACATTATAGCACTTCTAACAATTTATGTCATTGAATTCACGAGTGCTGTAGGGAGCAGTTTGGTTGCAAATGTTTTGGGAAAGAGCTGGCTTAGGACTTTGGGAGCTTAGCGAATGCCGTATAAATTCTCACAACAGCTACAGCCTATGGCCTTCCCTGGTTCAAAACACTTATGAGTGACTTATGAGAGCTTTGTGGGCTTATACTTTAAATAATGCTCTGCTTTTAGAAGGGGAAAAGAATACAAAAAGATAACTAATAAGCACGTTCCTCCCATAAATGTGTATTTGCGTAACCTTGCAGGAAAGAACTCCAGTTTGGAGCTCCTGCCTATCAGTGCTGCCCCAATACGTCAGAGGGACCCCCCGATTTCATACCAGCGATGAATCAACCTGCAGAGCCTGAAGCAGAGATTTGGCAAAGCTCAGAGGAGCTGCTCGGGGCTCAAGGTCTGTAGGCAAAACCGCTGCGGAGGGAGAGTGCTCAGGTAGAGCTTCTGGAGGGCAAAGATGCCACCCTTAGACCCAATGAGGCCAGGAGTAACGAGGGAGAGAGACTGCTGAGCCGGGGTCTAAATGCTCCTCGACCCTCAAAAAACACCTGGCGCAGAAAATTCCTTGAGAGCCCTCTTTGTCTACGGGGATCTAAGGATGAGCACTTCAGTTTGTCTTTTGACTTCCACAGATTCGAAAGTACCCATCTCCCCCAGCCCCCGTCTCCTCCAGCCCCCTAACCCTTTGGTTATTTCATAGAATCATAGAATTGTCTGGGTTGGAAAAGACCTTTAAGATCATCTAGTCCAACCATCAACCCAACTCTGATAAAAACCATCACTAAACCATGTCTCTAAGCTCTATGTCAACCCGGCTTTTAAATCCCTCCAGGGATGGTGCCTCAACCACTGCCCTGGGCAGCCCATTCCAACACTTAATAACCCTTTCCATGGGAACATTTTTCCTAATATCCAATCTGAACCTCCCCTGGCGCATCTTCAAGGCAACTGAAGAGCAAACTCACCTAAATGCACAAAATATGAAGGTTAAAAAATTCATTCCTGCATATTTCTTAACCTGCCTCAACACTTGGAAAACAAGAAGAAATAACGGCATGTGCATCTGTCATGGGAAGGGACGCATCACTGCTTTATTTTCTTCCCATTTGTGGGACAAATTCAAGCTTCCAGTGAAAAAGCTGCTTAAGATGACACACCTTTAGCAGCTATTGCTACTACAAACGAAGTAAAATATTCCCATCCAGCTTATGTTGTAGCCACAAGTCATTATTGGCATTTCTTGTGTCTGATGTACCTCTCCAGAAGCAACCGAGAGAACCCCCAATTCATACATTCGCTCACAACATTGGAATAATTAGATTATGCTGTGTGGCTAGCGCTTTATAACGCAACCTGTCAATTTTTGACCCCAAAGGCAGATGGAGTTCTTACCCAGAGATGGATATTTTGGATGCCAGGAGAAGTCAGAAGGGACAGAGAATAGTTAATAGCAAAGGGATGTTTTTCTGAAGGACAAAGGACATATCTGGCTCTTATGTAGTTGATCTCTACGAGCTTCACACATCAAGCAGGTCCCGGTACCCGGCAGCGGGAGAGCAGAGCTCTCGCAGCACCACAAGGACTCCATTAGGACACTGGAAACCTGCCGCCGTGACCAGGACGAAACTGCGTCTGCAGCAAATGGCTCATAAGATTTAGCCTGATGGATATCTTATTTTACATCCTTGAGCATCCCTAATGGTTTGTGAAACAAGAGTAAACAACATAATGGATCAAAGCTGGGATAAGCTACTCTCCAGAGACTTGATTTAGATAATAAGATGAAATAAGCTATGACAATTTAAAAAAAAAAAAACGATGGTATAAAAGCAAGATAGATATTTGCCAAAAAGGGGCTGACAAAAGCATTGCTAATACCTTCCCCTCTGGTACCCCAGTGCCAATAGTGATCCATCTCAAATCTTAATTCTCCTTGCGTAGCTGGTGGGCCAACTGAAATCAATAGTATTATTATCAGTTCTTTTAAAACATAGCCATACGTTTGAGGCGCTTCGTTGGACCGGATCTTTTTGCAGAGGTAAACTGCACGTCTTAAAAGCAGTTCCACAAAAGACGGCAACTACATAGTGTCACCAAATTCCTACCTTGTTTATTTTACATATGACTTGACAGAACCGAAACTGTTTTAAATAAATTTAAATGGAAGAAAGACCCTCTTTTAATATTTTAATGTTACCTATAGAAAACTGCACAAGTAGATCATAACTTGGGTGCAAAATGGCTGTTTGTTCCCAATATTTAATTATAAAAAAAATAATCTTTGGAGGTTCTAAAGAATACCATGGCGAACAAAGTCTATTAATCTGCTTTTATGCTGTCCTACAACAGTCATCCACTTACACGGTAGGAAAATGGGTGTTAACTCAGCTATTTTTTGTTATCATAATTTGAGAGAGTGGTTATTTATTCTGATGGATGGACTTATTTTTACAGAAAGTATAAATAACATTAACAGATGTGTACTTGGTGGTTCTGGAGAAAAAAAGAGAGGAAAAAAGGGAGGAAAAAAGGAGAAGAAAAAGAAAAGTCATCATCCAAAGCCTAGTAGAGCCAATGAGAAAAGATTTCACCAGGCTTTGGAACAAGCCCAGCCCCAGGGTTGTTCTCTCATTTCTAATGTTCTCGCACTGAGCTGGTGGCTGCATTCTACTTCAGCCAGTTGGACTGGAGAAAAGGCAGGAAACTTCTTTAAAACCCACTTGAATGAGGCACTTTGAAGAGGAAGCAAATGAAGTAGGTAAAGACATTTTTTTTTTCAAAAAGCCAAACATGTAAAAAGTCATTCTTGTCCAACAAACCAACAGAAAGCACAGGACCAGCTCTAACCGGAGTAGCAAAATGACGCCTGGACACCCCTCTAAAATAGCCATTGATTATACTCCAGTCTTCCCTTCCCTTATGTCCATTAAGAAACACAATAAATCAATGAAACCGCATCCAGTTTTTACACACAAAGCTGACAGCAGGGCCCAGTTTTCTTTGAGGAATCAAACAGAGACTCCCCAATGGGCAAGGGAATCTAAGCGAGTGAAAAATCCCAAATTAGTGAAAAATACAAAACTAACATCCTCAGTGGAGATCTGCCAGCTGGCATCTGCTGAGGGTCCCAGCTCTCTGTATTTGAGGGGAAAGGACTCTATACCAAAGAGTTAATATAGTGGCCATTAAAAAGCCAGCGTGGGCCAATTGTGGCCGTGCTGCCGTAGCAGAGATAACCATAACCTGTCTCTGCATTAGCCTAAGAAATGACAGTGACAGTTGTGGGATCTGCTGATTTATTTTAAATAGCCACTGCTGCACCAGCAGGCAAAGCAAACTACTCTGTTTTTCAAGTAAAAAAGCAAGGGGGGTGGGGGGGAGGCGTGGGGGGGAGGCGTGGGGATGGGGTGGGAGGGAAAAAAGAAAACTTTTTTTAATAGCAGCTAAATGTCACCATATTAATTCTTGCAGGGCTGAGAACACCCCGCAGGCTTAACCTTTAGGATTACTGAATTCCTGAAAGCAATAACAACCCTCTGCATCTGCCAGATAACCCCTAGAATGAAATCCCCATTTACACATTTAGTATCGAGACGTACCGCCGGGCGCGTCGGGTTTGGTTGCAATCCCACCTTGCCCCAAAGCTTCTTCACCAACACACCCAAAAAAACAAGAGAAATGACCGCCACAAACGATGCCCCAAAAGAGGGCTGGGTGAAACCTGAGGTCGCCGACAGTCATCAGTATTTAGGTGATACAAGAACGGAGACCCCAGAACCCAGGTCCGCACTGAAGTAACTCGGCTGTGCACTGGTGCAAGAACATCTTGGTCCAGTTCTGGGTTTCCAACATGCCTCAGTGTCATCTCTGATCACTCCGATCTCAGCTGATGAAGCCAAGACCCCTGCTTTGCCGCTCGCTGTCAGGCCAACTCAGCTGGACGCTTCGCCCTGGGCATCCCGTTTGCAAGCAGCATGGCTAGAAAAGCCTATGGCAAGCAGCAGAAGGGATTAGCATAAATTGCTCCCTAAAGTTTGCTTCTCAACAGGTTGCGGGGAGGAAACGCGCCAGATGCTCAACTAATGCTAAGTTAGATCCCATTTATACAGCCAAGCATCTGCTTTTTACGTTTTAAAATTTCTTTAGGTGGAGCGTACTGAGAAAGGTCATTACTAACCTAAGCATCAAACTCCTGCGATGTGTAAATCAACGTACCTTCAAGGCTTCTTTCTGCTTGCACCAGTCTGTGGTGGTTAACGCTAATTAAACACCTAACCCAAGAGCAGCTCATGAATATATGGAGAGATAGTTGACCCATATGATGCTCCTCCTTTGCAGGGTCTCTGACATGAATGCAAGCCCGACCACACCATATTTTGCCTTGGGTCATTCAAAACACAAGTTACTACACACTGTGCCAAAGAGGCAACTCTGGTAGATAGGAATTTTAAGCCCTTCCCTTTTAAAAGCCATGGCTTTTTTTTTTTTCTGCATGTCCATCCACAGGGCACGTTCATTTGAAGCAGAACAAAGAAGCGTAATTCAAACTCAGCCAAAGTTACCAAACTCCCCTCATTCTCACCACAATGAAGACCTGCTTGCTTTTTTTTAACTTCCAAATTTCTTTTTAATGGAACTTAGTATAGCCTAAATTTTTAAATAGGCAGAAAAGAGCGCGGGTAAAAATAGCTTGAGAGGCAATTGTCCTAGGAAACCACTTCCAAATCTCACATCAACACATGGCTGTAAGTTACCGTTATTGGTACGGCTCTGCTGAAGGATGGATGGGGATGCGATCGCAGCGGAAATCACGTCAATCAAGCTTTGCAAGTAACGAATGTATTATACCTATGACACATCTAGTTAAGTTAGAAGCTACACGTACAGAAATGCTGCCACCTGGAATGGGTTTTGCTGTCGTACCGCGGAGATCAAGGAGACAGAGAAGGAAGACGACCATACGGAGCCCTGGGCCACAGCACTCTCACTTGGACGCCGAGGAGATTTGGCCTCGACGATGGGACTGTGTGACAGGCTGAAGATTAGCTCACACACCGGGCCGAGAGAGCCGTGCCAGTTTTAAAATGCACGTCTCCTGTAAATCATCCCAGTCCCTTCACCAGGCGAAGAGCTAAACACTTCCCAGTTAACCCTTCCCTACGCCGTCCCATCAGGACGCCTCAAACCACGCTACGTTGAACCAAAACCAACACGCGAATCATAAAACGCAGAAGAAAAAACTAGCTCAGGTGCCAGAAAATGAACAACTAAATTGGAATTCTGATGTGTTAGAGGAATCAAGCAGTCTATCAGTATACATCCCAAAACGCTACCAGAGCAATCCAAAACGCTTGTCACAAGCAGCATTAACAGCATCCGAAGGGTTTGCATATGGCCTTAAAACTTAAAATCTGCAAATGGTCTTGCAGCAAGCAATCTGTGCAACCCCGTTTAATGGGAAGCGGTTGGGAATGCTGTCATTTGGGCTGGCATCTTTGGCAAGAGATCCCTGCTTTTCTGCAAGAATTCAACAGTAAAGAAGCATTGCCCCAAAGGAAATAATTAATTTTAAAAAAAAAAAAAAAAATCAACATGAGCTTTACACTGGAACTATACTAATTATAAAAAAAGCGATTCTTCTTTTATACTAGTTTTTCATCCACAAGATACTACCAGCTTTTACATATCCTGGATAGAATAAGAGAAAGGAAAGCGATAGCTCAGAGCTATACAGGGCATACAGGGGAACAGAGAAAGCTTCCCATCGGTTACTACACCCTGTCGAGGGCCGTACCCTATGAACCATCTAATTAGCTACCCAGTTGGTCCAAAGGGGTCAGAAAAAGAGATTACAGACTCATTTTTGCCTTTTTCCTGGTGACACTCAATTCCCCGAGGGCAGAACAGATGAACAGCCGCTGTTACTCCACCAGCCTAAGTCATTATAGTGCTGCCCTAGAGCGAAGGCATGATTTATTATCATCACTCACTGCTGTAAGAGACAGTCTAGATCTAATCCTAAACCGAAATTAAGAAGTGGTTGATCTCAGCCAGGTGTCAGGCTGACAGCAGAACAGCGATAATCTAAAATACGATGCTATTTTAGAGGAATTTTGTATAGTAACTATGCACGCTAGCTTCCTTCCCGAGCCTAATACCTACGGAGCTGTGTTTGTGCAGCAGCACGCTTCCCAACACACTGTATTTGCACGAGTATTTTGCTGCAGAAGCAAGGAGACAGGTCTCCACGTGATTTTATAGGGGGCTGGCCCACTCATACACACACCCCCCCAATACACTAGTCGCAGATTTAAGCCACGGACACTAATGTCGCAAGTTGTTCTTCGCTCCTCAGTTATTTTTAAACCTTCCAAAAAAATCAAAGAGCCTGTTCATCTAAACCGATGTCAATCTGCTAGAAATAGACAGTAAATACCAAAAAAGCCTTCAGATTTCAATCAAATCTCAAAACAAAGGAGGTAATAACTGAGGTGGGATATTAGACGAGTCCTTCTTTCCATATAAACAAACCCTCCCGCAGTCATTCTTCCCTCATCACAGCAAAGATACTAAAATTATTCCCCTTTTTTTTTGTTGTTGTAGGAAACCTCAGCAGAAGTTCAGAAGTGGTCTTTTCCCACCTTCAAATAGAGGTTCAAATCCGAGCAACGCTACCCCTCCACACCAGGAGTATCTACCACATCTGAAGACCCTTCATCATGACTTTCTTACGACCTTTGCCATTGTTCTGAATTATTTCACTGAATTTTTAAAGTTGGAAGGGACCATAGAGATCATCTAGTCCAACTCCCCTGCTAGAGAAGGATTGCCCAGAGCATGTCAGAGCATGTTACTCAGGACTGCATCCAGGCGGGTCTTGAAGATCTCCAGAGAAGGGGACTCCACACCCTCCCTGGGCAGCCTGTTCCAGGGCTCTGGCACCCTCACCAGAAAGAAGTTTTTCCTCATATTTGAGTAGAACCTCCCATGTTCCAGCTTGTGCCCGTTGCCCCTCGTCCTCTCACTGGGAACCACTGAAAAGAGTCTGGCTCCATCCTCCTTCAACCCACCCTTGAGATACTTATAGGCATTGATAAGGTTTCTCCTCAGCCTTCTCTTCTCCAGGCTAAAGAGCCCCAGCTCTCTCAGCCTTTCCTCATAAGGAAGATGCTCCAATCCCTCAATCATCCTCGTTGCCCTTCGCTGGACTCTTTCCAGTAGTTCCCTGTCCCTCTTGAACTGGGGAGCCCAGAACTGGACGCAGTATTCCAGTCGTGGCCTCACCAGTGCAGAGAAGAGGGGGAGAACAACCTCCCTTGACCTACTGGCCACACTCTTCCCTGTGCAGCCCAGGATTCCGTTGGCCTTCCTGGCAACAAGAGCACATTGCTGGCTCATTGTCATTTACATGCTCATTGTTCTCTACAGCCCTGTCCCCTCTTCTAAGCTTTCCCCAACATTCTCAACTCCTTACATCTCTCTCTGGCTGGTTTTAGCGCTACAGGCAGCACGTTGGACATCAGTCACGGCAGGGACCCGTGGGGACACCAGAAACACAGACAGGCAGCCGAGGACCGCGTTGCTCCCACTGCCAGCGTATTTTCCAGCAGTCACCACCATAAACCAGTTACTCGGTCTAAGGGACCGTAGCCCAGCTCTCACCTGAGTTACAAGCATGACACTCAACCCGATGCAAAATTCTACGTGCCTAAGCTTCAAGGGGGGGTTGAATTTGAAGGGATAACTGGGGTTTTTTTGGAGGGTCGTTTTGGTTTTTTTAAAACTCATTCCGGTAATGCAAGTCAATTGACTTATCGCAAACAGACGGCGGTGTTAAAAGACCCTTTGATTTTCTAATTCCTTCGCTTTTTTTTTGCAAAGGAGCTGCTTCCACAATTTTGTTGATTACTGTTATAAAATGGAAACATTTGATCTATTATAAACCCTATGCAGAAGACAGGTTTTTCTTTTCCACTTTTTTTTTTTTATAATGTGCTAAATGACTGATTCCGGGACTTCTCCTGAAGTGGCTGCCTGTCCCATCTTTTTGATTTATTGCTCTTATACGACAAGATTGAAATCTCTAACTGTTTTCATGACTCAAAAATTCTCATTAGGAGTTATCAACAGAAAACTTGAAAAGGTGGGTTATTTTGGTACTCAGTATTTGAAAGACAGATCAGTGTTTAGCAATGACTGGTTTTTTTCCAATTGTCTTTGGGGAAATGTGTTTCTTTTATCACAGACAGTGTATCTATATTCATTCATAACTGTTTGGAGAATCAGCATTATATTCCCTTCCTTCCATTATCTTTTCTTAATAACTTTTTTCTGCTTAGTGATTTTTTTTTTTTTTCCTAGGCAGTAGTTTAATATTCTCTTTGGACAGTAAGAAATATTATCCCTGAATAACGATTGCGATTTACTAACTTTGTCCCTTTATCCTTGACTCAATTATTATTCCTCCTGGATTTAACTCCTAGTACTTTCACTGAATATTTGTATAGTTTTGGGCAAAGTTTCACCACTCTCTTACGGTTTCAAAGGCTACCGATGGGATGACCCTCAGCTCTGCATCTTTTATCAAGCTCAGCTTTCCCTGGAGAGAAAACAGGGTTCAATAGAAGACTCAAACCTGGATTAAATACTTGGATTTAGTTCTCAATCTTCCACATGACCTTGAGCAAGGTCTGCTGTCCCCCCATTTGTTTTTATTTTTCCTACACTTAAAAGTGGGAATACCACCACTTGCTTTGCATTGTAAAGCACTGTGAGCTCTACACAACATTTCATATAAATAAATATACAAGAGAATTTTTGCTGTTAACGCTGTATTTCGGTAACTGAAATACAGGGGGAAAAACTTCAGGAAATTCAAGATTTTAAGACCAGGGAGGAACATCATCTCTGAACTCCTGCATAGCAGAAGCCATCAAACCTCATCCAGTTACCCCTCCTTTGAGAGCCTTTGAAGTTACACTCTCAAGCTCTGGGCTGGCACTTCTTTCTGAGGAAAACCTTTGACTAGGGGTTTGCTATGCGGAGCGGATGTTTTTACATTACCTGGCACAGGATCTTTCCAGAATAAAGGTCTTTATGTGTTTCTGTGATGGAAGTAATAAATACGGCAGACTGTCTGCAGCGCAAGTTGGCAGATGTTCTAATACAGCGGTTAATGAGAAATCAGATTAGAGATTTATACAAAAGCGAGTCTTTACCAGGTAGAGCAGTGAACAGAGGAAAGTTTGTGGGACTTAGTCACCGGGCACTTGCCATTAGCAGTCGGGCTGCCTGTGCCCAACTCTCGCACAAAGCGGGGTTCAACCAGACTATTCCAAAGACATTTCATTTCAGGTCGTCTCGACAGAGCGCTGTACGCGTCTCCATCCCCTGCCCCGTCCCCACACTCACTGCCCTTGGGCCACTTCTTGTCACTGCTAAGTCCCCCACGCAGCCAACGATGGATCAAAGGGGAGGGAAAAGTCATGATTAAAGTCAGTAACAAGTACCCTATTAACAACAGGGAAGAGTGTGGCCAGTAGGTCGAGGGAGGTCATTCTCCCCCTCTACTCTGCACTGGTGAGGCCACAACTGGAATACTGCATCCAGTTCTGGGCTCCCCAATTCAAGAGGGACAGGGAACTACTGGAAAGAGTCCAGCGAAGGGCAACAAAGATGATTAAGGGATTGGAGCATCTCCCTGATGAAGAAAGGCTGAGAGAGCTGGGGCTCTTTAGTCTGGAGAAGAGAAGGCTGAGGGGAGACCTTATCAATGCCTACAAGTATCTCAAGGGTGGGTTGAAGGAGGAAGGAGCCAGACTCTTTTCAGTGGTTCCCAGTGACAGGACGAGGGGCAACGGGCACAAGTTGGAACATGGGAGGTTCCACTCGAATATGAGAAAGAATTTCTTCACGGTGAGGGTGCCAGAGCCCTGGAACAGGCTGCCCAGGGAGGGTGTGGAGTCCCCTTCTTTGGAGATTTTCAAGACCCGCCTGGATGCAGTCCTGAGTAGCATTCTCTAAGCAATCCTTCTCTAGCGGGGGAGTTGGACTAGATGATCTATATGGTCCCTTCCAACTCTAAAAAAATTCAGTGAAAATTCAGTGAAACGTTTGATTTTGTAGAGCATTTCCTTGATACCCTTCCAAAGTTGTCTATTAGGAATCAAAGAGAGGGCATATCCAGCCCACTGCCCCATCTGATCCTCCTTTCTAAGGTTGATTTCTCAAATTGTAGCCTTGTGCCTCTAGTCTCTCAGGAGACAGGCACTCGGTGGAGCCAGGCTTGATGGAAGGCAGGTCGGTATCCAAGCACAGCAAATTTATCATCGGTCTTTTTACAGCGCGCAAAAATGGTTATTTCTCACTCAAGTCAGGAAAAACCCAGGTAAAAGGTGGAAGACACTGGTCCGAAAGCTCAAACATGCAATCACCAGGAGACGTACATTCAATTTCTATTCAAGCCAGAGACTTGTAGACTGATAAGCGGTAAAGCTAATTGAGGACAGTGTGAAAATTGGATGGCAACCTCCCAGCTTTAAGCCTTGAAAAGATCTCTGCAGCAGCTCGCCCGTGATTTAACTAATCTACAAAATGGAATCAGTATCCCATTTGCAGCTGGTGCTTTGTCTAGGTTTTCTATTTAGACTCCGAAGATCTTTCAAGAAGGAATAGACTCACCTTCCCTATGTACTGCAATGCAAATTTAAATTATCAGGTTTCACTTGCCTGCTGCCATGAACTTGGGAGCAGCGAAGCAACACCATGTGAAGTAGTTAAGGGCATATTTTGGTATGCATGAGCTGCACATCAGCAAGCGTTATCAGCCACAGCTTTGCATCTTTTTCCAATTCACTTCAAGTAACCCTAGCCTCCCACATCACGAATTTCTCTTGAGATTTAACCAGAGGTGTTTTTCACATCTTAAAAAAAAAAAGTATCTGCATTTTTGAACTTACCTTTCACCCCACAGTGACACCTCTCTGGCTGGGGCAAGGCAAAAGGGATGAAATTATGTGCTCAGATACTAAAAGTAGGGAAATTTAGGGAACGAAAGACTGAGTATCTGTATACACCAACTTCAGCATATGGCATAGACCCTGCCTAGAGCCAGGCAAAATGCAGACAAATTGCATAACCCTCCAGTACTTAATCAGTTATGTAGAGGCAGGCTATGAAAAAAAAAAAGGAAAAAAAAAAATCTGCCAAAAAGGAGTTATTCAATGATCTGCTACTATCCTGACAAAGCTCCAGTAAACCCAGATTATGGCCACCAGCCAGATATCGACGGAGAGCTGAAGGCCAGCAGCTTTCTCATCAGCGGAATGTAAACTCTGGAAGTCTCACCAAGTATCAGCGCAAAGTAGACTCAAGGAGTTAATGAGGAAACGAGATGGGAGAAGTTTCAAGGTCAGACTAAGAAAAAAGCCTTTAGAGAGAAGGTATGGGAATGTTTAATGTTTCCCATCTCCCTGCTACACTGGATATGGAAACCGCAGGTGGGAAATAAGATCTCTGTTGTCTAAAGAAAAAAGCATAAAAGAAAAATCTAGTTTTTTCAGCGTACACTCCCTTATCCGAGACAAGATATGAACTGAAGTGTATCCAGCCTGGCTGTCCAGTGATGTCAGAGGCTGAAGTATGAGTATATGAGAAAATAGCTGGTAGCCAAAACATAACAGCTCAAAAAGTAGATGTCAGAATAGCTAAAGACAAGCTGGAAGACTAAACAGAAGCAATGGCACAGAAGATCTTTAAACATCTTCCTTGGACCGAGCGCAATGTAATTCCTTCAGGGGGGAAAAATACTTCTGTTTTCACCAACACATTTTTAAGGGCACCAGTACTCCAAGAGAGGGTGTAATGAAAAGGATAAAAGTTTAATGCATTAAGTAAGTCAGCAAAGAACAGTCTATGGCTACTTACAATATTCATGATAAAGTCATCTGAGAGAGAATCATTCAGAGGAGAACTGATGGGGCACCGATCACCCCTCCAGAATATGAGGGAATAAACAATAGCAGAACACTCTCATTGATCTCAGTATATTTACTGTGGTCCTTAAATTCCCAGTTTTAGGGAAGACTAAGGAGAATATGCTAACTAACCTAATTACTCTAATTAACTTCTGCTAATGGGCCTGATTAACCTTAAGGAAAAAGGTTAAAAATCTCTTCAAACCAAAGCGCGCGAGTTATTTTTGTGCAGTGATATGGAAGTGGTAAGACATTTAACTTCTAAGGGCTGGTGAAGGAGGTTATATTAAGCAAAAAGCTTGTGTGGGAAGAGTCCCTGTATTCCATAAAGAGGTCAAACAAAAAGAGCCAACATTTGCTCCTTAACACCTCACAGTGAAACTTAGGTGTCTACGATAGCTGCTATCCTGCTGGAGGGTAGGAAGGCTTTGCAGAGGGATCTGGACGGGATGGATGGATGGGCTGAGGCCAACGGGATGAGGTTCAACAAGGCCAAGTGCCGCGTCCTGCACTTGGGTCACACCAACCCCATGCAGCGCTACAGGCTTGGGGCAGAGTGGCTGGAGCTGCCTGGCGGAAAAGGATCTGGGGGTGTTTGTCGACTGTCGGCTGAACATGAGCCAGCAGTGTGCCCAGGTGGCCAAGAAGGCCAACAGCATCCTGGTCTGTATCAGGAACAGCGTGGTGAGTCGGACTCGGGAGGTGATGGTCCCCCCGTACTGGGCACTGGGGAGGCCCCACCTCGAGGGCTGGGTCCAGTTTTGGGCCCCTCACCACAAAAAAGACAATGAGGGGCTGGAGCGTGTCCAGAGAAGGGCAACGGAGCTGGTGAGGGGTCTGGAGCACAAGTCTTGTGAGGAGAGGCTGAGGGAGCTGGGGGTGTTCAGCCTGGAGAAAAGGAGGCTGAGGGAAGACCTTCTCGCTCTCTCCAACTCCCTGAAAGGAGGGGGTAGCCAGGGGGGGTCGGTCTCTTCTCCCAAGGAACAGGCCATGGGACAAGAGGAAATGGCCTCAGGTGCCAGGGGAGGTTCAGATTGGATATTAGGAGAAATTTTTACCCTGAAAGGGTTATCAAGCCTTGGAATGGGCTGCCCAGGGCAGTGGTTGAGGCACCATCCCTGGAGTTTTTCAAAAGCCGGGTTGACATAGAGCTTAGAGACATGGTTTAGTGATGTGGGGTGGTTTTTTGTATGGTTTTCTTTTGGCTTTTTTTTTTTTTTAATCAGAGTTAGGTTGATGGTTGGACTAGATGATCTTGAAGGTCCCTTCCAACCTAGACAATTCTATGATTCCATCCTTGTTCATGTGTGCTATTCCCAGAGATTTCTGGATGGAACAAATCAACTTAATTCCACCTCGAATCCAGCCCAGACCTTACTCTGAATGAGCCCGTTTGTGTGCATCAGCTCAGTCACCCAGATGGCTGTTCTGAAAACATCAGCTGGGAGGGGGGGGAAAGGCCGAAATACCCCAGCAGGTCAGACCCGGTGTTCACTGAGCCAAAGATCCTGTGTTTTGACATACCAGAAGTGGCAAGAAAAGACTCCGGGAGGTTTTCTTAGTACACGACATAAATGAGTTTTCCCCAAAGGAAAATAAACAGCAAAGCAAAAGTCAACGGCGTCGCCCAGCAGCAGCGATGGTTCCCCCAGTCAGTAACGGGAGCCTGAGCTCTGGGGAGACGCCAACGCCGGAGCCTGCACATCTGCAAACACTGAAATCAATATGAAGAAAAATTTCTGCGGCCAAGAATATCCTTTACAGTTGTAGCGGGGTTCACGGGATGAAAGAAAACAGAGAGAAATTAGGAAGATATGATTTATCTGCTGGAAGAGAAAATTAGTAGATAGGGGCTTTCAAGTGATGTGGCTCCAGTACTAATTAACCCAGAACATCCGCAACTGAAGAACAGAGTAAGTTAAATAGCACAAAGGTATTTTTGCCTGCCCAAATATTAACTAAGCGCAGTTCTTGTAAAAACCTGATATATTTATCAGCTGAAGCCTACGTATTATTGCCACTTCTATCACAAATTGAGTAGATGCTTATGAACATTTGTGTCTGTCTATGGAGCAACAGGATTGGGAGAGTATTTTATTTTTAAAGCTTCTTTAGTGTTATCTCTTGCTTTTTTAATTGCACTTATTATTTATTAAAATCCCCAATTCTAGAGTCATGTGATGATGTCAAAAGCCCCACATTTTTAAGCCTCCCAGCTATAAAGAATGAAAAGCATAAAAATGTCTCCTGAAGGGCTGCACATTTATTTTTCATGATTTCTGGGGGACAGGGGAAAGGGAGTATGATTTATGATTTTTCAATGCTTAAGTTGTCACAGCTGCTTCACTCTCCTCTGTTATTTGGTAACGAAATAGAGTGATCCATTCTTAACGCATGAATAGAACAAGAATTTTCATGTTCTACTGTATAATACAAGGAGACGGCCTCAGAAAAAGGAACCAAAAAACTTTCCCCCAAATATTTAAGGTGCTCCAACCTGACTGTCAGTATTCTTCTGTCGTGTAAAGGGGGAGGACCAAGAGCCAGCTTGTGGAGACCAGGCACCAGCCTGTCACCGTGCACAACACTCCAGAACACAATTAAAAAAGGAGAAAAAAGTAAAAAGTGAAGCCATCCCAGTTTCCTCCAGCTGAGCTCCTGGCCTCTGGTGGCAAAGCCCTGGAAAAATAACTCAGCTTCTCGTGTCACTTTGGTGAATTATATTTTCCCTGTATCTGCCTGGGCAACTGGTTAGTGGTGGCAGCTCTTGCACATTCCTTCCTTACTTTAATGCTGAAAACCGTAACAATTTTCTTGTCAGCGCGGAGCACAACCAGTAAACTCACCCTAAATTCTGTAGTCTGCTGGGAGGGGGCTGGAGGGGTATCACCCGAGAGGTTTGGTGTATAAAAAGCACACAAAGCTGAGGGTACTTTTTTGGGGCTGAGTCAGGCGGAAGCTCGGTAAAAGCAGAGATGCCCATTTAGTGGGGCTTCCCAGCTACACCTCCCTTAGCCGGGCTCAACGCGCTATTGGGGCTATTTATTTGGACTAAAGTCCCAACATACAGCCACAGCTACATCGTCCCCCCCCAACTTTTCACTAAATCTGCTTCATTAAACCTGCTTCTTCACTTTAATACTGCCTATTCTCTCCGGCAGCGATAAAGGCAAGTCTGAGTAATGAAAAAAGGGAAAAATCCCCACAAACCTGGTGCACAGACGGTCTGTGCCTTTACGATATAAAGCCCAACGCAGTTAAAGAACAGCACTGGCCGTGGAAGGCGGCAGGGACTTTCCAGTTGCTCTTGTAAGGTCAACGGGGCAGTGCCCTCAGGATTTCCTGCTGAAAAGTCTACGCCAATGTAAAACTTAAGTAGGAATCGGGAAAGGAATTACCCGGACAGGGTCCCCGCAGAGGCGGCGTGTGAGGTCTGGGCAGGAGAGCGGCGCAAGGAAGAAACAGCTCCGGTTCCGTTTAACCCAGATCACGCATCGCTTTCGGCTGTCCCCCCGAACGGTAACTCATCGCATTCACAGCTCCTGCGCCAGCAAAGCGCTTCATCAGCTAGTTCTAAACCAGCGGGGACTCACAGTGTGTGATACCGGTTTGCTGAACTGGTCTGTGTTCTCAGGAACACACAACCCCTGGGAGAGGACCATGGGCAAACTTCAGTTCACCTTTTTTTCCGGTAAAATTAACAGTATGGGTTCCTCGCAAAGTCCAACGAAGATGGAAAACCAAAGCTACTGAAAGGCCAAAAAAGACACTTCCCGCTTTACAAGAACACTTACATCAACAGGTACCACACAGCTCCTTTTTGAGACGCTTCCTGCACCCTTTTCAAAAATATCTGATGCTTGTTGCTATTAGAAATGGGATGCAGGACTACGGTCCATCAGCGGTCGGGTCTGCCTGCCATAGCAACCTGGCTGGTCCTGCCAGCAGAAATTCAGGCACAGCACAGACCCAAAGAAAGGCTGAGAGAACAGTTTCCAATGCAATTTCCCATCGTCTGCAGTACTGGCAACCCACACAGACATCTTTTGGATCCGAGAGCAGAGAAAATTTGATCTGGGAGTCTTGGAGAGCACAAGCAAAATTTATGGCATTCCCCAGGTCATTTATTTTTCATAGCATCATTTTTCTGACCATAACTACGTTTTAAATGGCAACAGCAGAGAGCCAGTGAGGTTTCTAAATTAAAATGAAAAAGCCCCATGGTTTCTTTCTCCTTCACTGAATAAACATATTTAAAAGTAGAAGAACTGAGCTAGAAATCACTAGTAACGAAGAATTTTGATCACAGTTTATCTGTGGTGGCCTCCAAACAATGTGGTACCATCTGTACTTTTCCGATTTCAGAAAGCAGCAGTGAGTAATAGCGTCTGATTGTCTGTGGGAGTTGGGAGGAGGAGGAGGACTGAACACTATTCCACCACTAAACTCATTGTTTTATAAAAATCAAGGAGCCTCATTCTGTTCCTCCTTGCACTGACTCCCAGTATAAGCTCTACTGGGAATCGAGCTGCTGTGGATACACAAGAGCCCAGTAGCCATCCCCTTTGGCTCCGCTGTAAGAGTCGATCTAAATTTTCATTGAGGACAGAGACCCTTTTCCCCTACCCTGCGTCAGGCATTCCCGACTCAGGTCTTGTAGAGCCTCTAAAACTCATCATCACATGCATTACGAGAAAATCCTCATCGTAGATTTGCTAGCAATATATTTTCAAAAACCTCGACTAAAACTTGGAAGTAAACCATCTCTTGTATCTATTCCATTTCCTTCCACCAGCTACAAGGCTCTCTAGCTCTTCAGTCCTCCCTTATGCATTCAGCTGACACCACTTTCATTAATACCAGCTTTTTGTTCAAGAACCTTATCTTCGGCGATAACTATCTACCCCTAGAATTCTTTCTTAATCAGCTAATAAACCATTCCTATTCCCTGTCGCCTCCCTCCCTTTGTCACTAAGCAGCATCAATCCCCACGAGAGAACCAGGAGCAGAGCCCGGGCAGAAAAGCAAGACAAAGCTGTAGTGATGCAGCCTGTTCTTTTGGGAGCGCGCCACACGCCGACTAAAACACCTGCAAACTATTCAAAGCTGGGCAAAAGGATCAAAAAAAGAGCTGGAAACAGATGGTCTTTGCAACAAGCACTGGGGTAGGACACACACCCCTTGCAGCAGGGAGTGCTCCCACTTTTCAGGCACAGGAGAGGCTCCGTCCTACCCAGAGTAAACCACAATTAGTGACTGACCAGTAACTGAAAGAGGGGAGACTGGGATGAGATGTGGGGAAGAAGTTCTTTGCTGTGAGGGTGGTGAGAGCCTGGCCCAGGTTGCCCAGAGAAGCTGTGGCTGCCCCATCCCTGGAGGGGTTCAAGGCCAGGTTGGAGGGGGCTTGGAGCAACCTGGTCTGGTGGGAGGTGTCCCTGCCCATGGAAAGGGCTTGGAACGAGATGGTCTTTAAGGTCCCTTCCAACCCAAACCATTCCGTGATTCTACAACTGAATCAACCGGAGCCTCACGGCAAGTCTGGCTGACTTAGTCCCTGATCTATGGATCTTACGGCGTGTTTAGGGGAGACAGAAACAGCCAGCTGGGCAGGATGCAAGGAATTCACCTAAAAGAGTTAAATTCACCGAGTGGAACCGGAGAGTCAGCTGCCACCTCTCCTTTGCCTTTAAGCAAGGAAGCAATCAAAGAGAGCTAACTGGACTTTAAATGGTCAGTGCTGAAATCAAGCACTGCTGCTGATTTAGAAGCGTGTTCACTTCCCTACCTAAACCCCGAGTCGTTTAACCTTCCTACATAAATCAAGGAGTTAAAGAGAGAGAGGCGCAGGCAAAGCAGCTGCTGTAAATCAAGTGCCTGAGTGAAGGAGCCCAGGCGGAGCACGGAGCTCCTCAGCCACACAAAACCACTGCATGTGTAGGCTCTCTCTGCAGAGTTATGATCCCACCTCCCTACGTTGAGTAATAGCTTGTGTTTATACATTGCCTTCCATTTGGTGAAAACAGAAAAGTGCTTTCCCGATTATATATAGATAGAGGTCAGTCATCTCCCAAATAAACCCAGCCACTGAGGCAGCAGAACATGGCAGCGGCTCTCTGCAAAGCCAGCCAAGGGCTTCTGAAAAGGGAAAGCAAAGAATAAATCCCGTGAAAACACATCTCTTCATGTGCTGGAGATGCAGAGTAACAGCAGCTTGGCAAACATTTAGCTAAGACAGTGCGGTCGCTACTGCTGAGAAGTGGCCGAGGTAGCTCAAGGGATACACCAAGGGTCAGGGAGGAATGTGGTTTTATATCCCTCGTTTTCAAGGCACCCACTGCAGCTTCACCCAGCATCAGACACCTGCCTGCATCTTCCGGGACAAGAAAACCAAACCGAACCCCAAACAAAAACAATCTGTGGGAAAATAGATCCATTTGACCTAAGCCACTTGAACTTCTCAGGAAAATTTAAGTCAAACCCGGGAGCAGATCTCTTTTAGCTTCTAGGTGTGAGCCCTGGTGTCTGGGAGGCGGCGGGGTTAGATCGTGAGGAACGGTCCGTATTTCAGAGGTACGGAAGGGGCTAAAAGAGGAGAGACCACGGGAGGTACCGCTTCATCAAGCGATACAGCCTGCTTCCCTTCTGTCCCTGCCACTTGTCATACCTCTATGACGCATGCTTTTCCTCCCTAAAACCAATTTCTACAGTAAAAAACCCAAAACTATAGGAGTATCAAGGAAAAGAAAAAAAAAAAAAAAGTGATTGTTACAAGGTTGACTGGCTCCTGGTACGGTCTGTGGCAGGAGTCATATATTTTGCTTAATTAAGATAAGGCCGTTGCTTCTTTGCAGATTTCACTAATACAGAATTTATTGATGCAGCATTACACAGCATTTTAGAGTGATAAAATACAGCTGACGCAGGAGCCAAAGGCACCCTGAACTGAAACCCGGAGAACACACTAATAGAGACAGATCTCCGTGCTCCGGCCAAGCCTGAGTGCCTCCCACCAAATCCAATATCTGGTCCCGATTCAAGGAAGCAGGCACTTCAAGTACTGATTGAAAACTCACTCCTGCCAGTTTGAACTTACGCACACAAGCGTCTGCACTGAGCCCGGGTGTTGGGCCAGATTCCTGCACACCCGTTCAAGAGGTTCAGCGTGCCCCCAACTCAACCAGGGAGCCCTCCACGCACCAAGCGGTGACCCTTCTGAAACCCAGACCCCAACTACCTTGTTTGATGATCTAGACCTCCCTCTCCTCATTTATTGAAGATTAAACCGTCTAAAGACTTGATTTCAAGCCACATCATGGACCTACGCATAAAAACAACTCTATTCCTCCGTTCCTGGAGTCTCAGCTCCGGGGCTGCCCACAGAGGGGTGTCTGCCTTCGGTTGAGGTTTCGAGCACCGCATTAGGAGGGCAACGAGCCTTTAGAACTTACGGTGACAGCTGGTAATGGTGGTGAGATATGGGTCTCCAGGTGGCTTCGGAGTGGTGCCTGGGATTAACAAGTCATGAACATGAGATTTTGCTCCAAAGAACTTCAAACGCAAAGCGCGGCTCCACAAATCTTTCTCAAATTAGTGAAAAGGGTAACAATTTTCAGGCTAAAAGAACCTCTCAGGCAAAATCATAAGTTTCCTGAGCAATGCTTAATAATAGAAACCAGTTGCCATATCTAGTAGAGGAAGGCACCGATTGCTTTATAATGACCACCTGAACCAGAATCACCTGCACCCAGAGCTCTGCAGCAGCTCACACCGGCATTCAGATGCCAAGGCAAGCGCTTATTTCTCGATTCAGCCACCCAGTAACCCCGGAGCGAGCAGAAGCAGATGCAAACACGCTTGTTAATAGAATTATTAGAAGACGCCGCGCTTCCAAACACGCTCTTCAAGGTCTGATAATGCTGCGTCGCATCACGCTACTGGAACCGCGTCGCTTCGCCTCGCGCCCGGCGAAAACCTGACACGTTGTGATACAAGAGACGGTTTAACACAACAACACGCTCGCTCATGTTTAATCCAGTCTCCATTTGCTATGGATGCTGATTATCTCTGAGATTTAGGAAAACAACTGTGATAAATTACTTGACAAACAAGATTAAAATCCCTGAAGTTCTTTATTGTTTCCACTAGCTTCCAGGCAGTAAAAGTGCTATGTCACATTAATCGAAATTCCTTTTTATTCTCTTAGACTTCGAATGTCAAGTAGATCTTGTTCCAATTATTTTCAAATAAGAACATCATTCTATAAATGCACGTTGCACCATCCCTCAAACCATTCTCAAGGGAAAGACGTTTCTTTCAAAGTTGACAAACTTTCCTGGAGCCCAGTATCTGCTCCCTGTGTTTACAGCCTTAGAGGGAAGCAGTAGCTCTGTGACCATGTACAAATACAAGCTCAAAATAACCACAAAGGGCTCCTCTCAACCCGGCAAAGAAAAAAAAATAAAAATAATAAAAATCAAGTCTGTTCCTGCTGCCTAATTGTTTTAAACTGAACATTCGGAGCAATATTTGAACAGCTGTCTGACGGCTGAAGTACTGCCCCGACACAAACCCCCGTTCTGGTCCACGCCGGGCGCTGTCGCTTCAAAATAGGTACGTATTTTGAACGTATTTTTGCGTATTTTTAAACGCAAAATGCAACACAAAACAAAAAGTGTCAGACTTTTTGGCCCACTTTTAGATAAAAGCCCTGAAACGCCTGGGCTTCCAGGAGGGTTTTTATCTAAACAGACCTCCTGTTCCTGCCAACTGGACGGGAAAGCTTCATCAGCACAGGTTTTTCCAAATCTTCTGCCAGTGTCCTCTGGTTTCGGACACGCTGCAAACACTACAGAAATGCTGCTACTCACGGTACCGCCTGCACGCCAGAGCTTCTCTAGGTGGGACACGGACAGAAGTCAAGGCAGCGAGATGATGACGATGATAATTACAGTAACAGCTCTAAGTCTCGGTTATTATTCCAATTATTTACCGATTAGAAGAACAAGACGCCATTCAAACCGTTCCAAGATTTTTAGACAAATTGTTAATTTTAAAAAAAGAGAGTAACATTATGCTGTTGACATAGGATAAAGAAAAAAATAGGGCATTCATTAGCCTTGTAAATAAACTAATAGCTCAGGGAATTTGGGGAATAAGTGAGAAATCAGCTACGGATTCAAACTCTAATACCACTGAATAAATTCATACCACTCTATTCAAAAATATATATGATTTTCCATGCAAAATTTATCTAATAAAAAAAATGGATAAATGAAGATAACTCTATTGCTGAAGATGCCAAGTCCCAACACACATATGTATAGATATAGGGTTAGAATATACTAAATATATACTTATAGTTAACATAATACATGGATAGAATTTCTCAGATCCCAGAGGCGGATCCAAGTCAGATTCCTGAGCCCCAAGCAATGCAAAGAAATCCACAAATAAACCAGAAATGTGTTCCCGGCATGTCCTGTTCTAAAACAAAGAGCCAGCCCCAAACCCCCACATGCCATTTAGGCTCCATGAAGATCTTTTACCATCAGCGGGTCTCTGAGGCAGTTTTATCACTTTAAGCAAACTTCTCTCGAAAACAAGTTTGCAGAATTTTAACATTTCCATACATGTACCTCAATTTTACTCTTGATTTTGATCAAACCCAGAAACCTAACCAACTAAAAAGCTATTCTTTGTGATTGGGTCCTCACCCGTATGTACAAATTTAAATGGAAATCAAATCAGGCATTAGGAACAAAAGTTAAGCGGCACAATCAAGGTATTCTTTTCCACCTGACGCTTTGGGACTAGTCTACTGCAATCTAAACAAAGGGAAATGCGTCGTGCCATCAGAGCGCTAACGCTGAGAGAGGCAAGTCATAGGGTGGGATCAAGATATACTGGCACAAAACGCAACTTATGATTAAAAACTGTCTAAAAATGATTCTGAGACACACACACACACACACGCAGAGTAGTACGTTTTCCTTAGGCGCTCCCGTGCCCTTGCTGTGGGATTCCTCTGCAGGTCCAGGAGGCCAAGTGCTAGGTACCATTACGACCAGAGCTCATCCCAGTGGCTCCAGCAGCCCCCAGGAGCTCATCCTTCTCGGGGCTGCAGGACAGAACCACGGCTCCTCCTGTGCATCGGGCTGCTCTACAGCCTTCGGTCAAAGCACCCCTCTCTTACAGACACTGCTGCCCTCCCAGGAAGCCCAAATACCACCATCTCATTGGAATTTGATGTGTGCAGTTAATGCAGTTTTTTTGGGTTTTTTTATATCAGAAAAGATAAAATATACTTTTAAAGATTTTGTACAGGAGAGTTTTCCTTGCCCCTTTAACTCTTTTCTCAGCAATTCAGTAATCCTTTTTCCTGTAGGTTCTGGCAGCATCTTGGAGCTGCTCTGAACAGCAGTGCTATGTCACACCATAGCTTTCTCCTCCTTCTAAAAGCTTTCTGGAGCCTACCTGGTATGAATTCACTATGGACCTGCAGCATATTCTACTTTCTACAGCAGCTAGCGTAACAGAGGGCTATTCCTGGTGGCTGCGATAAAGGTGATTAACAACAGTTTGGAGAAGTAGCATTTACTGAACCACCAACATACACTAGAAAATCCCCTGGAGGTCTCCCATCCAATTTCCAAACACTCTTGACCCAGCTCAGCTGCATAAACCCATATTGCTGGAGGCCACCAGCACTACGCTCAGACCCAGGGGAAGGTGGTGTTGTGCCCAAAATTTTCATTTTATTTAAGAGAACTAGGCTTGGCATGAATTTGAAAGCAAACAATTTTTTTTAAAAAAAGAAAAAAAAAAGGTAGAAAAGATTTATACAAATCCCAAAGACAAATGTTTTTATTTTCAATAATTCAAACTGGGTTTTTGACCTCATTTTGGGTACCAAATTCTTGTTTGATAGCTTAACAGTATCAGTTATTGCAAAGAAATACATCTGAAATGCCATAGCACGGTACAAAGCACCACAAAGTGATCTTCTCCAAAGGGAGAAAACAGACGTCGCTCTAAATGCCTTACACATGACTTCTGTAAGTTCATAGAAAGTCCAGGTCCAGAAAAGGAAGAAGGAAACCTGTACTCATCATTGGACTGGCTTGGAAGGCTTTGGGTGGCTGGTATGTTGAGCTCCAGGGAGAAAATAACCCCGTTAGCCTCCACCAGAAAAGGAGGCAACGGTATTCAAGGACGGGCAACAGGGAAACACCTGCTCAGACCTCACACCAACCTAATGTGAACTTTGGTGGGTGAACTTGGGCAAGAAGTGTCCTTCTGCCCCACCAGAGCCGTTTGCTCGGCACACACGATCCATCCCAGACGGCTTTCCCACACCAGCCAGGCTCCGAGACCAGCTTTACATCCACCAACAAAATACGTGTGTGTGTGTACACACGGCATCAACAATAACAGACACCTTGGCAGCTCAAAATTTCATTTTTAATGAAATCTTCTCCTGGGTTTATACCAGGGAAACGTTAGCCTGGGCAGCCCCTTGCCCCCAGGGGGGCACAGAATGGCAGCTGAGGTTAGGAGTAATTTTTCCCTGAAAGCAGCTGCCCTGCCATTAATAACGTTTCCAAACTGCGCCCTCCCCAGTGCTTTACGTGCTGCTTTACGTCAGTTGGTTGGGTCCCCAAATGGGAAAGGAAAATAGAAGAGTGGGGATGATTATGTGTAATCTCACGTCCTTCCCCCATCCCCTTTTACCCCAGGTTTTCTGAGGATTGTTCTAAAGCACACAGTGCGTCCCTAATTACTGGCTCAGAGCTGCGTAACAAACGATGGGAATGCCTACAGCATTCAAGAAAAAAAAATAAATAGAAAATAAGATCGAGTTTAAGAGGAAGGGGGGGGGGAAGGAGGAGACTGCCCAGGCCTACAGGCTGCTGCGTGTGGTCTTGAGGGATGTCACACAGCGCAGCCTTCTTCCAAGGTATTACTATCCCCGGTTTGTGTGAGAATTCCCCAGGCTCCATCCACACGCGTTTGCAGAGGATCCTGGCTTCTCTGTCAGAATTTATTTTTACCCAGAGGATTGGGCTTGCTGCGCTCCTAATGGGCTGGATCCTCAGCAGATGGACACCGGTATCGCTCCACTGACGTCAACAGCCGCAGCTTGCAAGGAATCACCGAGACAAGGGTTTATCCCCAACTAATCTCCTCTCCCTCCTCTTTCGATTTACTCGCTCTGGAGAACACAGCTCCCGCCGGCCACGTGCCACAAAATCACCCCAGGCAGCCCCCAGAGACCCTGCCCTGAGACAAAAAGCCTCTGGAAGAGGAAGGTGAGAAATGGGGATTTTCAAAGCCTCATGTCCTTCGCTAAGGTGAGAGTGGGGTGGGAACCCAAGCAGATGCATCTGCAAGGGGCTGCCCGCATCTCCCCCCGCTGTAAAAACACCCCTGCAGCCAAGCACAGGGGCCCTGGAGCATACACTCTGATGGGGACATCACGACTCCAACGCAGCACTTAAAACATGCCAAAGGTTATCAGTTAACAACATAGATTTTAATGAAAATCCTTGTCACATTACAAGTTTGTTCTTTAAAGCAAACAGTAACTTTTGAGCGGTGCGGTCGACACGCTGGAGGGGAGGGATGCCATCCAGAGGGACCTGGACAGGCTGGAGACATGGGCCCGTGCCAATCTCGTGAAGTTCAACCAGGCCAAGTGCAAGGTCCTGCACCTGGATCAGGGCAATCCCAAGAACAAATCCAGGTTGGGTGGAGAAGGGATGGAGAGCAGTCCTGAGGAGAAGGACTTTCCTGTGAGGGTGGTGAGAGCCTGGCCCAGGTTGCCCAGAGAAGCTGTGGCTGCCCCATCCCTGGAGGGGTTCAAGGCCAGGTTGGAGGGGGCTTGGAGCAACCTGGTCTGGTGGGAGGTGTCCCTGCCCAGGGCAGGGGGTGGGATGGGATGGTCTTCAAGATCCCTTCCACCCCAAACCATTCCATGATTCTGATTTGTTTTCTAGCCATGAACACAATATACTTAGTGGTTACCCACTGCACGGTTACACTCCTTAGAGCAGCAAGCTGAGGTCTCTGCACGTGCACAGGATGCCTGAAGACTAAGCTTGAAGAAGACAACAAGTGTTGGTGCTAGGTCTGCCACCAAGTGACACCATGGGTGCAAAACCAGGGCAATAAAAGAAAACACAACAGAACCAGGCTTACTTATCTCACACTTTCTAGAATAGTCTCAGTCTTGGAATTGTTTTCCAATAGACTTAGAACACTGAAAAATCCCAAAAAGATGTAAATACCATCCAAATTAGCTGCATTTATAGCCACTGCTGACATTTTCAGGGCACTGCCTACCCCACAGGTACCCCAGGCCCCTGGCAGCCAAGATCTCTCAGCCCAAATCTTCAAAGTAGCCTGGGTCACCTACAGCTAAGAGACTGCTCCCATCTCTAATCCTAGAGGCCCCCAGGTGGGTTTCTTCACATAAGCTACGAGCACGCACAGAAATACTGCTGGTGAGCTCTTCAGCTGGGGGCAGAATTGCTCCTTTAGGAGATGACGGCACGAGCCAGGCTGCAGCATCACGCGTTTCTCAGTGCTGATCTGTCAGAAGTCAGGGAGCCGGTGACACTGGGTGACTTCAGGCTCATCATTTGTGCGTGATTGCTGAACGATACCCCAACAATACATCTTCTAGATCTCGGTGACTTACCATGATTCTATTTTGTGAATCCATTTCTATGGAATTAAGAATATTTAATAGCCCAGACAACTGGTGGTAACCAGCATGAAAATAAATCAGTTTTTTTTTGGAGCAAAAAGCCCTACCTATAAAAGCTTGTGGTATTAACAATATGTATTTAACTATCCTAGTGCAACTACCAAGGTGTCACTTAAGACTGAGTAATGGGGAGGGAAGAATTTTAAATGATTCCCAACAAGACCCTGACCCTCTTCTTTCCAGCCATTAGCAAGCTTCTGAAGCCTTCAGAGCAGTTTAATTTGTTCTCAATCACCAGGAGTTTTAACTGTGGAATTTAAATGATTCTCCCCGAGACAGACCTAATTTTAAGAGCCATTCAAGTGACATCCCTCTGAGCTACAGCGCTTTGAGAAGACACTCCACTAGCATCCAGAGCGCCGTTTGCTCCACTGGAGCAAAGCAGACAAATACGACTTATCAGGAGCGGTACATGATCCAGGGGATAGAGCCAAGGAGCCGTCAGCAAAGGCCAGTATGTGCAAAAAAATCCCTGGCAAATTTGGCACCTCAGTTTGCAGCCAGAAATCTCCAGCTGGTTTTCAGAGATACCGAGTACCTGCAGCCCCTAAGGACTCCACACAAACATGAAGGTCTTCAGCCCTTCTGGAAGATCCATGAGATTAGGGCCTGTCTAAAGGAGAGATTGGAGCATTCACACTGAGATGAAAATGCTTATGAACCAGTCACCATCTCTTCGGCTCAAGTGTTCCAATCCAAGCCAGAATTTAATTTACAGAAACCAAGATAACCTTTCATAAAGCCTTGTGTATGCAAGCCAATGAAAACCCTCTAATAAAACCTAGAAAATGAATGAAGTTTGACGAGTCTAAAGTATGCAAAGCTTACAGTAAGCGTGCGAGCTCGCCCTCTTTATCAGGTTGCAGAATCTGGTACAGACTCCTAGCAAAGAGAATAGACAGGATCTTTAAAGTGCTGACATCGCCGTATGCAGATGTCTCCTATTTTAGAGACCTGTCTGTTTCTAAAACGTTTGATCTGAGCCATAGAAGCAAATTACTGCAGATGCTGAAGCTGTCAAAAACCAAAACAAAAAAACCAACGAACAAGCCGGTAAGTAATTGCAGGCGTGTTCAGATGAAGCCCGAAGGCTTGTACCAGCCCCGTCTCCCCGCGCGTGTTGTTCGAGTTCACCATAACCCAAGAGGAACACCCCACTTCAGGAGGCACAAACCATCACGTAGCGGCTTCGACGTCCCCGTTTCAAGCTGCTGTCAGAGCCGCACACCGTCACCTCGCTCTCAACTCGGCATCTTGCACTGCGTTTTACACTGGGAACGTATTTTAAACACCCGCAATGAACACGCCAAGGAAGCTCACCCTCTCCACCGTGTCAGTCTCACTTATTCCCTAACCTGCTTCCGCTCCTGTTCCTCTCCGTAACACAAGGAAAGTCATGCGAGCAGGTTGGGCCTTTTAAAACTGGCCAAGTACCTTACTCTGAAATTCAAACAAGGGCCAAGTTTAGTCCAAGACTTTAAGTCGCAGGAAAAAATGCCACCGGCTCCCTTGCAAATTATACTCACTGTACATGCTGAGAAAGAGAGGTTTGTGCGAGAACTTTTCTACCAGAGGAAGTTAAAAGATGTATTCAGAGCCCAGATAACAGCATCACATTCTGATCTGCACGCGGTAGATAACTTACGTTTGCTCCGACGGAGTGCGAGTACAATACATACATAATTCTCCGATAAAAGTAAATCAGCCGCTTTGAACAGGCAGGGCCTGCCAGCCCCAGATGTTAAGAAAGAGTATATACAGTCAGAGGTACACGGGGGGCCAGTAAATCTCTCAGTGCTGATAAAGACCTGGAGGTGTTCACTGAAGGCAAGATCCGTGTGATACGCACAAGAGAGAGCGTGAGCGGGGCAAGGGCAGAAGAGGAGGGAAGGCAGAAGCAGCGTTGCTTTTCCTTCCCCACATTTCTCTGTTCTGAACAGCTGCACCATCATAACACCACGTTGCAAAGCTCCTTGGAGAATTCAAACCTGACCAAAGTGTTTTGTGTATAAAAATTCAGTAACAGAGCGTCAAACTGTTTTGCATGAACAAAGCATCATCTTTTATAGATGCTGGTACTTGGCTATGGACGTGAACTCCATGTACAACAGCTCCTTCCCGCTGCAGTCTTTAATCTTATTAAATTTGACTGCAGATACTTATTTGGCCCTTGTCATTATGCATAATATTATATATTGCTTTCTCATTAGAGAGGGGAAAAAAAAAAAAAAAGAGTCCTCTGTTCCCCAAGTGGCCCGGCTGCTAAAATTTGGCATGCCTTGCTTGCAGTGCCCACTTGAATGACTCTCATATCTCGCTCCTCTGCTGGAAGACCCACTCAGCATCACCCCCTTCCTCCTGTCCGAGGGACTCACTGGTAAACACCATGAAGAAACCACGTAGGAGATCTTCACCAAGCGCCCAAAATAAAATAAGCTATTTAGTTAAATAGCAGCCGATGATCACATCCCCAACACGTTCTTTCGTACTACTAGCATATCAGTTTATAAAGTGGACTCGCTTCGAGTGGGTGCATCCTGGATGCGTTTAAGTGACCGAGACAGAGAAGCTGGGATTTATAAAAAGGCAAAAGAGCTGAAGAAGCCAGCCCCACTGAAAACACTTCATCTCTCCTGAAAATAGGGAGAGGACTGGTAGGGACAGCACAAGCTTTACTAACCTGCAAGGAGATAAATCTGTTCTTCAGGCAGAACATGGGATGCAGCTCTGCAGAGATGGACAACAAGAAGATTTAGCGACTGGGAAGACGGAGAACAAGTTTTGTCTCCGTGAGAGTTCACCGTGCAGATACTGATCTTTTGGGGTAAAGTTGTTTTTTGGGTCTTCGTTAGCAGCTTTTGACACGTAAGCAAGAAAAGGCTGCAAGTTCCTGTGTGATTTAGCTGATCCCACGGTGAGAGCCCCTTTCTGTAGAACAAACCTCTCCAGCCCTTGCTCGTTGTGGGAGCAGTGGGGAGGAGGCAGCCCTTCCCCATCCGAGCCCGTATCGTACCCACACGGGACCACAGCACTAACCTACTTCTCACCTGCATTCATTACCATCACTGGAAACCACTAAACACAGAAGCTAAAGGAATTACTAGGCAAATACTTGCTTGTTAAACTAAACGGATCATCTGTGTAATTAGTCAAACCCAACACTTATTGCAGGGGAAGAAGGATCAGTCCAAAGCCTCATCTATTTGCAGCTCCAATGATGACAGCTAAGCCATAGTAGTTGAAACAATGGATGTTTCGTGAGGCAATAGTCTGGATTTTAATGTTTTGGTCATATTAATCCATATACTTGCTAATTTTCAGAACTTGGTAGGTTGCAATGGATCTTCATCAGCTATTACAAAATGCATTTAATCACATTAGCAGTGAAGAGATGTTTGCAGCGTAACACTCCCTGTGCAATTTTCCCTCCTTATCATCATTCTCTGAGCAGTGTTTCATAGCAAGAAGATATGCAGCATAAAAAACTCCCTGAATATGAAATTTTCTGAGTAATTCTGTCACAAGTCTCCCAGGACATCCTAGTCAAGGATGAACAATTCAGTAAAAGCCCTACAGAACAGGAGAGAAATTAATCATGCATTTTTTAAGTGTTTTGAACCTCCTTGTAGGATTTAATGAAGAATTCAGTTGAGTTTTTAAAGGTGTAGGGAAAAAAGTCTCACCTAGTCTATAAATCAAGTTTGCGGTGTAAATTAAATTGATTAACATAAGAAAAGATCTTGTCCTATCTAAAGGCAATTCCGAGGCAACCCCTGTTTTCTTACTGGACTTTGTGATTTTTTTTTTTTTTTTTTTATTGCCTACATGATTGCATCCATATCCGCAGAAGTCAACAGCAAAGGTGTCATTAACTCCGGACCAAATCACTTCCAAATACTCGTTCAATTTTTAATGTTCCAAGAGTGGAAGTTATCCACTGGCTACTACATAAGCTGGAAATTTTTAGCATCATTAAAAAATAAATGGTTTTCCTACATAAAGCAGTGAGTCGCTTCCTTCTGAAATAAACCCTTTCATTTTCTTTCAGTTAACAGGCAAAATGGAAAACAGGTATCAAGTGTGTCATACCTTCCCCGGTAAGTGCAGCGGGTCCAGACCGTTAAGAACTTTATGAAGTGGCTGAGAAATAAGCGGCCTTTACCCTTAGATGAATGTGATTTGCTATAAAATACCGTGGGCGCTAGCACACAACGCTTAGTCAACTACAGCAACTACCACTGCTTTAGGGTATCACCTGAGGATAAGAGTTCAGCCAAAGTCACCAAAGGAGTGGGCATTTATAGGGCTAACAAGCCCACCCGAAATTGCTGCATTAAAACCTCCACCCCCAAAAAACCTAACAAGACTTTCAGAAAGCCCCTCTGCTGTGAGGACAGGCTGAGAGAGTTGGGGGTGTTCAGCCTGGAGAAGAGAAGGCTCCGGGGAGACCTTGGAGCCCCTTCCAGTCCCTAAAGGGGGGGCTCCAGGAAAGCTGGGGAGGGACTCTGGATGAGGGAGGGGAGCCGTGGGACAAGGGGGAAGGGTTTGCCACTGAAAGAGGGGAGATGGAGCTGAGATGTGGGGAAGAAGTTCTCTGCTGTGAGGGTGGTGAGAGCCTGGCCCAGGTTGCCCAGAGAAGCTGTGGCTGCCCCATCCCTGGAGGGGTTCAAGGCCAGGTTGGAGGGGGCTTGGAGCAACCTGGTCTGGTGGGAGGTGTCCCTGCCCAGGGCAGGAGGGTGGGATGGGATGGTCTTCAAGATCCCTTCCACCCCAAACCATTCCACGATTCTATGAAATCATAAACCCCCTTCAAGGAACAATCCAGCCTCTAATTAATTCATGCCAGGAGGAAATCTTCTTCTGAGGCCACGTTACTCTCCGGCTGCACAGTGGAGGGTATTTTTGCTGGCGCTGATTGCTGTCAAATAGAGGATATTGGAACAGGTCTGACTCAGGGCAGTGCTACATATATTCAGAAAGATAGCAGAACAAAGAGCTGCTCCCCACAGCACAGGTGGAACTCTGGACATTGAATCATTATCTTAATTTTTTTTAATGGCATGCAGAGACTATGTCAGTAGCACTTTTCATTATCCACTTCACCAGTCCAGAACTACTTGGTAATTATGCCCATCCACTCTCCTTTGACAGCGCTAACTAACAGAACAAGAGCTTCTGATAATACACAAGCTTCTTGTAAAGAATTCGTGTAAGAAGGCAATAATCTAAATAGCAAAGCTGATGAGTTTGCACAGTGCCTTGCTCCAGGGAATATGCGTTTTCTCTAATATGGAGCAAATACCTCACACTTGGGGAGCAAACCGAGGGACTAAGATATAGCTACTTTAAAAGCTATTAAAAGACAGCTCCGACAGCCAAACAAGCAAACAAGCCTGGGAAAACAACTAATGAAACATCCCAAAATAAATAAATATGGCTTTTGTCAATCCCAAACAACACTTTTTTACTGTATTTTTAGGACCTCCAAAGGACAGAAAAAAACCTCTACTATTCACATAGACACTGAGTACTAAAAGACACAGAAATCACATTTCATAATAAAAAGCCAAGGAGGTTTCAGACAGAAGTTCTCCAAGCATACAACTAGGTATAAATAAAAAGCTCTGATAGTAAGGCCCGATTTAACTTCGGTTGACTTCAGCGAAATAAAAATCTTCCCACTTCAATAGCTATTGGTCTTGCTTTTTAATAGCGGTTTCCATGACCGTGTCTTCGACATGTCCATAGAGCGGAGGAGGAAAGACCTTCTTGTGGCTCAGCCCCAGCAGAGCCCAAGCCCTGGAAATAACGCGCTGCGGCCAGGAGGGAAGAGCAAATGTCATTGTGATTTACCGTATGGTGCCAAGGAAAGGCAATACTGTCACCTGTGCTTGCCACACAGATACAAAGAAGGGAAACCAAGGCCTGTTTACCCATGTGGAAGTTCCAGTGAAGCTTCAGCCACAGCATCTCTCTTCTGTAAGGGACGCTTTTCATGTTGCCCTGCTTCACAGAATCATGGAATGGTTTGGGTGGGAAGGGACCTTAAAGCCCCCTCCAGTGCCACCCCCTGCCCTGGGCAGGGACACCTCCCACCAGACCAGCTTGCTCCAAGCCCCCTCCAACCTGGCCTTGAACCCCTCCAGGGATGGGGCAGCCACAGCTTCTCTGGGCAACCTGGGCCAGGCTCTCACCACCCCCAAAGCAAAGAAGTTCTTCCCCACATCTCAGCTCGATCTTCAAAATAATTCCGTGTAGTTCACATTAATCTGCAGTTGCTCAATCACAGGAACGTGTAAATGAGCGCAGAGAGATGATGGCACTTCCAGAGCCCAGCCAACGGAAGAGCCTTGAGCAGAACCCGGGTGTCCTCACCTCCCAGCTCACAACCCTTTTGGCAGGACACTGTCCTCAACAACTGTCCTGGGTTTGCTGCAATGAAAGGGCAAAGGGGTTTATAGGTACAACTCCCTGACTGCAGACTCAGTGGTACCTGGAAGGATGCTGAAATAGTACACTCAATTGGCTGAAAATAACAAACATGTTCCTGTCCCCTCTAAACAAACTCTTTTTTTAATGTCTTTTTAAAATTAATTTACTTTTTTTTTAATGTCTTATCTTCTCCTTTATTTTTTAAGCAAACAACAGGACTCCAAATCACAGTTACCCCCTCTGCATAAATCTCATTGATAGCTGCTAAAAATCTCATTTGCTCACTTTTCCTCCACCCATTATTATAGAAAACATGTTACAAAAAGCAATTAAAAACATGTCAAGATAATATTAAGAGGAAGTCTATACAGTCTCAGACGTGGTATTCCCCGCTGGCAATAAAATGAATTTAAAATATGAAAAAGATTCTTAAGAGCCTTCATTTGTTTCATCATAATCTAAGGCACTCCTTTAAGATTAGCACAAAATCTATAGCAGCTGAAAACCATTTTCTGCTGAACTTCTGGAACACAACTTCAATAAGTTAATTGAACTTACCAGCTCTGAGACCATCACTACAGTAGCGTCCCAGGCAAAGTTATGGCTAGACAAGCTGAGATATCAATCAGTCTCAGTCCTTGTAAGATATCTGAAGATTCTTGGCTAGATCAAATACACTATATGAGCAATAATGACATATTTTTAGGCTTTTTCAACCTATATTTGCAGACCGATCTTCTCAATGCTGTAGATAAAGCTGCCTCATTAGACAGTTCTCCATACAAAGGCTTATAATATTTCAATTTTTCATCTGCCTCATACCTTTAAGCCAAAAAAAAAAAAAGATACCTTATTAAAAAAAAAAAAAGGAAGTATTTCAGCTATTCACTGTGACACGACAGGATTTTGCACACAAGACTTAGAGAGACCATAAAGAATTTTTAAGAACCAGCAGTTGGATAAAAAGTCAGCCTCTTGAAAAGCCTTTTTTATGGGCAAAATATCAAGTTCTAATTTTTATACTGAAAATGCTTTGGAAGAGTTATTTCCTAATCCATCCATCCACAAAGAAATAAAAATCTATTTTACCCCAAGAACGATTTTGGGTGGTTATCTATGTTTTTTTCATCATCTCTAAAAATGATACTTAGGTGTTCCATTATTTTCCACACATCAGTTAATCCCAAAGGTCCTTCATCACAGCAAAAGCCAGGGCTCGTGCCAAGCGCTGTCAAGTTTTTCTACTTGGTGTCAAGGCAAATTCGTAGGTTTTAAATTGCTCACTTCATTACGGAATTATACTTTTCAGAGAGCGGGTGGCAGAGCGCACAACGTTTACTTTTTGCTTCATGCTCCGGGTGTCTGTCTGTCCCCGGGAAGCAGCCCCAAGGCATCTGAAGAGGGGGTAATGCTTCAGGCGGGGAGGGAGTTCTTGGCGTCTACAGGAACAGAGTTCACTGCACTGAAGGGTAGAACGGGGTGGCAAAAGGAAATAAGTATTTTTCCTAAAAATGCCCAGCAGAATTGGTAGCAGAAACGGAGAGAGAATCAAAATGTGAGGGTAGCTCAGAGGCTGAGCACCGCTCTCCGCTCCCTTCAGTGCGGTCCCCTGGAGACCCCCTTCCATCAGGTGACAACATCTCATCAGCTTCCTTAATTTCAACTGTCATTTACCTCTGGGGATGCAGACTTCACTCAGAACTATATCCCATCACCTTCTTGTTAGTCATCCAAGTATTTATATCCCTCTTGTACATTTTATTCCATTAGGAGAGTTATAAAGAAATAAATTAGAATCACAACACATCCACAGCTTGTTCTGGAAGAGTCTGTTAGCACTTGACTCACCTACTTACATGTCAATTTAGCACTCTTAGCTGGATTTAAATTGAGTCAAGGCCGATCCGCTTAAGACAGAATCTGCATCTTTCCACCAACACTTTAAAGGATTACGATGAGAGAAAAAAAAAAAAAAAGTCAAATATTACTACAACCCAGGAACATTCAAGAATAAAGAGCGTGACAGGTTCGTTCCGCTGCCTCATTCACCAAATCTGAGTGTTGCCCAAGCGCAGAATGAATTTCTAAGTCTCCGCTGCTGGTACGCTCCTGCCAGAGAGGTTCTCCAGGAAAGGGTAGGCTCAAAGTATTTTCCCTGAACTCCCCGCTCCTTGAACCTGCTCCACAGAAACAGAAGTTTCTCACCAAACGATGAACACTTATCATCCAGGCGGTTCTTTTCAAAACCATCTTTCTATACACAAACTGCCTGAGATTTCAACGAAAGAGCAGCCAAGAAGCAAGAGGTAGGTGTCCTCTTCTCGCCTCAGCACAGCAGCCACCACCAGGTATTGCTCAGGTCTTCCCTGCCTAAGAATGTAGGAGTAACACCTTCAAATACAGCCAATAACTATGTCTAAGTTCTTTTTTCAAATAAAGCCCCCCAACACAGAAGCCTTGAGAGACTGATTTTTCAAGTGTATCCAACAATTTCCCAAACCAGGTTCTTGCCCTAAATCTGATGCTCAGCCCGTTTTGAAGGCTGGTCTAGATGTTTAATTATCTGGCAACAAAAAGCCTGAGCGAATCCAATTCCACCTATTTGCTACAAACCAGAACCTCTCTGCTGATACCACCACCTGCAACCACCCTCCCGGCCATCACCGAAGTATAAGAGTATCTCTAGAGCCTCCCTGATCTCTTCAGGTCTCCTAAAGCACGCAGGAGCTGACATTCAGCTCACCAAGGTGATGTTCAGCGCCTCAAAACCAACGCTGGCCGGTCCCAGGACTACAGCAGCACTGCACAAAGCACGCCAAACACCTTGTGTCACACGCCGCGTTGCTTTCGTAGGACTAGCCTCTCTAAAACGAGAGCTTTTGATATCAAAGCAGAACCTTAAATCTAATAGCGAAGCAGACGGAAGACACACACAAGCAGCTACAAGCCACCACCGCAAGCTTGGAGATCTACCATCTCCTAAGGAGAAAAGGCTGCTGCCCCATCTCCTTGGGATGCATCAGCTCAGTAATTAGGTATATTAAGAGCTGTGTCTGTCACATTTCACTCATTTCCACAGACATAAGAAGTCACATTTGTAAGTCATTAAGCTGAAATAAAATCTTTGCTGGGCTTAATTAATTTAAATATTCATGGAAACAGGATAGCAGGGGAAAGTGTTGTTCTTAATCAAAACAGACATTGCTGTTCTATAATGCAAATTGCTATTTTTTATGTGGACAATGCCAAGTACCTACACAATAAAAGGGAGCAGAACATTAATGACAAGCATACACAAAATGCAGCTAAAAAGGGTGCACGTTGTCCTTTACCTCTTGAACAGAAAGGGGAATTGGCCGATCCAAACATATCCTTAATAATAATGTCATGCCTAATACAGGAGTTACTTCCAGGGTAATTTATCACAATTTACTCAAGCTGAATGCAACATCCACCCCCTCCCCATCCTTAAAAAAAAAAAAAAAAAAAAGCCTGCTTTCTAAAGGTAGTTATTCATTTATGGCTGAAGGTACCCTCGCAGCTCCCTAGCTGTTCTCCTTCAGCCCAGAGCCCTGGTTCTAATCTACAGAGCCATTAGCAAAGCCAGTTCCCCATGAATCCCACCGCAGCCTGCTCCATCGCACGCTCTCGCCCAGACCTCTTGTCCCCAGGGCACGACTGAGCTGATTCCTGCTCCGCTGCTAAACCAGCTCCTCCTGGGACTTTGTCCACAAGCAAGTGATCTGCTTCATTACCCACCACCTTTTCCTATGGCTGTTTTCAGACCTTCACCAACCCCTCAGTGTCCGCACAGATTAATTCTGAGTGCTGCACCTAAAAGGAGTGGAGCTCAAGGGCAGGCTGAGCATTATCCAACCTCCTTCCTTCCTACCTGAAGGTAGCACCTCCATTATGTCACTCAGCACATTTGGAACCACAACCGTGACCTTGCATCCCCTGCTCAGCTCCTCCATGGAGCAGGTAATGCTGTCAGGATGGGTTTCAGACTTCTGAGCTGATGGTCTGAGAGGGACATTCAAGTTTAAACAAGTGTAATAAGGAAGCATTTCTCTGCCTGGAAGTTCCTACAGCAAACCCACCGTGCACCCATGGAGACATGTTCTCTCTCCTTGCGACGCCACAGCGGATGTAATTTTCTTTGCAAGATATGGCAGAAGTGGCAGTGATTGCTCCTCTTTATCCAAACCTTTGTAGTAAGGACACATGCCCAAAGAGGTGGGAGATCAAAGCTCCTCTTCCTTGTCTGCCAGAGGGAGACCCATAAAACTAAGCTCCTCGGGATGGAAATAATCCCCCCTCCTACGGCTGACCTGTGCTGTTTAGCAGAAAAAAATTATACAAGATTCATCGAGCTGAAAAGTGATGCAGCAGATTGCTATGATATGCAGAAAAACCGCTTTAAAAAAGAACAAAGTAGGAAGAAAATGCAGTTTCCAATTTTTGTCTGTTAACAGCAGCTTTGGTTTCATTATCTGCCATCCCTGTGTTCAGCTCTGGATGCAATTAACATCATAGAAATAAAATACTTGATGGAAGTAGCAACACGTTTTCTGGTAATGAAATGTTTATGGATCAATTTGGTACACTAGTAAAGAGTGAATGAATTTACTTCAGGATGAGAGAAAACAAAGTGTAGATAAGCGCTGAAAATCACTTTAACTCCAGACATTCACAAAGTGTTATTATTATTCCCCCCAGAAAAGATAATATTGATTGTTGAGAATCATTTGGACAACGACAACGATGCGTTTTCCTGATAGAATACAACAACCCATTTAGTAGATGTCTGTACAGAAAACAGCACTGACCGAAATAAAATTCCAAATTTAAAATCTCCTTTGATAAATACCCAGAAGAGAAAACCTTGACGTGACCTCCTCTCTCCCCCACAGTTCTCTTCTCTCCAGGACTCTGGTCTCTCACGGCGCTTAAAGGACCAAGCGCCACAGCTATTGCTTGACATATGACAGATCATTTTGTCTGTCGCTACTTCATTTTCCACTTTTAATATGGGCAAAATACCGTTAGCATATTTACGACGACAAAAAGAAAAAAAAAAAAAATTAAATTAACTTCCTAAGGGCAGGAGCAGATTTAGACAGTGCCTGGAATAACAAAAGCCTCAGCTGGGATGAAAGGGAAACAGCTACCTCCGCTACAGCAAACATTTAAAAGAAGTTTTGATCTAACGTAGCTTAATGCATCCCGCAGAGGGGAAAAAATTCTCAGAGAACTTTGTTGCTTTTAACAAAGATTAAATGCTATATATTCTTCTGGGTTCAGCCACTATTAGGAACAGCATCATATCACAATCCTACAAATGAATAACAAAGGTTTAGGTGGAATCAGCAGGATTCCCTCACTACTATTTTTACAGCTGTTGGCTGGCAAAAGAAGAAACAGGTCTTTCTGTAATGTGGTGGAAAATAAGAGTTTCATGCAAATCGCCAGGACAGACTCCAGCTTTTTCTTTAAGTTCTGAGATGATTCACCGCCTCCCTCCTCTCTCCACCCTCTCCCCTTCGCCCCGGCTGCTCTCGGCATCGCTCAGACCCAGCTTGTAATGAAGGTGGAGAAGAGGCAACATCATACACGGAGAAAAACAGGGCAAGGAAAGAAAGGGAGAGAAAGGAGACGGAACAAAGGGTGATGGATAATAAGCATCAGATCCCGAGGAGACCTTGGCACTGCAGGCGGTGCCAGGTATTCCTGGAAATTATCTGGATGGCACCAGCCCCACAGCTTTTGCAGAGGGCTTGAAGGCAGCCTCAAGAAATACATTTATCACAGGTTATTTCTGTTGGCCCAGGGAGGCGGCAGGTTAACCCAAGGACAAACTTTTTCATCCATCACACGTAATCCAAATCAGCGGTTCTCGAGCATTCCTGACCCTAGATTCTGCTACAACTGATAAATGCTGAAGGCTTCACGGGGGCTCCCCGCACCTCACCCCTCCGCTTCCAAACAGCGAGAAACAAAGTCCTAACACCCCCCTTGGCATTTCTGTGTGACCTGCGAGACACAAAATCCGCTCATTAAAATCTGCTGCTGCACCTGCAAAGTCATTTGGGTTTAGTTTCCATCACGAGTGACAGTAGGGTCAGGTCTCAGACAAGAAAATCCCTCACCCCAATTTTGATCACAAAGTGATCACTATATATATAGATATTCACTAACAAAACCCCTTTTGAAAATAGAGACCTGACCTACCACCACAGCCAGACGCTGACCATCACAGCCAGCAGCACCTCTGGAAGAACCAAATAAATCTAGTCTCTCTGCATCCACCCTGCTTTTTTCCCCCCAAAGCATAACAAAGCCGAAAAGTCATGATTCAAACTACCCAGCGACACTTCACTGAAAGAGCCAACTCCCCCAAGAATCCTGACAAGCAACAAATGAACACGGTATAAAATATGCAAGGGAAGACTCATCTTTGCCTAAGGACTGGAAAAGTTGCTGAATCCCAGCCCACACACCTAAAAGAAGACTTTTTTGAAAGAGAACCAAGGCTCCAGTACTTTGACTGTAAGTAATGTGGATCCAGACTCCATATAGGTTAATGCTCAACTTACCAAACTGGGACACCCACCAGAAAGAGTCCATTAATTACATGTTCACTGAAAAGTTTATTTAACTTTCCAGTTTCAAGTGAACTTTTCTGTGGATCCCAGAAACGGAAGACTTCAGGGGCCTCCATGCTCGAACACCCAATCTGAAGTGCTTTAATTACACTCAGTTTCCCCAAAAATACTCTTTTCCTGTGCTCAAATCAGCTCTTTTATGGGGTTGTAAACCGAGCTACCAAAAAGTCTCCTGCAAACAAATACATTGGAATTCCTCTGCGCTGCCAGCTGAGTCACACGGTGGTGCAGTTCCTGGCTGATTTTAACCTGGGGAATAAGGTATAAAAATATTTCGGGTAATAATTCATGAAATGTTTCTTTATGCACAACCTTTTGTTATTTTTAAGGATACTTGATCCTCAACAATTGAGTTTTTTTTTTTAGACCAGAAAGAACTGTGATGTAACCACGTAACGCAAGTAAGAGCATTCAGCCATTCCTCCATCAAATTTATACCAGCCTGAAATACGACAATTTACAAAATTTCAATATCATATAGACTTTCAGTAATTGAAGAATAAATGATACTCCTACAGAACTTGTTCCATGGATTAAAACGAAAGCCTTATTTTGCCATATTTTTCTACTTTCAATTTATTTTCAATTTGTTCAATTGCCTTCAGGGTAACAAGTTTGATCTTATGAAGAGCAGTGTACCTCTTAGAGAATTCATCAGCCTGTTTATTCATTACTCAACTGATTTGACCTTTACTGGGTCACCTGCCACTTGAAGTCATCTTCAGGAAATCTAATTAGACACCACACTGAAGAGAAGTTCTTAAACCAGGTTTCAACACAAACCCCCTCCTACCGTTCACGAGCGTGAAGCATCTTCACGTCCCACTGATTATAAAAGAATCTGGAAGTACCCAACAGCTTCAGAACAACCTAAGCTCAGGTCATGCTACAAATTCCAGATCCATCTGCAGAATTCACTACTAAAGCCATTAGAGGGAAAAATGCAACACAGAAACAGGCAGTAAAGACATAGGCTCAGAAAAAAACCACTGCTCAAAATTTCAGAGCCTTCTAAAATATTTGGTTTACTGTTCATGGAGTTTCTTCCATCAACAAGTCAGAAGAGCCTTCTGACGATCTCACACAAAGGTGTCCGTTATATCTCAGTGGAATTTCAAAGAGGTCCAAGTTGCATCCATTTGATACAAATCAAACTTTTTTCCCCCTCCTTTATATTTTGTATTTCCAGCCTGATGCTCTTAAACCGTGAGGGGAGCAGATGCAAAACGTGCTTTGACTCGGTGACCCCTCCCATGGCGACTGAAATGCAATGTCACCTTCTGTGGTGGCAGGCACGCCAAGTGTGTGCACGTGGGCAGGACAGGAAGAAAAAAGGTATGTATACTTTGGGGGGACTTTTTTTTTTTTCCTTTTTAAAATCATTACTGGTTAGGAATACCTATCTACCGAAACGCTAGACCTGGGATCACAGTCCTATTTGCAGTCCCTTCAGCAGTAGGACTCTTCACACCTCAAAAGCCGGTCAGGAAACAACTGTCCACCGTCAATGGTAGGATGAAGCAGGAGGGAGGTGACAGGATCCACTGCATCCTCGTGAAATGCCTGCACCTGAAAAAGCCATCAACCTCCCATATTCCTTGCCACTGCCAGCAGAAATATCTGCCCAGCAGACACCAGATGACACAGCCAACTGCTTCACGAGCATCCCCACCTCTTCACAACGACCTCATTTCGCTTTCACAGCATCCCCTGCGTTGTCGGGAGAGGTGTTCACAGACACCAGCTCCAGCTTAGGCAGGTTAATCTACTCCACCTTCGGCTAATGAGAGAAAAAAGATCCTTTCAAGAATGACACGGCCATTCCCATCGAGCCACCCAGTTATTCCCATTGCTGTCAAATAGCACAGTCAGTGCAAACAGTTCTGCGCTTCGTCAAAGCCAATCCAAATCCCTCTGTTCCAATGTGTTTTAAAACAAACCAAAACATAACACTGTGGACATCCACCCAGTTACCATTAAATAAAGGCCAAGCTCGTAGCCCCCAAAGCATCTTATCAATTTGTGCATTTTCCATACTGTGAAATTTTTGACAGGTCAATCCCAAACTTCCAGATCACACAAATGTGAAATTTGGAATTAAGATGAACAAAATGGCTCGCTTCCACCACATAAGAACTAAAATTAACTTGTTTTGAACAGATTGCTGTGCCGAACTAGGAAACAGAATGCTCAGAAGGATGTTCAAACCTCACAAGCTGGTTCCGTCCCATGCAATAAATGTTTCATCCGCCCGACTCAGTTGAGCCTATTGGCAGGGATCTGCTTCCCATCAGACTCCACCTGTTGAAAAATTCACTTGTTCCTCAGACAGACAGTAATTCTTCAATGGAAAGAGAATTGCTCGTTCAACTATGACAATGAATAATGAGTTGCAAGTTTCCGAAACGGGAGCAAGTCGACCACATCTCGGGTAGAAGAACATGGGAGTTGCTCTACTGAAATCCATAAAGCCACAACGTATTTATACCAGCCAAGGATATGATTTCTTAATGAGGACCATAAAACATAAACAGAAATTCCCAACTAATTCCTTCTTCCATCATCCCAGCTCACAAAAGACTATAAAATCATGTCTTATATCGCTGACATCTTGCCTTTTGAGCTTTACCGAATCTGCAGAGCCTCACCACACTGGTGATGGTGTCAGAGGATGGTGTCCTCTGACATCAAATATAGTACAGAACTAATGGGTTAACATATGAAGAGTACATGAGCTCCATGGAGGAATAATCTCTATCAGAATACTTTTGATAAAATATTTTTGCTCTAGAAAAATGTTATTTCATGAATTGTTTCAGGAAACCTGTCAATTCTGGTTAAATCTTGGTAAAAACAGTTGTCCTTTTCAGCAAACGTGAAAACGTTATATGTAACTTTCTTTCCTCTCTCATTTTTAAGGTCACAAAATTGTCAAAATGGTAATGAAGTATTTTTATACATTTCTCTACTTTCGATTCTCTAACTTTGAAGCAGCGCCTTCCCCAGTCAGAAAGACTTCAGGCTCCCTCCGACAGCCAATGGATTTCAGCAGCAGCGAATTTAAGGGGAAAAGATGCTAATGATAGCAAAGACTCATAAAACAGGGAACCTCACCAGCGTTGATTTCTTTTGTTATGTCCCTGTGTAACATCAATATAGGAGGGACCGGAGTAAAGCAGGATGACAACACTGACAACGCTTTCTTAGTTACATTTTGTGGTATTTTGGGGATTGCTCAGACTACGGAAATCAGATTCACATCAGTGTCTAAGCTAAGACTTGGTCCCATCCTACATAGTGCTGAAGAGCTTCCCTGGGAGGTGAAGGTACTCAGCAACGCACACATTTTTCCATTTTCATTATTTACAGGTACACTAAAAAGCTGTGTGGGGATGCAGTAATGAAGAGAGGAATGGAATAATGAAAATCAAAAAGGCGCCAAGAGGAGCCCATCCTGTACTACCTGGTATAACGGCAGTTTTGCTGATGATTTCAATAGCAGCAAGCAACCTGCAAAATGGGAATTCATTTCCAGGGCAACACTGGTAGGAGGTGAAACGTAGAAGTGAGTGACGGGTTAATGAAAATAAATGGTCTGAAATAACAGCAGTTCAGTAAAGCAGATATTTATTGTGTTATCCAAGTTGGCTACATGAGAGTTATTAAGTTAAATCAGTCCTCATAGAAGCTGAATAAATGGAGACAATTCTGATGATCCCTGTGCTTTAATCTCACCGTTCAGACTATATTAGGGACAGAAAGAGCAAGAAATTGTCACAATGAAATACCTTAATTTTTAATGTAAATCTTCTGCAGAAAAGTCACTTTACAACAGGCCTATCGCTTCCATTTCTAATTAGGATGCATTAAAGTTATTATGAAAGGAACCACTTCATCCTTCCAGAACCTACTCGTCAGCTTAAAAGACTGTTCAATTGCACGGGCAACGAGGGGAGCACAAAACAATACCACCAGGAAAACCTACAAACCCAAATTCTGCTCTTTGCTCCTTATCTTCCAAGGACATGGACTCTCTGTTATCATCAATATCGTTAAGTATAAAAATAAATAAGTTTGTTCAGCAACAGTGAAAAGCTGATGGCTGTAGGAGGGAATAACACCAGGAACTTTGGAACCTGAGAGATCAGTCTTGCGACTCTCACAAGGATGAATAAATCAAATCTCCATTCCAGCTCATGTTTTTATGAAGCTGTGTTACAGTTATGCTCATGTTCTGATCCCGCTACCGTATCAAGATTGAGGGAGCTACAGTATTAAGATTGAGGGAGGACTGTCATTTGGAAAGATATAAGTCACTGTGTCTTCTCCAAAGGAAAAAAAAAAGCAAAGAACAAAAAAAAGCACCTCCCACCCTCTTATCCCCCTCCCAGCCCAATGAAAGCTCAAGGATATAGAAAAAAAGGGCTTGACTGAAAGTTTTGGAGAAAAAGAGCAAAGATCAGTCACCTCCATTCCCCAAATGGGAATATTTCACAAGATACAACGGCATTTCACCCAGTCAAAACTAAACACTGACTTCAACACACACAAGAAGTTTCCTTCAGATAATGTGAAAAAAAATTACAAAATCATTTCCTTGCACCTTTCCCTTGCCTGAAAAACATCTAGCATTAGCTACACAAGGATTTTGCTCAGAGTCTTCTATTTTTCATGAAACATTTCCCTTACCCCGGCTCGCGGCAGCAGAACAGAGGAATGGCTGTCGTGGGCCAGGCTGAAGGTCTAGTGATCCCCAGATCACTCCTCTGATCTTGGCTTAGTAAATAGACAACTACTGATCCTTCTTTTCCTATACTCCTCCAATTTCCACGTAAACAGCAATTTGTAGATTTTCCAAGCCAGAAGAACTTACATTATCGGCTTTTGTTTATTGGTCCCTAGAGGCTGTTCTTTTGTAAGCGTATCTTATTTTCTCTCTGAACTCATCTGAAACTTTGTCCTCCAAGACACCCCGCAGAAATGAGTTCCACCATCGGATAACATGCTGTGGGGAAATAAACCACCCCAAAACTTCCTTTTTTTTTTTTTCCTAAAACCTGCTGATGAGTTTTAAAAGACCACTGCAGGATACCCTGCAGATGCTTTTAAGTTTGAAAGAGAAATAAGTGGGAAATCATCATTCCTACCTGTAGGCTGAATTTGAGTTGCTTCAGCTCAGACTTCGCTCCCGCCAGCGCTGTCATGGACTGCACCTACGTCATTTTTCCCTAAGTACCGTGTCCGTAAGGAAGAGCCGATAATGGACCAATTTGCACTGTTACATCAATGTAAATCCAGAGCAATTCCATTTACTTTTTCAAACCATAAATTTAACCAAGCACTGGTTTTATTAAAAGCAGAATTTTGCCTAGCAACTCCCCAGTTTTTTCCCTTCCAAGACCCCCTCAATGTTTTACAGAACAATATACCAAGTGCATCTACTGTTTTATAGACCGGATTACATACCTGCAGCTACACACGATGCAATCCACCACCGAAATACGGACACCTCTCAAAAGTTTACAGTGTAAAGAAAGTTAGAATAATAGCCTAGGTTAACTGAAACCAGCCTTTTAAATATCCCCTTACAAGTTCACTGCTGGTGGTCACTAGCAGACCAGGCTCCTATGCCACTGAAAATACAGAGGAATTTTAAAGAAACTGAACACTGTCAAATTTTTTTTTTTTGCTGCCTTTTACCTTACTGGCTCCTAACCTGTTATTTCCAGAAGGCACCCAAGAAAAAAATGCTACCTTACATACCTGTTCCCACAAATCAAGTTTTCAAGCTAGAGTTCGTGATATTTTGACCATCATGAATTTCCACAAGAGATTTTAAGACATCGATGTTTCCCTGCACTTAGCTCCACTGCTGGTCTGTGGGCATTCCTTTGCAGTCGTGCAAAGGGCACGATATCAACTGTTCAGATCAAAATGAAACTAGAACTGAGCCCCCCTCGGTCCTGCAAATCAAGAGCAACCAAGTGTGAATTTATGCCCCCGAGCACCTTACGTCCAGGAGAAGCACAAAGCGCCTATGGGGATCATCAGCCTTATTAATTTAAGAGTTCACTGAGTCTATTTATAGCCAGAAGACATCACTGGGGAAGTATGTTGGCTCTCAGACTTAAAAAGTCATTTTAGTGGCAATTCTGCCACAAAATATAACGACCGTTAGAGAGGTCACAAGAAGTATTTTCATAAAATATTACCTTCTGCTGACACCGTCCTCTGTCAGTGCCTTGGTCAAGTGCTCAGGACTGATCTCAGCATTTCCTCCAAAGGCCGTTCCTCCTCCGGTTGTTGCTGTAGTGCCGTGACGTGACAACCTCATAAAAATTCTAAAGGTCAGACTTGAGCTTCAAGGAACGCATCAGCAAGAAGTAAAACCTGAGCTAAAGCCCAGCTGGCTGCACAAACAAATGGAGTGCACAAACACTAAATATAAAACTAATGCTTAACAGCTGTGTTTCCACCAAAACACGCAAAGCAAAACCAAGTCAAGGTGAACCTGTCCTTTGAGATAAACATCTCCTTTTCTCTCTCATTAAGGCACTACTAAGGTCTTTCTGGAGAGGATGCTGTTGCAGGCAATACCTACAAGATAATTAAGCCTTCTATTAACACCACTGCACTGCAACTTCCTAATTCTACATTAATTTAGCTAGAGGACACTGCTGGTTTCATTTTTGATCTGAAATTCCATCCTAATGCAGGTTCAAGTGAAAGCTGCATTTTTTGGATTAAAGTCAAGTTGTCCAAGTGTTTCAAGTAGCTCGGCAGCAAGTTGCTTCCGATGCATCGGATCCAACATTCAGCCTCTACGGCATCAAAAAGCTTTGAGCTCATTGTGCAACTTTGGACGAAGAAAAAAAAGAAGTCCTACAAAGTTACAACGGTCTCACCAACCTTTGCTCTGGTACTAGCTGATCCTTAGTCAAGAGCCCCGAGAGCACATGCCACCCACTGTCAATGAGAAAGATCTCACAATAGGCCAAGTCTCATTACTGTAGCCGCCACGAACATCTTCTGCCCTCCAAGGCCCCCAAGGTCAGGCAGGTTCTCCTTGTTGTGGACCTCCACAGTTTCTCTGGATCAGTCTGAGGACGAGTACAAAGCCATAGAAAGTCTACCCATGGGCATGACATGCACTCACTCTCTGAAGCGCCGACTTCTGAGCTGTGACTCCCTTTTATAACCTTGACTTTTAGGTTCTCTCTGTAGTGGCCTCTTCAAGGACCCTGGCCAAGCCTTTTCATCCAAGTCAGACAGTCACATCTTCTTTCTTGGGTAGCTTTGAACACACTCTTGTAACAGAAGGAAAAGCTCGGTTGTTCTGGACCTCTGCTCTGTTTCATTTATTGTGGCTTTAACAGCTGCACAGCACCCAGTTTTGTGAGGCAGGTCAGGAGGTTAAGAAAAAGCTCCAAGAAAAAAACCCAACCTCCCCGAGATAGAAATTAGTGCTCACAAAGACGCATGGGGGAAAGAAATATTCTAGGATAAAGCTAGCTACACTTATTTCAGGGGTTGCAGTGACTCCTTTTAGTACAAGGCCCATTGAGACTATCTGCAATTGAATTAGCACTCCACAACCAGAAGAGGAGGCAAAACTCTGTCACACAAATAGTAAAAGTTAGGACTAAAAGTTAGCGCAACCCATAAATATGCCCTCCAACAACAGAGCTTTGCCCGAAAAAATACAAATAAGAAAAATCTTGTAAACAAATTCAAACATACTGCATGTTGGGACATAGAAAAAGCACACTAATTGTCCACAGGGCCTAATCAGATTTGAAGGCCATGGCAATACTTCAGTGAACATCGTCCCCCATCTCTACAACAAGCTTATTCCCTCACCTTCCCTACCTCTCTTTATACTCGCATGCTATTAATTCAGGCACCTAAAAAACCACTAAAAGTCAAACGCAGAGTCTTATTTCCCATTAGCCCACGCCAGGCAGCTCTCCGCTTGGTGCCTTCTTTAAAGCACCAACATATTTCTCAAGGCTTTGCCAAAGCCTGAGGCCTTGTCAGTTGGAAAAGATCAGGCAGAATTTACACTGCCTGAACATGGCCTTTGAGGCACAGGCTGTCCCATACTTCTATTAAACTCCGGTTGCACTGTAAATGGGCAGCACTTATGGAAATCAGGTCACGGGAGTGTCAAACTTGTAAAGACTGAAAATTCAGAACGGGTTACACAGCGAGAGGACCACTGTTAAAGGGCTCAAACATCAAGATGAATTAATCTCCTCCAGCAAAGCCAGAGCTTTTCCGTGTTGGGACTGGTTTTACTGCCCCTGAAAGAATCCTCCTCTTTTCAGGGTTTTGTGGAAGGCAAGAGGTCGTTTTATTCTTTTCATGTCGCTGCAGCATCTCTGTTGAATGTTAACGCTCCCAGACGCCTGCTTCTTCCAAGCTTCAGTGAGACTCTGAGTGAGAAGGATCAAGAGCTCCTATTCTGGAAGTGACAGGGAACCCAGGTTGACACAGCAGGGATTACAACCCCAGGCACTGATTTCTAGCATGGAAAACTGCTTCTGTTTGCAACACGATACCGAGATCGGATGTACAATTGAGATAGATTTTAAAACCTTAGATGCAAGTACAGGAGGAGAATAAGTAGGCAGTGGGGAAGAAAAAAACCTCTGTACCAGTTTACAAATATGGATTTCACCAAGAAGATCCTATTTACAGGTTTAACTTTAATCTTGGCCATAGAGGCATTTGCTCCTCTCCCCATGGCCAGTGATAGTGAAAGCGGGGAGGCAGGAGAAAGGTTCATTCATAAATAGGAGTTACAGTCAATCCATCTGCTGCTGCCTTTGCTGTCCATGCTCTAACAGAAGTTCTCCCCATGACTAGCACAGGAGGGGATAAAAACCCCTTCACTTCTAGCAGTGTCCAAGAGCGAAGCCATCTGCAGCACGAGCCATGCCACAGCTCTATTTTTAACTTCTCCTTGCGTTACAAAGCTCAATTCAAGGGTCGTCAGGGAGACAGTCAGACCGACCACAGCAGAACTGGGGATGCATGTTATCGTATCAATGACAAGCCTGAAGAACACCGAGGGTTTGGCAAAGGATGCAAAAGCATGAAAAGGAATACAGATACACAAATCAGCAGATCCTCCACTGTCTAAACTAGACAAACCTTATCAGGTTGAATTAAGTTAAGGTTGAAGAATCGGACAACGCGATTCACTCATGTCTAACTAGGGTCACGTACGTGATGTTTGGCTGTATTTACACAACTGCTTGGTCCAAGGATGTTTAAGCACAAGCAAGAATTCAACACAGAACAGAGCAGGCTTTCATATCACACTACTCAAAATTCCTGAAGACCATGCCTTCAGCTGGACCTCTGCAGCTATGATTTAGGTCGCTCCCACCTCAGAAGATGACTTTTCACTACGGAGATGCAAATAAACACTGTATAAAAGGAGAATACATGGTTCAAAGTATTCAAAACTGCCTGAATTCCCCTTAGAGATAACAAAACATTAACATTTAAGAACTTAGAGATGGTTTTGAAAGCGTTACCGCACATCTACAATATATTACACTGTGCATTTATAAAGTACGGGCAAGGGAAAAATTCCACTTTGTCAAAGGACCTTTCATGAAAGCTACAGTATTTAAATAAAACCGGTCTAAAGTTAAGCTCCCAATCTACAAACCCCATGTACAACACAATTAATAAAGCTGACTTTTGAGGTGCTTTTAAAGGTATTTAAAAATCTATGCTAAAGCTGTGCGGCAACTGACAAGTAGTTTGTTCTTTGGGGTTGTTGTTTGAGGTTTTAGCAGCTAAGCACGGAAATAAAAAGTCTTATGTCTTATTCTTATTTAATTGCCATCAGTTAGGAAGCCCTCTCCAAGTTGCATCCCTGCTCTCTGTTTTCCTGTCTCCTCTTGCTCTTTTCTTCATGTCCCACATTACAGACAGCCCTCCGAGAGGGGACATTTCTGTTGTGCTTACGACAGTCACTTCTCCAGGCTCAGCTCCTTGGATCTCTATAGCTATGTATAGTCTTAAACACAATTGGCAATTTCAGAATCTCAAGCTGCATAGAAAACCCCCATATGTGCTAAAAATGCATTCCTCGTATATTTTTGTACTCCTCAACTCTGCATTATCATAAAACAATATTAAAATTACTAGATACTTGACCAGAGGGTAGGTAATGGGGATGAATTATTTACAGCGTTTATTTTACCTGAAGTTGCTCAATGGTTTCCAAATTCAGTGGTTCCTCTCAAATGTAATTAAGTTTCAAAGGCTGCTATAGCTCCCATCACTTATAATATATACTTTGAAGAAAAAAATATGATTAAGTGTCAGCAGCATCCTGTTAGTCCTATGATAGTTTGCAAGCGTGGGAAAGAAAGGACCAGAAATGACCTCTTTGGAGAGAAAAGAATCAGTGGTACCACGAAGAGTCTTTTAGTGCTATGTCACAACCAAAACAAGAACAACTTCACTAAGCTCTTCAGGAAATGGAAAATGTGTTCGTCCTCTACAACAACAGGAGTTTTAAGGCTGCTGGAATATGGGCAACATATTTTTTCTAACAATTGCTTCCAAAGACGTGTAACCACAACCAGTGTAAGAACAGATAAAAGTCCAGATTTTCAGCAGAGCTCAGCACGTTGACACCAAATGCTTTTGACAACGTTGTTCGTGGACAAAATGCACAGTGCAAGGAACACGCTGAGCAATTTGGCAAATCAAGCCCTTAAGACTGAAAGGAGAACGTGACTTTAAAGTTATACTGACCTCCAGTTAGGAACACGCATAGCGACTGCAACCATTTACAACTACTAGCAATGTAGATACATACAGAAAAATCACAGAATCACAGAATAGTTCTAGTTAAAAGGGATCTTTGCTGGGACCGTTCAGTATGAGGAAGAGGAGGCCGAGGGGAGACCTCATCACTCTCTACAACCACTTGAAAGGACACTGTAGAGAGGTTGGTGCTGGTCTCTTTGCACAGGTAATTAATGACAGAACGAGAGGGAATGGCTTCAAGCTCCAACAGGGTAGGTTTAGACTGAACATTAGGAAAGAATTTTTCACAGAAAGAGTGGTCGGGCATTGGAACAGGCTGCCCAGGGAGGGGGTTGAGTCACCATCCCTGGATGTGTTTAAGAGCCGTTTAGTTGTGGTGTTGGGGGATATGGTATAGGGGAGAACTTTGTAGAGTAGGGTAGATGGTTGGACTCGATGATCCCAAGGGTCTCTTCCAACCTAGACGATTCTATGATTCTATGATTAAAGATCCAGTTCCAACCCCCTGCCATGGGCAGGGACACCTTCCACTAGACTAGGTTGCTCAAAGCTCCATCCAACCTGGCCTTCAACACTTCCAGATGAACGGAACTTGTACCTGGTATGTGTATTTTAATGGAAAAAGTAAAGATAATTGACCATATGCAAATTGAAATTTGATCAACATCTTGTATCCACTTGCCAGATGGCTTGTCACAGCTCTGAGGTCTTAACATTTCCATGGCCATAGACAGAAGACACGTAACACTAAAAGCAAGTCAACAACGTTCAGGGAACAATTTATACTGCTGGAAAATGTCCCTCTGTTGAAATCGGCAGCTCTGTAAGAACCAGTGGTTTGCAATAGAATTTCAACTCAAAATAGAAAAAAGAAACTGAGCGCATATTCATTCTCAAATTGCAGACTTTTGCAGACACTCAGCTTTACTCGAGTGTCCAAACATGAAAGGCCTCAGCAGTTCATCCCAACACAAACCATGACACATCTCCTCTCCATTTTCAGCTCAGCCCTCTCCACTATTTATAGGAGCAGACAACTCACAGGCCAACAAAAGAGCTTATTGCCTGATATTTAATTTAACCCATTACACATGTAGGTACTCAAAAGTACTCCGAATTTGTATAAACCTAAAACAGGCCTGAAACCAGAAAAATTGATTCCTAATTTATAGAAGACCGCTGACGTCAACCAACTTACATACCAAAGATGAACATGGCTCTCGGAGTTAAATATAGATGATATGTTAACAGGCACCAATTTTCCACACTGTGTATTAATAGATTGCTTCTGCCTGCTTACTGAAGCATTCCCGTGGGTGGAGGCAGCTAGATGACAGAACCGAACTTGACAACATTCCTAATATTGTTTGAGCACATTCGATGCTTTCCGTGGGCACGCATTACCTCCGAAGAGCACAGCGTGAAGCAGCCAAGAGTCTGCTGGCTGGAGTATAAACTTTCTGCAGAAGTGTCAGAAGTTTAAAGAAAAAAACCAAAAAACAGTGTCCCAAGAGTTTAAGCAAAGAGGGAAATAAGGACTGCGTTGCCGTCACCGGCTACCACTTTAGCAGAAGCCTATTTCTCTGTCAGGCTAAAATTAAACCATCACAAAAGTGTTATTTACCAGTATCGGGTGCAGAGATTTGAGGCTTATTTGGGAAGCCACATGAAACCAGTCTCCTACTGGGCCAAGGCAAAAAAACCTCTGGTTGTAGCAGGTGTGGGATCAGGGCAGTTCCAGCTCAGGGAGACATTTCAAAACCCAGGTCTAATTTCCATACGATGTGGAGGCATCACCCCCTCCATAAGCTGTCAGTATATGCACGGTGACCGCCTGTAGAACACGGGGAGGACTCTGCTCACCCCATGACTGTGGGGAAAAAAAAAAAAAAAAAAAAATCACTTAAATCTCTCAGGCCACAGTTTAGATGGAAGGAGCGGGCTTACAAGCCCTTGCTGGTAGTGGCCTCATGGGAGCTTGCAAAGCCCTCCCCGGGATCCCCGGGGAGCCACTGCCCTCGGCAGCAACAACTCAGCAAGTACCCCCAGCACCAGGCAGGCTCTCGGGGACCAACAGGTAGACATCGGCAGTTCAGACCCCACACTCCTCAATTTCTCTCGATATTGCTAAAAAGCACCAATGCAAAGCCTAATGTGACACATCCTGCTGATCTTCCTGCATACCCCTCCTCTCCATGCACAGAAATAAAACAACAGAGAAAGATTTAAAAATTGTTTTCAACCTTTTCTTTTAAGCCGGGGCAGGGAAGCAGAGAAAAAGCAGAGGAGGTTTCTAAGTAACGCTCTGTGCATTTCTGGGTAGCCAAGGACCCTATTTGTTAGTTCCACTGGAAAACTAAAATTGACTTTTAGCTGGTGCCATTTCAGAGCATCAGCTTTCAGTGCGAGCTGTCTTTTTGCATTAGCGGAGCCGGTGCTGCCGCTGCATCCCAGAGCGACGGCTGTAGGAACAGAGCACGGGAGAAAGAAATCCTCTGTGTTCACGGAAGAGGTAGGGAAGCGACGCAGCCCCCATCCCCAAGGCAATTCCCTGTGACACATCCATTTCTTTTCTGTCCACTATACCAATAAGAGTACCAATTAGCAGGAGGTGACTTCGGTGGGTGACACCGAGCCCGGCGCAGGGCAGCCCTCAGATGTCAGCAGCATCCACAAGGTGAGTTCTCCCCCGAGCACAAGGCTGAAGTGACAACTTCAATTGGATGGGAATGGTGTGTAAGTCTCCTACCTCGCTTCTGTAAGAGAAGGATCTTTTTCCCCCCTTTAAAAAACAAAAGAAATTTTAAGGATCACGCTATCTTATTCACGCTGAAGGACTCCAGCAAAATTTTCCTTCAACCCCCTTGGGTGCAGAAGGTGGAGGGAAAGGAGAGGCAAAAGGGGACTGAAAAACTCATTTCAGTGGTCAAAGTGACACTGATTTCAGTAATTTGATTTCTTTAAGGGGTTGGGGGCTGGGAGGTTCAAAGAAACATAACTGTATGATGTCTTATTTTGGCATTTCAAAATTATATATTTCAATTTTAATTATTCAAATATTTTTTGTTGTAACGTAAAAAAAAAAAGCATTAAGAGATCTAAAAATATTTTGATCTACGTTAAGATAAAATAAACTTTTTGAACCAAAGCCACTGTGCGTCTCCTCTGAAACTACCAGCAAACCAGAAAGAAGTGTGTGTTTATCTTTTCACTCCTGCGGTTCTACTGCTGATTAATATCTGACTGACTTCAGACGGGCTTTTGGAGACCAATCTAATCAACTTGTGCACAGCCTCTGTTTCAGAGGGTTTCATCTACATTGCTTGGCTTATATAGAGGACTTTCTAACACCAAAGTATAGACAGGCAAATGTTCTCAAAAAATATAATGAATAATGCGGAAAAAACCCCACAACATTTCTCAAGTTTCCTCCTGAAAACGTATTGAGAAAATATTTGCCACTCCTTAAGCAGAGGTTCCAGAAAAGCTATGAGGAAGCTCAATGGAGAATGGGGCACCAACCCCCCGATTTATGAACTTCTAGGTCTCAAACGAGTCCTAGAAATCAAAATATTTTATCCATCTGGCATCCTTACTTTGAGACTTCCTATGTAGTTTCAATACAGAATTCTACCCTTCCCCCAGAAAACACAAAACCAAGCAGCCAAGCATTTAAGTTACATTTTTTTCCTTCCTACCATTGAAAGCCAAGTTCAAATCTGCTCACTGCTCTCCCATCATGACCTGTTAGCCTGGTGGGAAAAAAAAAAACCAACCCAAACCAAAAGAACTTCTGTTTTAGCATGGAGAATCATCACATTTATTTGGACAAATCTGAACTCCACTTACTAAAGTGCTAAAGAAAAGCTATTTGAGCTCTCCATATGCTCAGCAGGGCATGCTAATCTTGGGAGCACCCACATCACACATGCTCTACCCAACTCCCCTGCCCTGCCTTCAGCAGATGCTACCAACATCTCGGCATCTGCTGCTGCCTCACCAGTTGCTTTTCTGTGCTTTGGGATTTGAAGGATAGTTTCTGTCAAACAAACCTGTCACGGCAGCTGGAAAGCACTGAGGTAGATGAAGGTGGGGATGTGAATCTGAGAACCAAAGGGAAATCGTTTGCTCCCAGTTCCTCTCCGATTTCTATAAGCCAAACCCTGAACCTCGTTCCAATCTTAGCCTGAATCGTGGACACGAGTGCTTAATTTGAGCCACAATTAAGCATAAAACCATCTGCTTCTACTGGCACCAGCCATTCTGAGCTGCAGGAGCTTGGTGAGCTGAGTCATTAGATTTACCTCTTCTTTCAGATGACTCCAGAGTGGGGGGGTCCTCACCCCTCCTGTGCTTCAGGTGAACCTGACAAGCCCTTTTATTTTTTTTGCTGTTGAAACAAAACACTGCTATTTTGTTGATTAAAATTCTTTACTGGTACCTCTCACTGCGACGTTTTGCGGCGAATGCAGGCGTTTGCTTTGCCCACCGGCTGATGAACGTACCCGAGTGTCTGCACGCATCTGGCTCCTCTTTACAGGCGCCAGTGTCTCTGTGCCCTGTCTCCAGCTGGGGATTCAAGCTAACAGCACGTTACCAAATAACCTGTCTGGTTTCTTAAGCTTTTTTTTCAAACCCAGTGACCTTTAGGGAAAAAAAAAAATTAAATTCAAACCATAGCATGTTATTAGTGCTTTCATTTATATACTGATATGCTTAAAAACCTTTGGTTTTCCAGTTCCCTCTGTTCTACCTACAAATTGTGGGTTCCTAAGCAGAACCTACATACTTGGATCCTAACCCAACCTGTATTAAACTCAGCAAGAAAATCTACTGGTTTCAGTGGCAACTGGGTCAGACTCCTGGTATAAAAGTTTAATTTTTTAATTTTTTTGTTGAATAAATACTGTAAGGAGCTGTTGCAGCAAGGGTTATTGCTTCATCATTTCATCCCTTCTGCTGGTTCCATCTCTCTGGCCATTTTCATACGCCTTCAAAAAGACTTTTTCCTGCTCGTTCAATGACTTCATTGACTACAAAGAGCACTTGGAAAAAGATACAAGAAATGAAAAATTCTATAGACATAGAGCTGCTTGCTCAAGTGCACTGCTCAGAGCCAGAAATCTCATTATCAAACCCAAAAACAAACTGGATGGGAAGGTGCCCGTGACCAGACAGGGATGCTGTATGCCCAATTCTCCACGGCCTTGCATTTCTCCCAGCAGTGGTCTTAAACCCCCACGCAGCACTGATGTCACCCACCAGATAGCAGAGAAAGCAAGAAAGAATTGAGCCTTACTTTATTCCTTTGGATTCACCAAATTACCAAGATACAACATCAACAGGCCAGAGAATACACTCCAGCTGACGCTATAATCAACTTTCAGTTTACCAGCTTAAAACTGTATCACTGCCCTCACCATGTGGCACTGGATTAAAGTCTTTAGCCCTGAAGAGCAGGGGCATCTCATCTGCTCCTGAATCAGTTCCTAAACAACCATTTTTCAGCTTAGCATATTAAAGTAAGCCAGCATCTGACGACAGGGTACATGGTTGGGGACTGCAACATCTCAATATATTGGGATATGGTAGTCCCAAATCAGCCAAGGGACGTGTGTGCAGCAGTGAATTCAACAGCAAAAATGTAAGCTATTTTTTGTGTTCCCATTATTCAACTCGGAAGTTTTTCAGGGCCATTAGCGATAGGACGTGACTAGTGGGACTAGATGAGGCAACTCTAGAGGTGTGACGAGATGTGCCATCCCAGTAACAGCCGCAGTAGAAAAGCTGCATGAAAGGGCTGTTTCTCCTGGCCTTTCCACGACTGTTTATTGTTACTATTCCCCTTCCAAGATCTTCCAGCCCAACTGCAAATGCAGTCAATCCCTAACACAGGGGATTTTGTTAAAACAAAATAAATAGCAAGACCTTTCAAAAAATAAAGTGCCCCACTATTTAAGATACTTGAAGTAACCTAGGTCATCAGCAAAGGAGAAGAGCATGCTCGATTACAGACTAGAACAGATATTTTTCCTGCAAAGGGTATGTCTTCATAGCTCAGATATCATCTCTCGCCTACCTGCATCCACACACAAGGAGGCTTCAAATGAGGTGACGCTTTCTCCCCAGGATAGTCAGTCATCCTTGGAGAGATGCTAAGATGCAAAACAAAGCTGTCACTTAAACTGATAGCCTGCCTTCCTGGCAGCGAGGATGTCAGCGCGACTCTTCGGGGTGCTGAACCTCTTCCCTGTGGGCTGGCTGGAAAAAAACAAGTCACATCTCATGAAAAAAAAAAAGTCGTATTTGCAACTTGTTTTCACAGCACAGCAGAACAAAACAAGACCTTACGAAAGGGTTTTTTTTAAAAAAAACCCAACAGCTCTACCCAGAAGATGCAGCCGCTCAGTGGTTCGAAGCCACCCGAAATGAGAAGCGATTTGAGTTCAAATTCTCTTCTATCCGATACGGTGCAAGGCCACAAAGCTGAATCACTGCGATCCCAAGGGAATGCCCCGTTCCTAAAGCTGCGGGATCTGCCCTTGTAAACCTTTCTGCATACAATACAGAACAAGCTTAGTCAGAACAACCCCATGGCTGATCTGACAGTACTTAAAACTCTTCTCTGGGACGTGGGAAGCGAGCAGAGCAGGAACTGGTTACCCAGCTCTCCCCAGTCCAGGGGAATACTTCAACTAACACCGCCTGGTTTGCAGCGAGACTGCCTGGCTCCTGCATCAGGCTGTAAATTTTATCAAGAAAAGCTTCCAAGTCATAAACAGTGCTCTTTTCCCTGAAAAGCTTTGTTTCTGAAAAACAAGAAAACTTTCCAAAGAAAACTACCTCCTCGGTTCTCCGAGTCCGAGACGTGCAGTGTACATACGCACACAAGACAGAGAAATACCCTCTCCAAACCCTGGAAGAGACTCAAAGAACAGCGCAAGGAATCATAGGCGAAACACCTACAGTTCCTAGCAAATATATCACAAGTGAGAACACAGTAAAATCTGAAATTGCTTTGCAAGGTGGTAATTTATAGCCAGGCTGAGGCCACGGTTCCACATTAGTACTCGAGTTTAACACATTCCCTCTACCCCAGGCGCTTGTTCCCCCTTCCCCACCTGAGGATCGCTGTCTACCACCTTCCACCCACACGGAACGGCGGGCAAACATCTACGCTTCCATCCAAGTGCCATTCAGCCCGTTGTATAACAAAGATGTGCCCGAGCTGAAGCACGGTAAGACTCTGAGCGGGTACCACTGAACTTTCTGCAACATGTTGAAGGCAGTCAGGATGCTCCGATCTGAAGTCCCAGGATATTTCCTAAGCAGCACTGTGAAGCTTTATCTGCAAGCAAACACCCACTGTTGTGCAGAGGCATCCAAGTTACTCTAATCTGATTAGGCCCACTCTCTATTTGCCATCAGTTCTGCAAACCTACAGCACCTCCTCCCTGCTCCCACACACATCTGGTCACGATCATTTTCCTTCCTAAATAAACTTCAGAGAGCAAAGCAAAGTTTCTAGGGCTTGGACTTATTTGTTTTCCCTATCATCTCTGCACTTCAGCTGCCTATATCCCATTAAGCGTGGCTGTTCCACATCTGGATATGCCCTGTCAGGTATAGCAAATGCTACAGAGGAGATAAGCAGTGTTCAGCCCCTCTGTTTCGCACTGAAGGATACACACCGCAAGCCTAAGGCAGTAAACGTCAACTCCAATGAATCACCACTTTGACTCCAGTGGTAGTTCTCATGTGTGCAGCCTTTACAGGATCAGAGCTCTTCCTAGACCCCAACACAAAGAAAATCGTGGTAGTTACACGTTCAGCCTGGCTCTTTCCTTAGTCCCATAATCCACGTCTCACCTTGATGCACGAGAGCCCCCCTCCTCCCTTGGAGATTTACCCCAGTTAAAGCCAGCAGCAGCTGAAAAGCGCAGTCCTGCTGCGTGAACTGGGTAAAATGCTGTAACGCTTAAAAAAAAAAAAAAAAAAAAAAAAAAAAGAGCAAACTGCACCGATGAAACTTAGCTCAGTTTCAAGCAGAAGGAAGCCATCAGTGCAAACAGTGGTGCCTGCTTTGCCCTGGGGGGTTTCCCTCTGTCACCGCCAGCTGGAAGCATCACTTCAAATCACCGCCGGGTCTCAGGTAGCTCCTTTCCAAGGAGAGATGGTCAATTGTGCTCCTGCACCCGAGTCTGTTCAAACCTGCCCTATAGGAGGAGTTAATTGACAACTTTAAACAAGGCTGCTTATAACACAATTGGAAAACAATCATGCAGCACACTGCATATCTCATCCCCTGCAGACAAAACACAGGTCCCTGCTAACTTAATTAACCTGACAGTTGTTTCTGGGGTACGTGAGGCTTCGCTTACTACAGAGCACACAGGAGAGCTGAGGCAAGGAGTCAGGAAAGACTATACAAATCAGACTGACTTTGCGGGGGGAATTCATATAGATTAAACCACGTCAAGGGCATCCAAGTCAGATGTAAGAGAGATGGCACACGTGCATGAGAAAACAGACCGGGGAAGAAGCCAATGGCAGGGCTTTGGCAAACTGCTCTGATATTCAGACAGGTGAGGGGGGAGAGAAAAGCTCTAGTGTTACGGAAGACGGAAGAGGAGTCGGCAACTTTGCAGAAGCAAGAAGTCATTGCTCCTAGTGATTTTGTGACTAATAATCCTAAAACAAAAGTCCCATTGGCTTCAGTAAGAGATTCGCTCTTTTCTCCACAAACCTCCTTTTTTTGAAAGGCCACAGAGGTAGGTCCCATCACAGCTGCAACTCGCCCAGCAGTTGGTCTTGATCTTAAAGGTCTTTTCCAACCTAAACGATTCTATGATTCTAAATCAAAAACCTAACTGCAGCGTGTTGTACATCCCAGAACATGGTAGAACAAGGAAAGAGCAGGAGGTAGATGGACAGCCTCCAACTCCACAACACACCTCAGTCACCACATCACAGCAACATGGTCCCACGAGCCAGAGCATGGACTGAATCGAGGACCTCGCACCTCTTGGCATCAATGTTCTTGACAAAGCTGAAAGGATAAGGCTGCACTGAAGCCCCTCCACTGAGTGAGCACCTGTGTCAAGTGCCTTTGAGAAGGATCAAGCCCTGGAGGGAAACCAAGACTCCTTCCATGGATGCGTGGTCCTAACTATACAAACGTACATGTGGACAGACTCTTTCCACCCTCACTCCAAGTGACCGAGGGAGATGAGCGTTTTTGTCACAGGAGTCTCAAAAGACTTCATTACTCCAAGACGAGGATCGACAGACTTTCAGATGACCATCTATTAAACAGAGCGGTGGGTGCATTTTACTGACCTGTATTTTACACGTGTATGTGCTGGTACTTTTCATCAGCTGGGTTTTTTTTTTTTGTCTCAATTTTTGCAGCAAACGATACAAACACTTCACAACGTATTGGATTACAGAAAACCCACAACTTCTGTAGGAAACCTTGTCTAAAAACCACAGCAGTCCACTCTAACAGTTGTGAGACACTGAAAACTAACAGGCCTGTACATTCATTTTGAACAATACCTACAAGTGCAGACTTCACCCTTACAGAAACTGGCAAGGCAAAAAATATAATGGGACATGGGAAAACTAAATGGATTTTGAGTAGATCTGAAGTTATCATAAAATAACATTATTAAGCCTTAGCCTTCGGGGGTTAAGCTATTCTCAGGCTGGTCACAGAGAGCTCTGTTGTGTGGGCTGGATTATTTCATTTCACCTGCCTCTTGCAGGTTTGTGCGTTGGCCCCGGTCAACGTCAAAGATCAGAGGGATGTCGGATCTCAGCAAACACAGCGGTTCCTACACGCTGCTGCTCACACACAGGTCTCCATTGTGCTTAGCAAACAAAAAGCCTGAGCTTTTCAGGCAACACGAGCCAGCGATAATCCTTACTCTTTCAAGTTACAGCATCAAACATAAGCACATCGTTACCCAAACTTTAATAAGTGCCATTTCTTCAGCAAAACAGACCATAAGGATTGAAGGCACAGTTTGATTCACTGAAAGTACAGCAATTCTTATACAAACACGTTGCTTTTGGCACGTCCATATAGTTTCTGTGTATCACTCAGTAAGCACTGAGTACTTACTAATACCCAGTATAGTATAAGGAGCAAGTAAAGACCTGGGTCCAGTCTGACCTCTCCTTTTTAGAGTAACCCATTGATTTTAAGAGTCAAATCTCTATGGTTGTCATCAATATTCCTCAAAAGTCAGTCTGAAGACCCTGGACTAATAAATAGCTTCCCTGCACACACACAAAATAACCAACGTTCCATACTCTTTAATACAGCATCCAGTGAAGTAAAAATATGTCAACAACAGACATGGCAGGACGGAAAAAAACACCACAAACCAACCCACCCACAAAAAACCCCACAACTTTGAGGGGTGTCTGGATGTTGGGATATGATCTGTTAAATACTGAGATAATTGTGAACATTACTGGACAAAATGAAGCAGCTGCCACCCCTTTCCTCACGGATTGGTCAATGGATATGTCATGGTTTTGCTTTTTCAAGTCACAGACGCTCATTTTTTCCTCCTGACAAGGTTGCACATAGAGAGCATGGAAAGACACAAAGCGAGAGGATGGCTCGCAGCGCCTCCACTCAGACCTGGGTCAAGTCGTAGAATGGTCTCGGTCAGAAAAGATGTTTAAGATCATCCAGTCCAACCATCAACCCAGCACTGCCCAAACCACCACTAACCCACGTCTCTCAGCACCACCGCTGCCCTGGGCAGCCTCTTCCAGGGTTTGACAACCCTTTCTGTGAAGAAATTTCCCCCAATATCCATCCTAAACCTCCCCTGGAGCAACTTGAGGGCGTTTCCTCGTGTTCCATGGCCTGTTCCTTGGGAGAAGAGACCAACCCCCCCTGGCTACACCCTCCTTTCAGGGAGTTGGAGAGAGCGAGAAGGTCTCCCCTCAGCCTCCTTTTCTCCAGGCTGAACACCCCCAGCTCCCTCAGAAGTTCTCCAGACCCTTCTCCTTGTGCTCCAGACCCCTCACCAGCTCCGGTGCCCTTCTCTGGACCCGCTCCAGCACCTCAATGTCTTTCCTGTGGTAGGGGGCCCAAAACTGGACCCAGCCCTCGAGGTGGGGCCTCACCAGTGCCCAGTACAGGGGGACAGTCACTGCCCTCATCCTTAGGCTGGCAGGAGAACCTCTTCTCCCTCACCTCCCCGACCATATTGATTTCAACTAAGTAAATTAGGGCTGCAAAGCAAGACAGGAACAGTGACAGTCCATGATTTATGCAATGTCACACATTGTAAGCGGCATAAAAGCTCAATCCCAGTTTCCAGCCATTTGCCCACCACAGACAGGGCTACGATGGAAGCCGCACCTCCATTCCCGGTTGCCAAGAGGCCCCAAGCGCTCACCAAGGCCTGCACGGCTTTCAGGACGTGGAGAACCACCGTGTGTCAACGCCACTGACTCCGAACCTTCAGCTGCCCACCGGCAGCACCTCAAGCTCAGATTGTCACGAGGCGCCCTTCTGCTCCACATCACCCATTTTCACAATTTTGCCAGAATTTTATACCTTTCAGTACTCTCACTGTATCTGACTGGAACTGGTCAGCAGGTTCTAAAGCGCCCCGGTTGCACACAGACACACGTAACGGGATTGCCTGTGTCTGGGTTCCTCAGGAAAGCAAAAGACATGGATATATATATATATTTTTTTTAATGCTTCCTCTCAGTGCGTGGCTTCAGGCAACCCATTCTCCTTCTGTTTATCCATCTGTGAATGCGAGAGAGCGTCTACCTTCCCCACGGTGACAGATGCTTAATTAATTCTAAGGGTGAAACTCACCCCTTTGCAGGCAGCCGGCGCAGGCCCCAGCGAGCGCTCGCACCCGATTTCGAGGATTTTGGTGGAACGCAAGCAGCGCGCGTGTAGCGGCACACCGAGAGGTTACGAAAATGTGAAATCCCAGTCTACTTCGGAAGTCAAGTGAAGCAGATGCATCTGTTACGGAGCCACGAGAGGAGCGTTCCCTCGCTCGGGGGCAACGGCTGGAGCACAGAATCACAGAATGCTATGGGGTTGGAAGGGACCTCTGGAGATCACCCAGTCCAATCCCCCCCCAGAGCAGGGCCACCCAGAGCAGGTCCCACAGGAACGTGTCCAGGTGGTGTTTGAATGTCTCCAGAGAAGGAGACTCCACCACCTCTCTGGGCAGCCTCTGCCAGGGCTCTGCCACCCTCACAGGAAAGAAGTTCCTCCTCATGTTTAGGTGGAACTTCTTATGTTCCAGTTTGTGCCCGTTCCCTCTTCTCCTGTCACTGGGCACCACTGAAAAAAGACTGGCCCCATCCTCCTGACACCCACCCTTGAAGTATTTATAGGCATTGATCAGATGCCCCCTCAGTCTGCTCTTCTCCAGACCAAAAAGCCCCAAGTCCCTCAGCCTTTCCTCCTAAGAGGGATGCACCGGGCCCCTCATCATCTTTGTAGCCCTCTGCTGTACCCTCTCCAGCAGTTCCCTGTCCTTCTGGAACTGGGGAGCCCAGAACCGGACACAGTACTCCAGATGGGGCCTCACCACCACCATTCCTCACATTTAACAGAGCTGCTGCGTCGTTTCCACCGGCTGCCCATTTGTGCTTGCTGGCCATCACCCACTGTCATCCGCCTCACCCTCCTCAGAGCTAAGATCTTCAATATTTCTAAGTGCGTGCGATACCAAACACAACCCACCCAATATCAGCGCCCTAAGGCTTTTCTCTAACACAGCAATGACAGCAAAGGCTCCAACGCAAGCTCTGGTGTGAACTCAGGTATACGCTTTGTGGGTACTAATCCAGGTTTGTACTACAAGAACACAATATCCACAGGCAAACGCTTCCCTACACATCAACCGCTATTTGCTGTGCTCTACAGGACGACTGAAACGCTTTCCTCCGGAGAGCAGATGCCATATGGGTATGTAGGCTCAATTAGCACATGCTGACAGATAGCAAGACACTTAAAAAAAAATTCAAAGCCTTGGCAAGCTTGAAAAGTTACTGTATTGATTATGTCATATTGCATCTTGTGGTGCCTTAACTTTTGAGGTTTCTGTGCTGGAAAAGAAAAAAAAAATAAATCAGAGAAGCAATAGGAGAGATTAAAAGGGAAATCTGGAGGGGGCTCTTCAAGGAGGCACCAGGTCAGGAGCGATCAGGGAGCAACGTGGCAGAGACCACCTTGCCAGCATCCCTTGCCAAGAGTGGGCAAAGGCCCTTCACGGAGCAGACGTTTTATTACTCACACATCTCTGACTACCCAAACTGATCTTAAAGCACTTTGGCATGTCCCAAGGGTCATTAGAGATGACTTCCTCTCCGCATTAATAATGAAACGGCTCTTAACCAAAATTAAACTGGAGCAGCTTAATAGCATTTTAAAATTGACAAATCTGAAACAGCTAATTTCTTATTCCCCTCTTGCCCATACAATTAGCAATGGGAGAAAACTTCAAAATTTTCTCTCTTAAGAAGTGCTGAAAAATCTTCAAAACTTTCTACAGGAAAAGAAAGAGGAGCAGCACCCCCTCTCTGATTAAAGGATCTGAGACCACTTTCGGTGCCTTGCAGGGGCTCCACGAAAGCTCAGACAAAACGTGCTTAAACAAAACCCAAACCCAGAAATGGTGGCTGGTTTCCCCAGTTGGAAAACTGATGGTATAGTGAGGTAGGGGTTCATCCTCTGCTCTTATCACACATGGAGGAGTCGCTAAATTCCTTCCGATGGGAAAGCGCGCAGGTTGGTGTGCCTGCTACCACATCACACAACCCCAGCGCAAACCTCGCAGCGAGCACCAGCTGGACAACACACATGACCCTTTGCCTCCTGGTAAACGACCATCTGTACCTGCAGACACAGCTACAGACTTCAATAAAAAAAAAAACCCAAAACCTCTAAAAAAACAAACAAAGAGCAATACTTTCCAAGCCCACCTACGTGACTTAGAAGCCACTTTCAATTTGCAAAATACAGCCGGAATTTCTGTACCTGTAGCTCTCTGGTAAAGCTCCCGAGTGCTGTGACGATGTTTGAAAAATGATTTAGGCTTTTTCACTGGGATAATATTGTCGCAAGAAGCGTGGGTGAGTTCTGTGAGAGTCCTGTGCCTTGCTTCTCAGCCCATGAATTTATGGAATGTGAATTCCACGTTCACTAGTGCTAGTTGGGAACCACCAGCTAAACATGGAGCAGCTGATGCAGGAAGCCAGGATAGACAACGGATGCTCTACAATTCATGTCTTTCCATTTCCGTTTGACTCATCCAGTAGAGCAAAAGGAGTCACTGTGACAAGCCAGGAGGACTCAAACTGCCATTCCAGTGCTCTGTGACGAGCAGCTTCCCTCCTCCAGAAGGAGCACCCACCTGCGCTCCACAATGTTTGTGCTACAGCATCTGCTCCACTGAGGCTCTGACACCGGCGCGATGCACATCAAACACCTCATCTGGAGAGGTGTGGGAACAGGAGAGCGACAACACGGTTTTCCCTCCCGTCTCTTTGTCAAACACAGGAAACAAAAACAAGGGATGAAAGCAGCCCCTCCGTGAAAAACCAAACCTGAGTAGGGAAAGAAAACAAAAAGTCCTGCCTGGTCATCCCATGCTGATCTCGCAAGGGCCTGGTGAACAATACGCCAGAATAAATAACCGCTTCGATGCATTAATTGCCTTATGATGAGATCCCTGTGTGCCAACAAGAAGCAAAACAGGAGTTGGGTGGGGGAGAGGCACGTGAAGCCTTTCAAACAGACCTGCCCTACAGGTAATGCCACTTGAGCAACCGACCCATTCATCTCTGCTCCAAACAAACGTGGGGTATTTAATATATCCCAGATGGAAATCATCTCAGCAGTGTGTAAACTCAGTACTGTGAGTCTTCAGAGAACTGTGCACGAGGGGACATCATACCCAAGGGTCTCAAGTAGAGGCAATTTTAAAGAGTGTTGGGCCCCTCTTGGTTTCATCTTAATGGTTAAATATGGAGCTGGACTATGGCTCTGTGGAGAGGCACTTCAAAGCTCCAAGTTCAGTGTCTCTAAGGCAAAAGGTGCTGTCAAAACTACAAAGACTCAACTTGTTGCCCCAATACTTTAGGGGAATAGAGGGAGACTTGCTGATCAAACAGCAACAGGGAGCAATCCACTGCTCTGCTCCTAAAATCCTGCTGAGAACCTCTCTCATACACCTTTATAAGCATCAACTCGAGGGAAAGGATTTGAAGATCAAGGAACAGCCTCACATCTGAAGATGGGGACAAATGACCTCTTCCAGCTTTGATGAAATAGCAAAGGGGAAACATCCTTGGCTGTTTGGAAAGGGAAAAAAAAAAAAAATACACCGTCATGAAAAGAAATAGATTTCTTAGATTAGACAAGCAGAAAAGTGTGTTGCAGAGCACATTCCCAGAATGTTTTCAGAAACCCGCTGCAAAGCCGGTGGCAAGAACTTCAGCCTTCGACAACACACCGGCTGGCAGCCTGCAAGCCATCTTCTGCTGCAGCCCTGCTGCTCTCAGAAAACATTTCCTTCGCCAGCAGGTTCTACCTCCTGATGCTCAGCTCGCTCCCATCCCTTCCTCACCGCTGCCCCCGCCGCTCCGCTCACTTGTACTAAGAAACGGACATAAAAGGGGCCACAAGAAGGAACAGAAGTTTATCTCAGAGTGGTGCCTCGCTCTTGACCCGCTGCCAGCTCCTTTCCCCCTTTCCCACCTTGGTTGACACACGGCACAGATGTTTAACGCCGATGCCTGCTTTCCTCTCTCAAGTGCCTTTCAGCAGCAGCTGGTCCCCCGAGACGGGCTCTTCCCCCGGCTCTCCCTTCTGTCACAGGCAGACGGATGCCTTCCTGCTCTCCTGCCTCCTCACGTGGGAACGCTAAAGCCCTCCGCCTCACTTTAACTGCAAAAACCTTGAAAAAGGTTATTTTTCTTCCTTCTCTGGCTGTTTTCCTTTTTGCCCAAGCCCCTCCCAACCAGCAGGACACCAAAGCCTTCACCTCATACCTGGCTGCTGTGCGAACTCCAGAAAGTCCACCCACGTGGCGAAAACACTTCCAGCAGGTTTTGATGCTCTCACATTGAGTAAAATTTCATCGGGGCTGAGATTCAGCGTGACACCAGTATGCCAGTTAACTGCCGTAAAACAAAAGCTATGGGGAGCTCAGCAAGGAGCAAGAGGGGAAACGGTGTGGTGGTGCCTACGTCGTACAGCAAGACACGAGATAATTCACCTCTCCCTGTTAGGCCCAATCAGAAAGACTTCAAACGGCGGTATCCAAACGATAACGTATTTTGATGGGAGCAATTTTTTCTCTTCCCCGGGAGAATATTAACCAAGATACACAGAAAGAATGTTGATTTAAGCAGCTACCCAAAATACCCCTTCTGTTCTTCTGCATTAATAACTTCTGGATAAACTGAACCTCTCTGCCAGATTAAGTTAAATTTAAGTCATATTCCAGAAATATAAAATTTCTTCAATTTTATTAAAATGGAAAAGCAGTCTATCAGAGGTGTATTTTCATGACATACAGTTCTCGGGCATTATATTTTATATGGATGTAATTATTCTAGCTATTCATCACAGAACCACAAATCCAACCTTCAAAAAGTATCGTAATGCAAGATTCATTGAATCCAGCTGATATTAAATATCAACAGGGCTCCATTATCAGTTTTTGTATCTGAGCACTGTAATATCAGCTATTACTCTTTTATATTAAAGTTGTATCTTTGGAAGAGAATTACTTCCCTTGGCAACAATGGTAAATGTTAACTACCTTGAATATTTCAATCACATATACATTATGTATAAGATTGCGATCTGCTAAACAATAAGGAAGAAAAACAGAAAGCGACAAAAAGATTTGCTTTGTGAAAGATTTCTTTCTGTTCTCAGAGAAAAAGCACACGCTATACAAGGAAAAAAAAAATATTTGGAATAACGTGTCAAATCTTTTTCCACTGGGACGCAAGAGCCTGATTTAGTGTTTCTGAAAGCGCGGGGTTCTGCCTAGCAAAACAAAGCATTGAAATAAAATGGTTAATGTTATTTGTATGACAGTAACGCCTAAAGACTCCGAGCAACGTGGCGAATCGTGTGAGGCACTGTACATGCAAACCAAAAGAGGTCTTCGCCTTCCTTCTGCGGTTGAACTGTGGGCTCTTCTCAGCACAAATAAAGCAGAGAAGAGCCCATGAGCACGCACGGATCAAAGCGGACAGAGAAGAGAACCCAGGTGTCCCCAGCTCTCATTTAAAAGCACTCTCCCGTAGGTTACGCTGCCGCATTCCAATCGCTTTCCAGCAACCTATTGATGTATTATTCCCGCATCTGGGATCACGTGAGTCAGCAAAGGGTTCTGCAAAGCCGGCCAAAAAATCTCAACCCTCAACCTCTGCGGGCGATACCTGTGCCCAGACCTCGCTCCCAAGACGGATGCGAATTATAAATCTCAGCGCTTTCCCAGAAAGGGAAGTTATGTACACCAACGGTAGCATCAGGTTTAAATTAATGTTTACATTGATAAGTAAATTGAAAATTACATTGCTTGCATGCATTACACGAGCTAATTCCACGTCCCTATCTGCAAATATTTACAAAGCTCTAACTCAGTCATTAGACTCGATACTTACAAATCATTTGGAAACTACCAGTTTATGTCAACTTCATTTTTCATACTGTGATATTAGGCATTAACGGGTAGCAAAGCAGCTGAAACTCCCCATTATTTCTTGTTTGAATTCACAAGGCAGGAAGGCGGTTATCGATATTAAAGCTAAATTATTCAGCTGTGGTGCTAGGTTGTGCTGCTGCTGTTTTCTACTTCCCCTCAAAGAGTAGCTGCTCCCTCCCATTCCTGACCACTTTGCCATCCACTTTACCAACTGGCCACACAAACGGGTCTGTTGAGGCAATAAACGGAGAAGCAACGGGCTACTGACATGAATTCTGCCGCCAATAAGTTGCCATGGCCCACACACATGATCCATTACCTGTCCTGTCTTTATTATCCCGTATACTTCAACTGCTGGTCTAAAACAAGCAAGATACAGCTTTTGAAACTGGTAGGTCTGTATTAATCAAACCGATGCCAGAAGGAAGTAATTTGACGTACCAACAATGCTGCAGAAGAGCCTGCAAAGACGTTACTTTTAGGGACACCATATCTGTTCCCTCCTGGGGTAAGGTCAGGATGTCCTTGCTCACCACAAGTAGTGCTTGACTTTTTACACACTCCAACTAATTTTACCAAGAGCACTCGTGATGTTCAGCACCAGTATCTGCATTGCAATCTACAATTTGATAGCTTCCACATAAAACTTTTAGGCATACAGATGTACTTTAAGGTAGATTAGTCACAGGTGGTAACCCTTGCTCATTTATAAACTCATTTTATTAAAAAAAAATTCAAATGTATCTATTATGGATCCATGCGAAATGTTACAGCTGCTCTTAAAACCCAAAAGGTCAGAGGATATTTAAAAATGTTTTGGAATAGATAATTGAATAATACACTCAATGTTAGGCAGTCTTTCTGAAATTATCTCTGTTTTTATAGATGCAAAAGCACCTGTAAGCATTGTAATCAAGAAAAGAAACAGTCACCGTAGAATCCACAATCCTGCAGCCTGAGATCTTACTAGTTGTCTCATCAAACTGACACAGGTTTGTACAAAGATGAGTTTGTAAACCCATGTAAACCTATTACTTAACCTTTTGGCCACTTTTTGACTGTCTGGCATGAAGTTAGAGAATCACGAGCTACACATAGAACCTGCCTAAGCTGCCCACGTACACCGAACATCCCCACGGTAAGCACCTACCTAAGTTCTCTCTTCCTACTTGGAGTCCACTTTAGAAGTCAAACAGGAAAGGAGCACTTTTGTTCTGCAACAGAAATAAGTAGCCAAGTAGAGGAAATCCTGTATTAGCACATCCACCCTAAGCATCAGGGACCACATGGAACAAACCCCTGGCACACACGTTCATGGGAACCAGCATCCCTCGTTCAAACAAGGACAACGTAAGGGAAGAGCTGGGGTTTGGGCTCCCTGCTGCATGAAGAGGCCACTACATTTCATTACCCATCACTCAGTTGCCACTTTTCTGAGAAACGTTTAAAGGTCTCTGTAAACTCATTACTGAGGATAAAATACACCAATTCAGGCTCCTCCAAGGATGTTCCGCATAAAGCTTAATGCAAAGTAAAAGCCGATACTGAAAAATCATTTCAAACTAGAGCCCAAACCACTTGATGGGCACCATCGAAATAGCACAGAAAAACACAGTTGACATTTCCTTAGGATTCTTTCAGAGCTAAACTTGCAATAGCTATTGATTTTTTGTTTTCTTCACGAGTATATATACATTATTTAATACAACTGAACCGTTTGTAAACCAACTTTCTTGAGCTTTTGAAATATTGATGCCTTTCAGAAGGTTGAAACCTCTATTGAAAAACCTCAATTCCACGTATGAAGCCTAAAATACTGCAGCTTAATCCATACAAACGCAAAAACTATTTTTCTTAATTGACAAGGTGTTGTTTATGGTTTTTAAAAGCTGATGTTCATCATCCTCCACTTCTCTCTATAAAAAAAATAAACTTCTTTTTCTCTTCCTTGTTCAGAAAGGACTTGCTCTCTTTCCCTAAACTTACTTTCTTGCAAGTTCAGAAATTTCCCAGTGGGCCAACAGCCTTTAATTTAGTAACATCACTCCCACTATGGCCAAAAAAAATCAATTACTTCAGAGAACACACCAAGAAGATTCGGTATAAACAAGTATCGGATAATCTTCACAGATAAGTAGTCAGCTTACTCTACCAGTCTAAAAAGCTTTTATAATATTTACAAATCTTAACAGGAATATAGATGTTTTTGTTGGGAAGAATTCAACTGCGCTGTTGTTATTTACACTATAACAACCACTAATATTCCAACATAAATATTCATCGTGGTGTGCCAGCCTTCCCCATCCTCCCAGCCAACCACCGGATCATAATACAGTTGAGATTCGCAAGAGAGAAGTCGAATATAGATCAGAGCGGCAGGGTGAGGAGCTCGCAGGCTCTCCTGGGGGTTCCCTCTGCCATCCCAGCCTCGCTCAAACCGCTCGCTGCTCAGTATATTAAAATATAAAGAATTTGAATTTAAAGACCGTTTCCACCCACTGGTATCGCCCATCACCATTTCTTAAAGGCTTTTCTGCACACAGTTTGAGACTGAGGCTAGTGCTGAAAATATGCTAAAATTCTGTGTGCTCTGTTAACGCAAAGAGCTTTTGATGTTTTCCATGGATGCCTTCCACAGAGATTTAATTCAGACCGGCAGCTACACAAGGGAAACTGAGGCACAGAGTGCTGGAGAGGCACCCCCAAAGGAAAAAAAACACAAACTTGAGGGATTTGGTCTCTAAAAGAAAAGGGGTGGGGTGGGGGATAAGATGAAAGATTTTACCTGACAGCACAGATCACAGCTGCTTTCTACCTCTTCACATTACACCACCCATCACAGCTACTAACAAAAAAGTGTATTTTAGCCACTGGTGAAGATTGACTTGATTCAAGTTTCAAGACCCACCTGCCTTGCTACCTGTGGAATCGCACGCACCTGTGGAAGGCTAATAGGAAGCACCTGCTGATCTCTGTAGCAGGAATTTACTCACCTGGCAAGTAAAATAACTGTTGAAAACATGACTTAGCATTTAAACACACACACACACAGAGCCCCAGGCCTGTTCCTACCCAACACAGCCACCTCTGCCTCGCCTGCTGCCTAAAATCAGCTTTGTACATGAAAGAGGAGCAGAAGCACCACATAAGGTTCCTGCTGGGGTGAAATCTCACTTCCCTCCTTTGACTTTACTCCCAAAACAGCCTGCGGAAAGAGCCAGGAAGAGATTTCTTCTCGGTCATCAGCAGAGCACTGCTTTCCTCTCCATAACAGACGTAATAACCTGATGCACACCACATCTTTTTGCCGAGTCCAGGGCCCCGCGTATATTTTCATGTCCTTATTAAGCTACAGATAGAAGTTTCCTGTGCGTAACAATCTGAATGCAGGTCTCTAGAGCCGCCCAACCGAAACCTTAACAAGAAGTTTCACACAAACTCTATTCTGATGCAGCTCTAACAAGCATCCCTTTCTATCATGTACATCAGTGAAATTAACTCTGAACTTTCAGACGCGGCAGCACAGACTTCTACCAGCTCATCTACATCTCTATCGACCTGTCTCAGCCGTCTGTCATTTACATTATTTATCAAAGTCTGGCAGCAGGCACAGCGCTCCACCAAAAACATATGCTAAACCAGCCAGGCTTTGCCCAGATGAGCTTCTCATCTAAAAGATACAAGACGTGACACGAGACAAAAGCCAGATGTGCCACAGAACATCTGTCAAAAGGGACCGGACAAGACAAATCCACTGCCTTTCAATCGATAAGCCTAAAGGTATTATATTAATAATGTATTATACTAATAACGTAAGACCTGCGGAGAGGTCAGGGATGCTCAAGATGAAGGGCCGGCTCCCTGCGGCGCTTCCTGAAGCTTCCCCTCTTACTGCAGCCGGATTTCAAACTCATTTTCCTTGCCTGAAATACCTGACATTTCCTGGGCGTGCTCTCCAGGGCTATCACTCAAGGTTTCCCTTCGATGGTTATTGCCAGCAGGAGCCTGGTAATGCACACCAATCACACCAGTCTCGCAGTTCCACTTCCTCCAGCCGCCTAAAGGTTGCTCTTAGTAGTAATGCAGCCAAGGAGGCGCAAGCACAACAAGCTGTAATGCATTTAGATAGCCCCATTTAGCTCAAACGCACCTTTAACCCTACACAGCCCTTCTCCAGAAGCCTGTTTTCAAAGGGAAAGGCAGAGCAGAACAGCGCTACACAAATCCAAGCTGAAACTTCCCAACTATTTTGCCTTTACTCACAGCCACTTCAGTGTCCTGCAATTACTCACCAGAACCTTGATCTCATGTGAATAAAACGTATCAATTAACTACCATCAACCAAAAGTGCTAGACCATCTAGGTCTATTCTCTAGTCTCTTCTCATTAACAGCAGTTAATGTGTTTTATTCTATTTATCTACCTTCCTTGGGGCAGCAACACACATCTAAATGTTTCTGCCACCTCAGAGAGATCATCCATCAAAAAAACCTAACTCCACACTTATTTAAGAATAATTTCTCACACCTTAAGAAGGCTTTTTTATCCATGATAAAGCACAACAAGCACACGATTAGATAGGGACACACACTTTACAAACACCCTACTAATACAATTTTAATTTTCACAGTTCTAAAACCAACTACATTTTCAACCTCAATGAGTTTTAAGCAAAAAGACGACAACACGCTGATCTGCTGGACCAGAATGAATTTCAAGCACTACTTCAAAACCGATTTGCATAGATAAATATAAACCAGCACGCATTTGCATCTCAACAGGTGCAATTTCAGTTCTTTAAAGACTAAAGGCCTCCTTATTTGGGTGGATTTTAAGAGTAAAACGCTTTAGGTACTTACTTCTAAGCGCGCGGAAGGAAGTTCATGGCTGTGATGTGCTGTTTGGAAGCCCCAGAGAGTGACTGAATGAGCCTGTGGTGCCCAGAGCAGAGCAAGGAGCGTGGCATTACCTTCAGGTGAAGGGAATTCAACCACTAAAACCACCCTAACCCTTCCAGCTGCTGCAAATATGTCTGGGGGAGGGATTAATCAATGTGAAAACCCTTTGCTAAGGCAACAAGTGTAAACTTTCCTTCCAACCTGTATTAATAATCCAATTTATTTTTTACAGAACATTTTCTAAGACTTTTTAGGTGCTCTAGAAAGCACAGGACAGGCTTAAAAAAAACCTCGGGGTTTTTCAGAAGGCTTAGCACCTCTGTTATTTTAACCTTGAGGGTTTCACCCTAAATGTTTGCAACTCTTTTGAGTGTTTTAATACTTTGCAGGCAGAGCAGAGGAGGGGACAGAGAAGCCATCTTGGCCATTAGGACCTTGTAGTGAAGTGAAAATCCCAGTTTCTGTTAAAATTTCTATTTTTTTTTCCCCCCTGAGTGAAAAGCGCCAGAAAACTTGCAAATCTTTACGGTCTCAAACACTAGCCAAACCATGAGAAATGCATCACTTCAACAAAGTTTCTATATGTCAGTCCCCACAGAAACAGAACAGCCTGACGACCACGGGATGATAACGAGAGGAAGACACTGTCTCGAATTTGAAGGTGGAGAATGTGGCAGGTTCAACTGGAAACTCAGAAAAAGCTGATGGTAGAGACCGGGTTGGTCACCGCTGCAAACAGGCTGCTGAACTTAGGCTAATTTGGTTTCCAAACCCTGCTACAGTGGGTTTTCAATGAGGAAGCACAAAACAAGGCCAGATTTAGTTCTAGACTAAACTCCAAATGTGAGCAACCACCAGGTCCAGCACACAACCCGCCTGCCAGCCCGTGGCCACTTGGGCTAGTGAGCAAAGGAACTGTAAATCATTCCCAAGGCACTTGCAGATAAACTGTAAACTAATTAATATCGGAATTACTGATGCACAGCAAATATTTTGCAAAGAATTTATCTCAAACTCTGTCACCACTTTACATTTTCCAACATTGATTTATAAATCATTGAACAAACAGTGGCATGTCCAATAAATACTTTATGAATGTTTGCCAACAATTTATCTTACATAATATGATATAAATACATTGCAAATACTGCACTGTTTGAGTACACTGTTTATAAATTGCAACCTGTGTACCATCAACTACTGTTTATAGAAACGTTTGTTCCTTTGCCCAATACAAGGAATTTTAGAAGGAATTTGGCCCCACTCTTGGGGTGTAGCAGTATGAAATACAAGCCTTGCCCTGACGCTAGCATCTACTACACCTCTCTTCATATTATCAGCCAAGCATGTTTGTTCTTCCCACCCTGCCTTTCTTGAAGCTTTGGAGTTCCCCATAAACATACATTATCTATAGGCTCCTCCAACTGAGTTTAAGAGGAAAAAATTCTTTACCATGAGGGTGGTGGAACACTGGAACAGGTTGCCCAGAGAGGTGGTTGAGGCCCCTTCCCTTGAGATATTCAAGGTGAAGCTCGACGAGGCCCTGGGCAACCTGGTCTAGTTGGGGATGTCCCTGCTGACTGCGGGGAGGTCGGACTAGATGACCTTTGGAGGTCCCTTCCGGCCTGGACCAATCTATGAATCTATGAAAAAAACTCCTTGACATCGCTTCGAGCGCTTGGGGTCGGCAGTGTTTCCTGTTTAACTAACTGCTAACTATCAAACATTCCCATTTCCAACACTTGTTACGGCCGATATTCCGTTCCCCGCGCTCTTTTGTATGTCTGCATCCAGCTGCTTTCCCTTGAATGATCCTCAGGTAGGAAGTTCTTCAGGCAAAGACCACCTCTTCCTTCCATTCCCTGTGGCAGGTAGAACTATGGACCCTGGATGCAGGTCTGGGGTCACACGCCGAGTAAACACCAATATTAACTCAAACAAGGTGTGATTCTTTTTCTTATGACATCTCTTAAATGCCCAACTTGTCCAGCTTCAGGGAATACATGAGAAATACGCCTAAATCAGTCAAACTTCCTTCACGTCTGCCATAACCTCAAAAATGTCCTACAGGCAAACAACTATCTGGACGAAATCACAAACCCCAAGGTTCTAAGATCAGAAAGTGCTACTGTGCTGAGCTTGTGGAACCTCCTGCAGGAGGCAGGCCCGCAAAGCTCGCCCAACCTGTGAGCCCGTGGCCACTGAAACCGCAGGAATTTCTCACGTAAGGCGCTGGACGGCCAGAAAAGGGAGACTGGGAGCAACCCTGTTTCACTCTGAAGTGAACTCTGTGTTCATCTCCAGGTGACCTCCAGAGGACCTTTCCAACCCATGTTTTCCTACCATTCTACGATTTAATTTGGCCAGCCCTCTTGCTTTTAATGCATGAAATGTCCAAATACAGTGAAGTTCAACCCTTCCCTGAAAATTCAGCCTGAATAAACAAGCAAGTCATACGATGGTGACTTACTTTGCTCTAAATTCTGGGGACATGCATCTTTTTTTTCCAGCAGAACACTACCATCACTGTATATGCTCCCCTGCTCTCCTTTTCAACTCAAAATCCCAGGAGGACTTTGGAGGAAAATGCTTTCTTTTTCCTCCTTCATCAGCCTATCAAAGATCCCCGAATTCCTGCTGTTCCAAGAACACACTTTTAGCAAACAAGAGTGCTTCAGATCACTGGGGAGTCCACAGCACTGATTGAAAGTCACAAGCTACCATAGTTTTTGCGTTATCAAATTGATTTTGCTTGCCTTTTTAATACGCAAAATATCACTGGGGGGGTGGGGGTGGCAGGGAAGGGGAAAGACACATAGAGCTTTTTTGACTTTATTATTTATTTCTGCTCCACTTGCACCGACACTTATCACTGAGGCCAAGGCTGCACTGGTGCAAAATGCTGGGCATTGCTAGGAAGGAATAACCCCCTGCATCAGTACAGGTTGGGGGTGAACTGCGGGAAAGCAGCTCTGCAGAGAGGGACCTGGGAGTCCTGGGGGACAACAAGTTGCCCATGGGCCAGCAATGTGCCCCTGTGGCCAAGAAGGCCAATGGTCTCCTGGGGGGCATTAAAAAGAGCATGGCCACAGGCTGAGGGAGGTCATCCTCCCCCTCTGCTCTGCCCTGGGGAGGCCCCATCTGGAGCACTGGGACCAGTTCTGGGCCCCCGAGTTCCAGAAGGTCAGGGAACTGCTGGAGAGGGGACAGCGGAGGCTGCGAAGATGCTGAGGGGCCTGGAGCATCTCTCTGCTGAGGAAAGGCTGAGGGACTTGGGGCTTTTTGGTCTGGAAAAGAGCAGCCTGAGAGGGGATCTCATCGATGCTGAGCAATAGCTAAAGGGTGGGGGGCAAGAGGATGGGGGCAGACCCTTCCCAGTGGTGCCTGGGGACAGGACAAGAGGGAACGGGCACAAATGGGGACACAGGAAATTCCATCTCAACATGTGGAGGAACTTCTTTCCTGTGAGGGTGGCAGAGCCCTGGCAGAGGCTGCCCAGAGAGGTGGTGGAGTCTCCTTCTCTGGAGACATTCAAACACCACCTGGACACGTTCCTGTGGGACCTGCTCTGGGTGACCCTGCTCTGGCAGGGGGTTGGACTGGGTGATCTCCAGAGGTCCCTACCAGCCCCCTGCCAGTCTGGGATTCTGTGATAAGATGCAGGCTCTATCCTGAAACACGAGACACACTAACATCTAGGAGGGCAGAAAAAAAGAAAAGTGATATTCACATAGTAAAGCAATAGCAGAGCCCCAACAGTGCTCCAGCAGGTCTCTCTGGAGCTCCTGCAGTCACTAATGCAATGAGCCGTCCTAAAGGCCATCGCTTCACCAACCACAAGGCCTTTCTCCATCGTGTCCACAGGAATGCAATAGGAATAAGATCTACCTGGCCAGGTGGCAGTCGGTCACCAGCACCTTGCCTCCCTGAGAGGCACTAACTCCTCAGTTACTCAAGGCTGCCTTGCGGATGCGCAATGTTTCAGCTGCTACTGAGTTTGGAATGACTCTCTTCCTTTGCTGCCCAATTTTGGACACTTCCTAGAGAAAAAAAAATTCCAAAAATTACTAAAAGAAGCATGAATGCATCTAGCAGCTTATTTGTAGCTATTTAGAAAACTTGTCTTACCTATAGTTCAATCATACAACAAAAATAAACAAGAAAGTATGTATATATTTCTCACTCAGTTTTTAAAAGTCACCTAAATAATGGCCTAGGGTGATGTATCTTAGAGCCACTGAAGCTCATCATGTCTTCGAAGCGAGCAGATAATGTTCACATCCATCTCTCCACTCACTGAAGACCTCAGAAGTGCTGAGCCAGCACTGGAGGGCTGCCTGGCAGCCACTGCGCGGGAGAGAACCCCGTGATCTGCCTGCCTCAAATGTAGTTTTATTTTTGCCGTGCTAGGATGTGTCTCAGCACAGTAACGACAAAGGTATAATGTATCCCTTGACTCCAGTAATGACTGATATAATTCTCTTCCATGGACTAATTTACTTTAACCTGCCTACTTATTATTAAAACGCCAGCCACCAGGGCATCAAAGCAAATAATGGGCATTAAGTACCAACGAAGTAACTGCACCAGAAACAAATGAAGGAATATTTGGTTCTGCTACTCCACTTAGGACTCAAAACTGCTGTGTTTTTGGATTTCCTTATTCTGTATTTGACCTGTCTACTTGAGTCTTTCCGTTTTACTCTTTTACCAGTACAGGGTTAGGTTGGCTGGATTTTTAAGGAAAGGGCTGGTTTAGTCTCATTTGCCATTGATAATTACACTTGCTAAAATAAGGATAATCAAATCTTACCTTTCCAGTGATAAGCAGGACTATGGTGACCAAGAACAACACTTTCAGCTCTCGCAGGGCACTGAGGAACACGTTGTGTGTCCCTGAAATCTGTCTTCCCCCCTCTTTTCTGGGGAGCAAGGAGACATTTTAATTCTTGCCCTCTAACAAGCCCAGACGTAACAAAGTCTGCCAGAGCCTTCTTTATTGCTATTAATGTTATGGAAAAGGCATTCCAAAGCTTGCGCATGGGCAATAATATCAGACAGGTAATTTCTTTTTCTTAATTTAGGGCAAGGTTCCAGCTTGATGGACCTACAGCCTTATCAACCCCCCTTTCCTTTATAGTGGTTTAAAAAAGGGACTAGTGACATTTGAAGGAGCCCAATTGCTGGAACCACCTAAAAATTAATTCCCTTCACTATGTCATACATTAGACCCTTAAATCTTCATGCAGCTTAAAAATATCTCGATTTCCCATGTACAATGTGCCAAATTCCTTCAGGGACTTTTTCCAGTGGGGAGTCAAGATAAAATTGTGTTTATCAATCTTCAGAACACTTCCAATTCATTACGGAAAAGGGCAGCTTATTCCAAAAGATTTCTAAATCTCAAGAGAAAAATATTGCCAGCCTTGGAAATAATTCCGAGCGGCGGAGTGCTTTTACAGGCTCTTTTTCCACTGTGGCGGATCCTACCCACAGCGTTATCAGGACAGTATAATTTCAGTGCCCTACTGACATTTGCAAGACAATTATTAGCTAAAGAGACAGGCAGCAGTCAATTTTTCCCAGAGTCTTCCAGAACCTGTTATTTGGTCACATCAGTTGTTGTCTTTTGCACAGCGCAAAGTTCAACAGCTTTGGTCTGAAGGTCAGACTGATTTTTTTTTTTTTTTTCCCCTTGTTTGTCTGGATTCTGCACATCCATGAGCTCTCACGGCAGGATGGCTCCTCCTTTGGGAGCTCGGTGGCACTCAGGCACCACGCAAGAACCAGAAAGATGCCGTCACAAGGAATTGTCGTCATTAAGGCCCCATTTATTAGGAGAGGAATCATTAGGGAATCATTAATTTGTATTTCTTGGCTCTTACCTGGACATCTGGTGAGTTGCTCCATCCTCCCTTTGAGAGCAGTCACTTCCCTCACAAGAACCGTATGAAGAGGAGCAGAAAGACCTTCCCTAAGAAGAGTTCGGGCATATTTTTAAGCTGTAAGAGAATCATATGATTCCAGGAACTGACACTTTAAAAACAAAAAATAAATATGAAATAACGAAAGACTGGAAAATGAAAGTATTACAGTTCTGGGTGGTTTTTTTTTTTGCATTACAGTTGAAGAGCAAGTTTTTAATCAAATTTCTTTGGCTTTAATTGCTGCCGTGCTGGTTTAATTTCCAATTTCTGTTACATCTGGAGTCCCACACAGGGTTGTATCGAGCCCTTTTTGTTTGATCACCACAACCAACACTACTCCAGGTAGCTCAGTACGTGCTGCAGTGACTCCTGCTTTGATCTAAAGCACCCCCGACATAAATATTTAGCTCTTCATGACCTTTAGCACCTAACCAAGGTATAACTTCATGTCTTCAAAGCATTCTTGGAACATTACCTCCTTAATTGCCAAGAACACAAAGAAAAGTTGTAGGGTTCTTGCCCAAATTGGCATCAGCGTATAAACAGCAGAAACCCAGCAACATTTCAGCCAGAAAAGCATGAATTCATCCAGGAGACCGTGCACACAGTAGTAGATTTTGATCTTCTTGGGCGGCACAATTCCCAATAATTGCAAAGAAAATCTGTAATTTGAGTCTAGCACCAGTTCCAAACATCCCTCAAAACACTGCTAAACTTAAGTGATTTTCAAATCAAGAAATCAAAAAAGGGAGTTTGTTTAACTTTACAGGAGCTACAAAGTCGCTTTTCCCAGAGTGGGGGGAGAAACGGCATTGATGAAGACTACAAACAGAATTAAAAAAAAAATAAACAGTTATTCTCCAACATTCAGGTGAGCCCAGCAGCTGGGGGCATAAGGAAAAAACATACGAAACCACAGTAACTGTTCCCGCTTGACATCTCCCTCACTGGTTTTGTTTGTATCAGGTTGGCAGACACATAACTGTCCTCTTAAAAACTGAGCCGGAATTATACAACTGTCTTTAATGAACCTTATAATAAAAACATTCCCACCCTGATCTTTTAGGAGCCTGGGAATTCCATTACACTTCTGATGTGTATTGAAATGTGTTCCGCTGCTGCTACGGAGCCCACAGGAATCAATGGGAGCTCTTCCATTTGCAGCTCGATAGGCTGTGGGTCAATGTTTTAAAGTCAATTTGAAGGAAAGTGGTGTTTTGAGCAGCCTTCTCCCTCTGTCTGTGGCCGTGCTAAAGCTGACAGGTATCGAGATGTCTAATAGAGCTGGCTGTAAACTCATCCCCGAGCCTTTCACTCCATTTTCTTTTCATTTCCTGTCTAACACTTAATTCTAAATACGTTACCTTCGATGCATCAAGTTGACTTTGCACGTCCACGTTTCCCTGCAAGCTGCCTAGCACCCAGGATGCGTACATCCATATTCCTCCTTTCCTTTCAGAGAAAAACACAGAAGGTTTTCAGGCGAGAAACACAGAGGAAAATAGAATATCCTATCTGTGATACAAGACTGGGCACTTCCCAAAATTCATTAAGCCCTTACTTTGCGGCCAAGTGTATTTCTCATAAAAACACCCAATATAGATACTTGAAGCAATCGGGAAATTCATTACGTCCTAAAACCCCTTGTTGTATTATTGTTGTTAAAAATTTATACCTTATGTTCTAATCTGAACTGGTTTATCTTCAGCTCACGCTTTGCATCTGAAAAGCCTGCCTTCTGATAGAAGAAAAAAAGAAAAACTTTAGTAAAAAAGACGGTTTCTTCTCCCTCTTCCCCTCCCCCAGGCCCACACAGGTGTTCTGAACTAATCACCCCTTAACTTTTTCTTAGACAAGCCAAATAAATTGAGCTTTTTCAGGCTCAGGTTTCTTAAGCCTCAAAACAATTCCTTGAGCTCCTTCTGAGAGGTGAGATGGGGTGAAACAGGACAAAGCCTTGTCCCTTAGTCCATGGAGTCACCGTGTCCCACAGCCAGAGAAATCATTCAAACAGTAACTTGTCTGTGGTGTCCCAACCACAAAATAATATGTTTATTTTTTTTCCACCACTTCTTTTTTTTTTGTCGTCATTTTATTGATAAAAACTACACAAAAACTAACTGATCATAATAATTAATTAAAAAAACAAAAACCGATGTTACACATTCTCCTGTGTTTTAGAAATTGTGTCAGCCAGTGAGTTGCACCAAATACTCTTGCTTTAAAAGATTTTTCCTTCTGATCCATTTCAAGCACATCACTTCCATTTTGGTTCCCAAACGTCCATTAATTTTGCTTAACAAGCACCGCTGGACTGTAAATATGAGAGTCGTTACTCCGTTGCATGTTTTCCCCTTTTTTAGAGCCCGAAAAGTAATTATAGTGTCAACAATGAAGCACAATGAAGATAGTAAAAATCAAAAGCACCCTCCGTAGTGTACAGCCTGTGTCTTAAATGTACATGCACCCAAGTTTCTTTGTTTCTGCTGCATCAATTGCCAATGTCCTTTTGGTTCAACATAAGCTTTAATGCCCATGTCTGAAGTTTGAAATATTAGCGCTTGACCACTTAAAAAAAAAAAAAAACAACAAAAAAAACCCAACAAAAAAAGAAAAAAGAAAATATATATCTATCTTTTGTTTGTTTAAAAAGAACAAAAATATTAAACGAATCTTTGAAGAGTAATAAACACTTAATAAGGAAACATGGCTGACCCACCCCACCCAAACCCTTGCCCTCCCCGTCCCTTTTATTTTTTACCTGTGGTTCTCCTTCCCTGGAACCGTGCAATGTAGAAAAATCAAATATACAAACAAAACTCTTAATCCATCCCTTTATGTAGCTAGAGTGAAATCTATTTTTTTCTTTTTTTTTAATAAGAACTTGACAATCTCTCTTTAATATTTACATTGAGGAATTTGTTTGAAAGTTTAAAGCAAAGAAAATCCTGAAGTTCTCAGTGTGTACTGCAAGAGAGCACTTCCACAGTCTGCGGAGTTTGCTTTATCCCCCTTCCCTTTGTCTGTGTTGGAACATTTGGAACTGGAATGGTAGATTTTTAGTTTCTTGCCTTGGTCTCTTCTGAGATGAAAGGTCCCTCTCAAAAGCACTCCCCACTCCGCCCCTGGAGAAGCCGTCGCCACCGTTAGTTTGGTATTCTCTCGATGTAAATGGCGGGAGCAGCCGAACGCGCGATGGTGGCTATGAAGCTGTGGTCTCGACTGAGTTCCAGGTTGGTTGTCTCAGCCTGCTCCCGGGACATGGTATCGTACCCCTTATTTACATGGAGAGGCTTGTGAGCTTGGCAGTATCCGATCACCGGTTGGTCGTAACTGTAGTAGGGTAAAGTCTTCATGTGGTGAGGAACCTGCACCAGAGAGAGAGATCAGAAGAGAGAAACATGTAAATAATGGGCTCAGTCACGCATTTGTACAGTGTCTATCGCAAACCAGCCTCAAACCCACTGGGTGCTCAGCACATCAACATTCATAGAATCATGGAACGGTTAGAATTGGAAGGGACCTTAAAGCTCCTCCAGTTCCATCCCTTCTAGTGGCTGGGACATCTTCAGTGAGACCAGGTTGCTCCAAGCCCCCTCCAACCTGGCCTTGAACCCCTCCAGGGATGGGGCAGCCACAGCTTCTCTGGGCAACCTGGGCCAGGCTCTCACCACCCTCACACCAAAGAACTTCTTCCCCACATCTCAGCTCCATCTCCCCTCTTCCAGTGGCAAACCCTTCCCCCTTGTCCTATGGCTCCCCTCCACACAGTTCTTGTGGCAAGAGAAACCTTCAACGCTTCTAGGTTGCGTGTAGCACATAGAGATCTTGACCAGGACAGCTTACATTCGTGTTACCTGTAGGTCCCCACTCATGGATGGATGTTACATCTGCTGAAAGCCACCTAACCGCTGAGTCCCTTCGCTGGAGCCAGATAAGAGGGGGCCACTGTCTATTTAGGTGTTGACGTTTGTGGGCAGATTGTCAAACGGTCTCTCGTGCTGAGTTCTGACCTCTTTAGGACAACCTGGCTACGAAGGGTGAACTGGAAGCTACTGGTAATACAAACCTTTGGAAAAACTGGCCCTTCTTCCAGCACTGAGCATTTCTACAAAGCTCAGACCAGCCTGAGCATGTGAAGGAACTGGAAAACCCGGCTGCCAGCGCGGGGAGCTTTCAGCACAGCTGGAACACGGGTTTATTTCTTCTGCGACAAAGCGGCTTGCCCAAGGTCAGAGTTTCCTGGATTCTTTATCTTACAACCTCACCAAGAGAAACGCTATCAAAGAGCCTCCACTGATGCTCGCTGGAGCTGAGCAGATCCACACCTTGTAAAAACGGTCAGGTATTTGAAAAGTCTGCAAGATCTTTCCCGAATCCCATCTCTCTTCATGTAAATACTCAGAAACTGCCAGCCCCACACCACCTTTTTTATTTTCCATAAATGTTCTATGCTTGCAAATGTTAATCCTACAACTAAATATGATTTATGGCACAACATCAGACACAAATCTTTGCAGATAATTTTATCATCTGCAAGAGATGAGCTGATCAAGTAGAAAGATATATGGTCCTAGGGAAAAAAACCCCACACGCTACAGGAGATACAGGCAAGAGTTTATTCCAACACCGCTAGAAAACCTGAGCTCATTATAGCTGGAAATATCCTACACGTGACTCAGTCTTGTCACAAATGCCTTTTTATTTTCCACGCCAAACTTTAAGCGAAGAATACAGAGCTAATTTATCTCAGATTTCCATTGCACGGTGCGCCTCATTCAAAAAGGTATGAAAAAAGCAAAGGCATTAAGACTAATTATAAGTTTTGCAGGGTTAGAGTTCCTCCTGCATTTGGATCTCCTCGGCGGCTAGATTCCTCCCCCTGCTCCTCCGCAGAAGGCTGGAGAGATTCCAAAACTCTTCCAACTAGGCTGGAATTCAGCGGAAAACGTCATTTTACGTGACAGCAGAATGGCAAGAACGCAGGAGACAAGCTGCTCGGTAGAATTTGATGGGACAACTGTGTTCACTTGTGGATCAAATTCCGCCACAGCGCAAGAAACACTAACTCCCTTTGGATTCAGTAATATCTCCACCAATTCCTATCAGGGCTTGAATTTGTCCTCAGCCGTTAAGGCGGCTCTTTATGATTCTATAAAAGCCAAGGACTGTTTGTGTTCTGGAGAGTTGAGAGATTGAGGTCCTGGCTTTACAGCAATAATACACAGAACATTAACGGCCTGAGTCCCGCCGGCGGCACCGGGGGCTTGTCTTCTCCCTTTCCCCAAACCGGAGTCAAAAGGATCAGGATCTCGACAACATCCCTGAACGGTGGATAAACACGCTTCCCTTTCAACCGTTTCTCAGCAGTTTTAGGGAATCTCTCACTTGTTTTCAGTTAAAAGCCAGGTTTGCGTATGTCTGAAATGATATTAGTAAGGGTCACCGTGCCGTTGTGTGGAGGGAGGGTGGATATTCCTTGTCAGTGTAAAAAAGAAAATAAAACAGGTATTTCAGACAACCCATGAGATGAAGGAGTTAATTTGTAGAAATTATTTGTAGGATAATGAAGCCCAGCGATGGATTTGCACCTCCCTGTTCTCAGGCCTGGCTTTTGTAGAACTCTCCCTCCCTCTTTGGGGTCCTAAATCCCATCAACAGAATTTAAAAAAAGGAAAAAAAAAAATAAACCCATCAAATGGCTGTAAGAAGCATTGTCGTTGAGGCACTTCCAGTAAAAACGGAATGAAAAAATACCAACAATCCCCCCCTCTCCCTCCCAACTTAGTTCCTGTGATGCCTCTAGAAGCGAGGTAACCACCACAGCAACAACTCAAAAAACCACCTTCCTGATCAAAGTGAAAGCCTCCAGAGAACGTCCCCCCAAAACAGGGCGTCCTTTCCTTGCCTGAAACTACTTCTATTAAACATAACGTTGCATTTTCAGAAAGACAGGAGGGATCCGTTTTCATTTCCAGTGAAATGACCCCACATGAGACCCAAACCCACAAAAGCTGCTTCAGGACACAGCCTTGACTGGAGAAACTATGGCAAACTGGGCAATTTCACCACCACTCAGTTCGATGCAAGTAAAAAGGATGGAAAATACTGATGACGTTGTTTAGTCTATTCAAGAACATTTAAGTTGTTGGAAATTAATTTCATAAGCATTTTTTTTCCTCCAGATTCTGAAGTACCTTCTTTTTTGTTTCCTTATTGCCATGGAACTCGTGTCTGACATACTGAGAGATGTGACCTTGGACACGTCATTTTATGAGCTGGAAAATGAGAAGATGAAGTCCTGCCCCTGCTTGCCCTTGGAGACCAGAGCTCCTTGAAGCAAGGGCTGTTTGTGCAGAGACTAAAACACCACAGTTCCAACCCAGGCTGGGACCTTTCAGCTCCTATGGCCTCTAGGAGACTAAAATGCAGATGATTAGAGGAAAAAAAACCAAACTAGAGTGAAAAAAGTCCAAACTAGAGTGAAAGAAATCCAAACAGGTCACTAAGCACCTCAGTAGTTAAATACATACTATGGAATTGTGTCCTCTCAAGGCTTTTTCCATGGAAGACACCTTTTTCACCAGCTAGAAGGTGGGAGTGGGAATTTGCCTGCCAGCAAACCAAAGGTAGAGCCAAGAACAGAACTGGGCTCCTCTGCCACAGTGTCCTTCGCTGCCTCCTCCGTGCCACTCTCCACAGCCATTTGCGTGACAAAATTCTGTACATTTAGTCCTGGAAGAAGTTCAGTTGTAAACGAAGATAAAGACTGGTCGCATGGAAACACAATAGATAAAAAAATAAAGCTCTTCCTTTCATATAATCTGTCGTAACATCTGATTCAGTCCTTGGCTTCGTGTGCTCGCTCCCGGTGATGCTCCATGGCAGCACGGATCAGGGCAGCGAGTGGAGCTCAGGGGTGGGACACAGAACGCCAAGACGTTTAACAGGAGATGATGGATGCGTCTGTTCACAGCATTTTCTGAATCATTTCTATTTTAATTTCTAAAAACGACACTGCCTAATACTTACTTGAAGGATAAAAAACTTTTGCAGGAGGAAAAACATAAATCAGTATGAGATTAATAGAATCACAGAATGGTTCGGGTTGGAAGGGACATTAACGACCACCCAGTGCCACCCCCTGCCCTGGGCAGGGACACCTCCCACCAGACCAGCTTGCTCCAAGCCCCCTCCAACCTGCCCTTGAACTCCTCCAGGGATGGGGCAGCCACAGCTTCTCGGGGCAACCTGGGCCAGGCTCTCACCACCCTCACAGCAAAGAACTTCTTCCCCACATCTCAGCTCCATCTCCCCTCTTTCAGTGTCAAACCCTTCCCCCTCCTCCTAGGGCTCCCCTCCCTCATCCAGAGTCCCTCCCCAGCTTTCCTGGAGACCCTTGAGGGACTGGAAGGGGCTCCGAGGCCTCCCTGGAGCCTTCTCTTCTCCAGGCTGAACCCCCCCAACTCTCTCAGCCTGTCCTCCCAGCAGAGGGGCTCCAGCCCTCCCAGCATCTCCGGGGCCTCCTCAGGCCCCGCTCCAACAGCTCCGTGTCCTTCTTATGTCAGAGGCCTGACACTCCAAAGTCACTGATGTACGTGTGATGGACATTCTGGTTTTAGCCCATGTTTGGCACCAAGTAGGACTGTCTTCTGCTCTAATGTCTTATAATAAGGGAGCATCCTGCCTATCCAGCGTTGCGGAGTTTATTAATGTCAACGAATGAATCCGGGCTCTGAAGAAAGCACCGACTCCATCACACAATGAGCTTATTGTCTTACAAGCACTGTAAGGGTTCATGCGGGTTTTGGGCTAATGGGCTAGATTAATTAGCTGGGATTGGCTTCTGAAGCCCACACCTCTGTAGATCCTCACTCTAAATGTAATAAACATTGCATCTTAGCAGGCGCACACTTCAAACAAAGGTTCCATTACAAGCAAAATTTACATAAATCCCCAGCTACAGGAGGAAGATAAAAGATTTAGCGGTGGAAATTTAAGAATGCAAATCTTCCCTTTCGCAATCGAATTGCCACTGGAGAGGTTACCAGCTCAACAGCCACGGTGCCGAATAACAACTCCCTTCAAAACAAGTTGGACTCACTGGAGTTTACCTGAAATTCAGTGAAATTCTGACCTGCGTTAAAGATATTTCTCAACATTCCCTGCCCATTTTTCCTCTAACGTTCAGCAATGGTGTTCAGTTAAACCCCCAGTCGTTCCAACATGCAAACGCACGTATCCACATTCCAATTCGGGTGTTTTGGGGTGGTTTTTTTTTTGTTTTTTACACTGCACTGGATTTTATCAGAAGCAATATTGGGAGGTAAATTAGCCAACTTATTCTATGCATTTCTGATGACTGTTACAGAAGAAGTTGTATTAAAAAAACTGAATTAGAAGAATTCAGGTTGGACTTTTGCTTCTCATGGGTGCAGCCATTAAAACCTAGATTTTTACTGAAACATCAATAAAAATCCTTATTCTGGAACTTGAAATGTGTATCAGTGGAGGTGAAACCTTACCATGTAGCCACTGAACCTAGTGAGCTTTAAGGAATATTGGATGAGGGCCCTGGTGAATATCAATTGGCCTTATTTCTAAAATGCTTTTCTTTCTCTGCCTTCTCTCCCAGTGTGACAAACACCTTCATAGGCTCTTAATTACTTGCGCTGCCTCCTAAAAGGGTGCTTCAGACAACCTGAAATTTGGCCCCAGTATGAACTCCAAGGTATGGCACCATCAAGTAACGCCGAGAGAGTTTAACAGATCACCCAGTTCTTCATACTCCCGCTTAAGTGTCTTCTTCTGTGCTCACAGCAACAGACTTATTGCCGCGAAGACCAGCTCAGGATCAGACGGAGATTAACTCTCCCTCAGAGTCACTCGCGGTTCAGCAAGATCTAATCACTACCAGTCCCAGGTTGAAATAATTTCCTGGTAAACCGTTAAATCAAATTTTAGAAACGCAGGTTTTCAGAACAGATCTATTTCATGTTGGAAATGTATTATGAGTTTTTTCCTTCTGCTCAATTTTGAAGAAAGATCTCCCACTATTCATTATCCTGCAGAGAAGGAAATTCTATCTGGAGAAACACGAAAGGCCGTGGATGTCTAAGTGACTCGCGGTACCGGAATTATCAGCGAGCGGACAGAAATGCAATGTAAGGAGGGACTGACAGTCCCAGCAGTTTCTGGAGGGAAGCCCATGGTGGGATGGAGTGGAGTTTATATTTTTCCCTGAAAGGAGAATGGTATAAGGGCACGGACTGTCACAGGATCCTCAGACAAGTAACTGCTTTGGCAAGAACCTAAACCCTGGAGCCTGCTGATAGAAGTGATGTAGCTCCTGAGCACCCGGCTGGTTCAGCGCTCTCAGGTTGGGTACCTCAGCCTTGTGCTTCCACTGTTTAGACACCGCAGTTCATGTGTCTTCAACTCTGTTGCTCCTGTTTTCAAAGAAGAGGAACACTCTGTTTTTAAAACTAAAGACATGCTCCATTCATCCCGATGGAAAGGGCGATGGGGCAACCACCGCTGGCCTGCGTGAGACGCATTTTCCTTCTGTGAAACAGAACTGAAGCACAAATATTCTCTGGCAGTTGATTATCATCTGGTTTCAGACTTGCTGGTACTCTCTAATCCAGGTAAACTGATTTATGTGTTGCCTAGTTAACGATTACATGATTAAATTACACGCAACTTTAGAAGTTGTCCATATGTGGTGGAAACTCAGAGCTAGAAAATATGGAAGCTATGTTTTCTCATTAGTGCTAATATTTAGTCTCAGAACACCATGACTTCATTGCTGAATTAGCATCATGGCTGTTGATAAATCAAATTCAGAGTTCATTTCAAACCCTATCATAATTTAGAGTAAAAATAAGCAAGATATACTATCACAGCGTTACGATTAGTGAAGCACAGAGCTTACCTTGGAGATAGATTGATTAGGCACATTAGGAAGATAGAGCTGGTGTAAACAATTTCAGTGGATTTCATGCTGCTGAAAAATCACGGTTAAGAACCCTGGAACACGCCTTCGGAGTCAGCTCAGAAAACCATTCCTACTCAGGAAACTGCACAATCCTACACTTCCTACTGAACCCATGGAAAGGGACAAACGCAGACACTGAAGTCAGTTCTGAAACATGAATGGGAACGTGTTCTCTTCTGTTTCCAGTTGGAACAAACACAAAAGCGCCTGGCTGGCTGCTTTTTAAAATAAGCCTTTTGTTCTGAAATTCCTGTTTCCTGAGGTAATCCTCGTATTGACAAAAAAATCAAAATCTCATTTATGATAAAATCCCGACCTCCGAAGTCTGAGCGCTCGGTTATGAGGCGGCACGGGGGTTTTATGAGCACTGTTGTTACCGAGGTTGCCTGCGTGACATCTGAGCGTTTCCGAAAAAAACTGTCAACTTGATTTTTATGCGAAGGTCTTCAAAACCGTTAATTAGCCCAGGTTTTCTAAGAGGTACAGCTCCCACTGGGAACTTAGCCTGGGGTTGGTGTGCCTACATTCAGCGTGAAGCACTGAGCCAGAGTCTTTCGGTAGCTTGAATTGCAGGTGCAATTCCCACCACCAATTTCCTGCAATTTCATGTTCAGTCTCCTTCCTGCTCCAGACAGAACCCTCTTCTTTGCCTCCTCTATCTATTTCCTGCTAAATCAGATTAATGGGCTCTGCAGCTCGCCTTGGAGATGAGAGGGAGAAGAAGGAAGCCTCGCTCGGTAGCTCAAGGTCCCACGCGACGTGGTACCGAGCCCGCTGCCCGCTTAGCATCGCCACAAGAACCAACAACTCTGTTTCTACACTAGTTTTCCCCAAGAAAGCAAGGACATACTGCTGAACACCCACAGAGGGGATGTTCCCCCATTCCACAGGGACGGCTAATATTGTCCTGTTGTCTCCTAATCTCTTACACGCTTGTACACGCGCACACAAACTGGCGTGTATGTTCTTAAGCCCCGGCGCTGTACCAAGGGAGCTTTTCTTCTAAATAAAGCACAGTATCTCCTTTAATTCACTTCTCTGCAGTCTTTTTTTTTGTCTTGTCTAACGCTTATGTCCACCATAACACTCCTACAAACTGATCCTATGAGCATCCTACATCCATTTAGACCTGGATCCCATGGGTCCAGCTGGAATTGTGCCCTGGCTTTGGGCTACGCCAACGGGGCGTTTCGGAGACTGCAGGTTCCTTGTCAGAACAAGCAGAGAGCAGCCAGGACAAAAACCGCTCTGGCAACCAGATCTGAAGAGTAAATCAAGGTTTAGAACCAAACCTGAAATCCTTTGAAGGCTGTAGGGGTTGGGCACAGGACGCCTTCTTCAACATACGGAGATAAACGGTTGTGGTTGGCAAGTCTCAGACCATCTCCTAGTAAAAAAAGTTGGTACCAGGGGAAATCTGGAGCCCAAATGCTACAAATGACGGTCAGGTGGGGTCAGTGATCCTATTCAATTCTTGTATTTCTGGCTGGGAATATGGGGTCCCAAAATTGCTACGTCAGAAGAGAGGTCTTGGTATGAGAAACGTAGAGAAACGGCAGGAGACCCAGGGAGAAGACAGTGCCACCATCAGTTACTCCGGCATGGCCCGCTAAAGGTCTATCTATAGCTCATAAAAAGTTAACTGTTAATTAATAACTAGAGGAGTTAAACAAACATCATTGTATTAGTAATTATTATAAGCATATTAACCTAATAAATTATGTGTCTTTAATAAGCAACTCATGGATATATGGGCCTATATAATACTCTAAAAAATGGATTGATTTTGAATAAAACGAAGTTAATTAAAATATATCTCTTAATTTCTTAAGTGGCATTAAAATATTCACCAACTTTTAAAACCATCTAGAAGGGTATACCATAAAGACAGAGTTTTATGATTTATTCAGTCATCCTTGCAGAGTGTATTTCACGTTTTAAACCCCTCTATAACACGACCTTGTCAGTTCCGCTGACACTGTGAACTGGATTTTAAGCTCTCTTTTCCTTCCCTACAGATAACTTCCTAATCCTTCTATCCAATCACACAAACGCCTTTCCCTTTAAAACCGAACCTCTCGATGGACTCTCTAACTAAGTGTGCTTTTCTGGAGATCAGGAGAAAAATCATCCGCACCCCACTGCTCCCTCTATGGGCCGATTTGATCTTTCAATCTGTAAATGAAAAGGTTTCCCTAAAGGAAACTCCCAGAAAGAAGAAAGTCTTCTAAGCTTTGTTATTGTTCCTTGGGCAAAATATTTCTTTTAGATCGATTTATCTGTGGTTTTTTTTTTTTTTTTTTTTTTTTTTTTCATGGAGAATCTGGCTCCTGACAAAAAGGCCCACTGATGAAAAACTAAAGTGAGATTCACAGTAAACTTCGATTTTCCGCCACGGAAGGCCAATAAAATAAACAAACTATTTAGATATTCTAATTGGAAAGCCATTAATATTGCTTTCAGTGCTATTAGGATAATTTCCTATAGAATTCAATAGGAATGGAAGCCTGCTGGTTCAAAAAGGCTTTTACATGGCTTAGGGACAGAAGATTAGATTTTCAAAGGCGATACAGCACAGTGCAGTAGTTACCTACCTAGATGTGAAGGAACCCCTTTGGGTACCTCTCCATCTCTTTGGGTGCCTAAATACACATACTTTTAAAAATGTAGTCTCTTTTAAGGCACCTCAGCATGCATTTAGGCACTTAAAAAAACCCCTATATTCTCACCAGGGATTTCTGCTCCCTACGCATTGCACTGCATTAAGAGCTGCAAAGCGTACATCATTTGTCCTTAACCTACCAGGACAAGTCAAAGGTCCATCTAAGCACGTCCCCAAGAGATCAAGAAGAAAGAGCAGAGGTAATTATTAATTAATTAATTATTACTATTATTAACAACCCAGTAATTATTACTGGGTCAACAACCCAGTAATAACTTCCTCAGAGCATTCTCCTGACCCCCAACTCTCCCAGCTCCAGCTGGCTTTCCAAATTGCTGGCGTTTCAGGCCAGAAATGCTACGGACCTGGACCTTCCAAGGTATTTCAGAGCCTGAAGCATCCTCCCAGGCCCTAGGTCCAGGGCAGCATTTGGGAAACCGAGCACATTGCGTCTGTCGAAAAAGAATGATGAGAATAAAGGAAAAGGTAGAGTTGTTTTTTCATGCAGTGATCATAAAGATGGCAACCTGCTCCATCCATTACTCACAATAAATAAGTACAGTATTTAATATGAACATCCGATAATGTTGCTGCCACAGTGACAAATGAAGGAGCTGACTGGAGAATGAGTGATATAAGTCTTTGTCTCATATTAAAATACTGCCTTTTCATTAGATCTGCCTGGAATTGATAGAGTGCAAAGGAGTTATCCAGAAACTGATGGCTTCTTTAAAGACTTTTAAACACTATTTAAAGTTGTGCGTGGATTCTGTACATCAAGAGACCCAAAATGCTGGAGAAATGTGACTCAAATTGCACAATATTTTGTCCTTAAGACATGAGTAGGTCTAAACAAGGCAACATGATGGCTTATGATTAAAACCCACACCAGTGCTAGAAGAAAGGGATACTGGGTGCCTCATCAGACTAATAAAAGAAATGGAACGTTTTCCTTCTATGTTATCTGGCTATACTATACCCAAAAGGCTTTGGCTGGAGTCAGATGACAGTCTCAATGCCGTTTCGATTTAAAAAATGCATAGAACCACATTTATAATTGGCACTAATTCCATTTAATATGAAAATATTAAATATACAGATAGTATCTAACCCCTGCATCCCCAACAAGCTATAACATGTCGGAGTCCTTCTCCTCTGTCGTCATTTACAATTCAATGCTCAACATTATGGCATTGGCCTCAGAGAGCAGATCATCTGGGTTTTTTCAGTCATCTCAAGACAATTTGAAGGGGTCCTTTACAGAAAATGGGTGCCATAGAAAAGGATAACTGGTAGAAAAAAAAAAAGAAAAAGATGCCCGTGCTACTGTTGTTTCACCTGACGTGGGGATCAGATGGTCTACGTCAGACCATCAACATATAGAGCTGTTGATCAGGAATGTCTTAAACCAAAAGAAGAGAAGCAAGCAAAGCATCATGACCGTAAACTGAGCACAAGTTCAAGGAATTATTCATGTCTCCTGAGAAACCAGTGAGATAAATTCCCTCTGGTGGGAGAGAAGAAAGAAACCACTGGCACTACAGACCTTCTCAGACACGGGAGGGAGCTCCTATTATAATGAATGTCTCAGCAGGATTCTATTCATGAGAAATTACAAGATTTTAATTGCCTCCACTGTCTCCTAGCAGAGAAATCAGTGTCTATGGTGGCACAAATGCACTGGCAAGAACGTTAATCCAGGAGCAGAAGGGACAGCTTCTCCTCCTGATGTGCGTGTGTCACTTCCATTAGCGCCTGATGGGAGCGGTGCGCCCACGCCGAGAGGAAACTGCAGCCCCCCAGTTTCCAAAAAGTACCAATATATGACTCATATTGGGGCGAGGATTTATATAATCACCATCTTCGCTGAAAGGTTATGGAACAGTCTCTGCATCTTGCAGCACCGTAAGTTAAGGCAGAGCAGGGCAGAGCTGAAGGGGAAGGGTTATTTTAGGTTGAGGGAGAGAAAATAATTTAGGGATGAGGATGGAGTATTGGCAGGTGGTTGCCTAGTTGCGGGTGACACGCTGGAGGACCTGGTGGCAGGGCTCCTTGAAGGAGGTGGCTTTAGGTCAGCAGAGAGGATGGAGCGTGCCCTGACCCTGGGGACAGCCTGGCGTAGAAGTGATGGGGAATAAAGTCTCGTCTCAGCTCCTCTGCCAAACCCACTGAACGCACAAACTGCGATGGCAGAGCATGTTCAGCTCCTGAACCGGGGTGTTCGGGGTGATGCTGCTCAACCCTTTGGCTCCAGGGAAAACCTACCTGAGCTTCAGAGGCCACCAGACTGTGCAGTTATAAATATATAACTAGTAGGTATAGTATGGAGTTCACCTCCCACCCACCTCTGTCAAAACAAGACACTACAGGGTAAGACAAGGACTTTAATTAAAGCTCATAAAAAGCTCGGATATGAACTGTGTTCCTAAAGCCTCCCTGTGCCGTGACAGGGCAGCCACATCCTGCCATTGCTCCTCCAGGAGCTGTGACGCGCAGAGGAGGGATGCAGCAGCAGCAGCAGCATCGTTACCGCTTCTCTCGACAGACTCCTGAAATGGCAAACGGGAGGGAGAGAAAAGAAAGGCAGGGCAGGGGCTCGCACAGCACACAGCATCAGAAAATTAATAACAAACAGGGGTTCACGCTGCAGTCATGTTCTATAGAATCTTTGTATATCAGAGATCAAGCAAGCAGAAAATTAATGCAAGACTGTCCAGCATTGCAGGGCAAGGACATTTCACAATGATAGCATTATTTTTTAATACTCCACAGAAAACAAATGACTTTTTCATTCCTCTGGGCAAGTTGTATAATATGCAGGGAAATCATCAGTAAAGACATACTCAGAATCCCTGAGAAAACTGGAAGAAAGATGGGTTAGAAAATATTCTTGGCTTAGCAATGTTTGCTGCTACAAAACCAAGCGGATCAATTCAATTACTCCATGAAAGCAAAAACAATGGAAATAATTATTGAGCAACAGCAGTTTAGTGACACTTTTAAAGCAGAAAAGGAATGTCTGGATGACATTCAAAAAAAAAAAAAACAACCACCAAAACCAAACAAACAACCCCGACAAACCACATGTTAAATCCTCAAAACAGTCCCTGGATAACCTAAGAGGAGAGTGCAGCAACTCCACAGAAAAGACACTGAAATGCCAGAAATTCAGGTTTAGTGGTCAACCCACTGAGAATTGGCAGGGCAACTACATGGTCAAGATGGTTAAGAAGCAGAGGAAAGGACAGATGCTCCGAGCTGCCTTTTCTCTGTGGCGATGGAAAGCGGGGAGTCATCTTAATTTAGTCCCACATCTAAGAACCAGCAGAGCCGCTGCAGAGAGAGGGTCGGGACGGAGAGGGTCGGGACGGAGAGGGTTTGGGACCCCTCTGTGTCGAGATCCCCGCTCTCCCCTCTCCAACAGCTGGCAGCTGGCGAGAGCCAAAGCTGTAATTACTGGCAAACAGATCGTGATGTGTAAATCTGACCGGAAGCCTGAGCCGAGCTCTGAAAAACAACACCCCCCCCCCCAAAAAAAAAAAAAAGTGTCCAGACACATTCAGACAAGCAGAAACCAAGCGCCTCGCCTATCGAGCTGAGCACTATAGAATCTAGCCAGGAGAGGGCTGTCGAGTACACGGACTTTGGTGCCTGCTGGCTACTTGCACTCTACAGACTCTGGCATTTCAGGAAAGCCAAACAAAACGGGCTCCTACCTATTCTGACGCCACGAACATTAATAAGGAAAAAATCGTTGTTGCCCACTCGGCCCGTCTCTACGCTGGAGCACAGCAGTAGCGATGGAGGGTAAAAGGAAAGAGCCGGGTTCAAAGAATCCTGCTGGAAGAGAAAATCTGCCCCGTGAGCTAGATTTTGAAAAGCAAAGGGAGCTGCTGTTAGAAATATCTGCAGCTCACATCAACGAGAGCCAGTGCGCTCGAAGAGCCCCTCAGCCGGCCAAGTGTGAGCCAAAGGGTTTCCAGCTCCTTTTGTATTTCTTAAACTTGTTCTGTTTGGGAAAGGTAATGCCAGCGTGTCGGAAGGGATCAGTGAAAAGGCAAGTCATACAGCTTTTTCGGAGTGTGGTATCACTTTGATGCATTACTGGCATGGAGAAAAGTGGGGCTGTAATCGTTACCGACCTCCTGCCCGGGATCTCTCCCTTTGATGGGTCTGCACCAGTTGCAGCCACCTCGAATAAACACCCAACGTCCAGTTCATCATTGAGATCCAGGCGGTGTCACGACCTGACCCCCCCCCTAATTACACAAGGGTGAAGCAGATTGGGAGAAGAAATATAAAGAGATAAATAAGCCTCTCGTCATCCAAAATCTGTTGTTTATTTGCAGTGCCTTGAGGCCTTGACCAAAGCTGAAACCGCACGGAGGTAACCAATGCTCACGCGTTTAGCGAGAGTCCTTGCCCTGCAGAGCTTGTACTCCAGACAGGCATGACAGATGAAGGGTGGGAGAAAGGAAAATAGCAAACAAGAAAAAGATCTCTCAACTGACGCACAGATTGAGGGACAGATTTTTCCACGAGCTAAATACATGAATACAGATCTTTTATCCCTAAATGACTTCCCTCATCACGTGGCCACGGTGACTGTGTATATATTTGTAAGCGATACAGCCCAGTATGAGCAAATCTGCAGAGCACAAGAGGTGGTGTTGAGTACACAGTGCCCACAACACACACGTTTCAGAGGACTTACATCAGACCAGCTCCAGTCTGGACCCGTAAAGTCTCAGAGCAGATCCAGTTTAGCTTCATATCAAAAAGATTCCGTCTCTGTTCTCTATGACTGCTCTGGGATGTTAATTGAAGTGCGTTAAGGGAGAACGATCTCAAAACCCATCTCAAAAGTACGATCCTCATCTGAACTAAACCAGCAACATAAATACATCCTTCGGGGGCCAGGGAAGCGATTCAGCGCTCCGGTGTCCCAAGACAGCCCAAGAGAACTCAAACCTCCCAGTTTAAAGGTGTTTTTTGGCTTCAACGCCATAGTTCAAGGTGATGCCACAAACCTCCATGGAAAGGGTTTGCCTACAGCTACTTTTAAGAGCCATCTTTACTTTTGCACAGTTAATCCAAGATCAACAAAGCCTTCACAGCACACACAAAGCCTTGCAGCCCTGAGGAGAAGGACTTGGGGGTGTTGGTGGATGAGAAGCTCAACATGAGCCGGCAGTGCGCGCTGGCAGCCCAGAAAGCCAACCCCATCCTGGGCTGCATCAAGAGAAGTGTGGCCAGCAGGTCACGGGAGGTGATTCTACCCCTCTACTCTGAGCTTATGAGACCCCACCTGGAGCACTGTGTCCAGCTTTGGAGTCCTCAACACAGGAAGGACATGGACCTGTTGGAACGGGTCCAGCGGAGGGCCACGAAGATGATCAGAGGGATGGAGCACCTCCCCTATGAAGACAGGCTGGGAGAGCTGGGGTTGTTCAGCCTGGAGAAGACAAGGCTCCGGGGAGACCTCAGAGCAGCCTTCCAATATCTGAAGGGAGCTACAGGAGAGCCGGAGAGGGACTCTTTGTCAGGAAGTGTAGTGACAGGACAAGGGGTAATGGTTTTAAATTGGAAGAGGGGAGATTTAGATTAGATATTAGGAGGAAATTCTTTCCTGTGAGGGTGGTGAAGCACTGGAACAGGTTGCCCAGGGAAGCTGTGGCTGCCCCATCCCTGGAAGTGTTTAAGGGCAGGCTGGATGGGGCTGTGAGCAACCTGCTCTAGTGGAGGTGTCCCTGCCCATGGCAGGGGGGTTGGAATTAGATGATCTTTAAGGTCCCTTCCAACTCTAACCATTCTATGATTCTATGATTCACAGAACCCAACACTTGCAAAGATGGATGTTTCAGCAGGTCATGCCAGGCTTCCTTCCAGAGGCAGCACCCAGCAATCCCAGTAAATCCCAGAACAGGAGGAGAACAGCGATTTGCAGAGCCCCTCTGAATTGGAGCCGCAGCCCAAAAAGCTGGGTAGGTGCTGGAGATAACCCGGGGAGAGCAGAGTCTTGGTGGTGCAGCGTGGCTGCCATCGCCCCGAGGGTTGCTCAGACCCCTCTGCTCCTTCCTCCTTTCTTCCCTCCAAACTACAAAGGGAACAGAGGTGACACTGTGACTCCAGGCCACAGTCTGTGCACTTCTGTGTTGAAGAGACAGAAAGAGGAAGGCTGGAAAAAAAAAAAAAAAATGATCCCGCAGTAATTGCAGCAGGGAACAGACAAAAGGTTGTGGAAAAGACATTTGGTTTCTATTGCACCAAGGTTTCTCTCAAGAGCACAGAGCACACTCTTGAGCACACACTCTACGTGGAGGGTTTTCACTGCCATCAGTGAGCAGCGTGAAAACCCCCAATGAGCAGAAGGGTCAGATCAAACGTGCCCTGCCTGCAGGGCCTCTGGAAAGCAAAGCAAATCAAAATCTCTCTGAGAACGTTTTCATTCTCACCAGGGGGACCGGCCAGGCTTCCTGAAACACAGAGCACGCTGCTTAAAGATACACTCTTCATCTTCCCTCTGCCCCGAAACAAGGATGGAGCAAATGAGGGATAGCAATAGGTTTATGAAGATGAATGTGGAATACAAGAAAGGCAATTTATCTCAATGATCTGAGCTCTGTAAAAAAGAGCATAAAGCACCGGCCATTTCTCCATATCCTTTAACATTATACATAATAGTGTTTTTCAACCACTAACAGAATGGGTTCATGAGATTATTGGGTATTTCAGGAGCGAAATGTTCACCCATCCTCTTCACACCGGTGGAACGGTTTGCGTTTGGCAATCAGAAATAATTCAGGCTCGCACGATAGGAGATCTACTCCATATGTATCGTCCACAAAGTAAAACACGGATAATAATACTAATAAGCCAGGAGTCACAGCGAGCGTAGTGTAGTCCCATCAGTGCTCACCCATCAGGGCTTTGCACACTTTTATACAGAGCGTGCTTTCAGGCACGCTCGTGAAACCCGTGATTTCCTAAGTCAAATCATGGTAGTAACAAGAACAAACACTGGTTGTTTGCCCTTGTGCGGCACCTTTCATCCAAGGGCTCTGCAATCATTACTCAGATAAGTCTTGTGTTGCTGCTTTGAGATGAGCGGATATCATTACCCTCACTTTATAGATAAATAAACAGAGGTCAAAGAACTCCCCCAAGGCAATCCGGGGAGTTAAATACCTACATCAAAGGGTTTAACAAAGACTGATATCACTATTCCTACCAAAAAGACAAGGAAACAGAGACAAGAGGAGTTGGAGCTGTTAGCCCAACAACAGATAACTGCCTCTGGATCTTTGGTCTCTGAGATAACCCCACCTGAGACCTGACTCCCAATTTAACAACTACTATCAGATACATCTAGAAACAACCACAATAACTTATCACACCTTAATGCACCCCTGTGCTTGCTGATTGCTATATTCTTCCAGCAAAGCAAGTGATGAGTTTTCTACATTAATTATATCTTTAGATGGGGTTTCTGGTCATAGTTTCTCACCGTTTTCTGGCACTGTTTGCCTGATGTCTCCCTTCTCTGAGTGTATTCCTTCCAGCCTTTCGGCCCTGGTGCCCCTTGCCTGAGCAGGGAAGGCTCCTGACGGTGTGACTGGTACAACCCGTCCACCCCTGGCAGCTCCGGCTGTTTTCTCGGCTGTCTCTGCCAGTTCTCAGGACCCGACAGCAGGAGAACTGGCCTTGCTGCTCATCCAGCACAACTGATATAGATGATGTGATGTTCCTAAATATTTTCCGCATACACTTAAAATATTTGCGCGTGTCCCTAATCCGTGAACTTTCTACTGGACTTTTGGCTAAGGCTGATGCTCATTTAATACTTAGATACCTGGCTCTATTGTGTGATATGGCCCAAATACAGTCAATCATAAGGGCCACATTGACAAAAGACTTGGAGGGGAGAGAGGGGGGCACATTAGAAGTGGTTTTAGAAGTCTCAAAATCTTAACACCTGCCCCCAGCGTTGCAGATCAAGGGCCACTAAATCAATTAGAGATGGTCTTCCAATTGAGGAAAGCGAAAACTATTCTATTGTTTCCGCAGCCCAACAGACAGCCTTTTATTTCATCTCCATTGAGTTCAAGCGGTTTTATCCTTTATCTAATCAATAGGACTTTTCCTATAAGGCGCTGTAAGTGTTCTGGTGATGGGTCCTTAACTGCAGCCACAGAGCGTGCCCAGCAGAGCGGGGCTGGGGGCGCAGTAAAGGCTTGCAGCATCTGCTATAATTCCCTAATAAACACAATACTTACTTAACAGGAGGGATGCAAACAATGGGGTCCTTGGGAAAAATTGAGCACTCCGGGTGCCACCTCAGTTTAAATAATAAATACTGCCTTTTTCTTTGGCCTGTCTGTTCTCCCACTCATATAAACAAAACCAGGGGAAGCTTATTTAAGTATCCATTAGTTTCCCAGCAATTATGTTGTTCCCCTCCCTATTCTTCACCCTGGAATAAAGTACAGGGACTTGCATCAAAACACAAAAGCAACCTGAAAGACCAACATATCCAGCAATTATAACCAGCTATTCACTGCCTCGACACAATGCTCCCAGGAAGAGCCTCAGAGCCCTCGCCTCCTCGTTATAAACAAGCTACCAAGGTATGACGAGCTACGGTGAATGATAGTGGTGCCATGTACCGGTTGCCAGCCGGACAATGGTTGACATGGTTACCCTTTTCCTTTTTGTGCTACAGGTATGTAGTGAGTTCGGCTTCAAAACCCGACTACAATATAGCACAATGCGACGCCGTCTCTTCCCATTACCACGGAAGAAAAGAATGTGCCATTGACAGACTCCTGTGCCCTTTTACAGCAGAACAGCTCTGCCATCAAAGCTCGCAGCACTCCTCTGCAATAGTTATTCACGGCGCCTTTGTGGTCAGGAACTAAAACATTTTTATGAAGTTCTAAGGGAAAAAAAATTATCTCCTGAAAATGAGTCTCTTGTAGTAAGTGCTGCAAATAATGAACAGCTGCAGTGGTTCCTTTGGAAGGTGAAACGAAGGAAATGCAGCCTTAATGTGCATTTAAAGCAGGAACGGGTCAGTCTCCAAGATGTTTATTGGGCATAATGGAAACATTCAGCTGTCAAAGGGAACATTAAAAAAAAATTGACAGAGGTAGGTAGGGTGCATTATTTAAACACATATTTATCTATCAGAAAGAAAACAGCTGCAGATTAGAGGGGAGTGTGATCAACCATGGCTCAATTGTAGCCTCCACCATATGGTTTTTGTCTGACAAATCAAGGGACTATCTTCAATCTTTTCTCTTTTCCCCCTTTGCAAGTGGGGCCTAGGTATGACTATGCAAAAGAAAAATAATAAAGTACATCTATCCTCACAAAATGTCCTTTCATTGAGGGCTCTGCTGCCACTCTTGACATAAGTGACAGTTCTCTCGGCGTTCCTGATGCCGTGTGAATTTGTGCACTAATGCTGTGATGACAGCTCTTGCACTCAGACGCTGCTGAAAGACTGAGACTCAGTCCCTTCAACCCTTCAGTGGTCTTTTAGGACTTATTTTCTTCATCCTTTTCCTTCGATACCAAGCTAGTGGATGTTTTATTCCAAAACCCTTGGTTTCCAGGTCAGTTCTACAGAATTCTGCAATAGCGCACTCCGCCTGCCCTGCTCTACATATATAAACACTTTTTTTTTTTTCCTACAGGCGTAACCCAAGATAGTCCGTAAAGAAAAACACCAAAACCAAACACCCAAACTGTACTGCAGCCTAAGCCTAAGTGTTTTAAAACAGAATAAAATATTAATAATTTATGTTCCCTTTGTGATATACTCAGTTGCAAGAACTTCATGAATTTTGGGGAGAAAGGTTTACAACACAACAAAATAATAAACATTAAAAGCTGACACAAATTTAGGACGGAACAGAACCGAAGGACCCGCACACAAACACTTGCCTGGTTTTCCAAGCATTCTCAGAAAGACTCTATTATTAAATACATACAAACCTTCTCCTATATGAGTGCATTAGGCAGAAACTGCGGGAAGACAAATACACGGTGAAGCATTTTTGGTTCTTTTTTGGCTGCACACCAAGGGAGGGAGGGGGCAGGTAACGATTAATCACTGCTTACTCAGGTATATCCGTGGAATTGCCTGGTTTGTGGGAGTCCTGGGTGGTTTGGTAGGGAACATCGCTTAGATCAAGCTCAGCAGAGCCGCCGGATCTGGTGCCCGGCACAGAAGCTGCCACGGTGGAGCTCTGCTCCCAGCCTGAGACCTTCAGGAGCTCAGGTAACACCAAACAATTCATTCTGCTCCTCTTGAAGACCAACAGGACCTTTGCAATCGATGTGCCTGGCTGCAGGACGCCCTCTCAGGCAAGAAAGAACAAACTACTTTTTCCTTTCCTTTTTACGGAAATCAGACCTTTCAAGTAGCGGTAAATGCAATCATCGAGCCACGGTGTCTCTCCCCTTCTGACAAGTTGGGCTTTACCCAAGCCAGGTGTGAGGCAAGGTCCTCATTCTGCAACGCTGCAACCTTCACGCTTTCCTGACCAGGAATATTCATTTGGTAAACAACCGTAATGATGGGGGAAAACAGAAACCTCTCTTCCTCCCACCCACGGACGCGCTCTCAGAAGCGGATATTAATTGTAAATACATTTTGTATAAAAACAACAGCCACAAAACACATCCAGGGAAAACGTCCCACTGTGAAAACAAACTACCGCAAATCTCTCCTGTCCCTGACTCTCCCTTTGTGGCTGTGTTTACCCAAGCCCGAGAGCGCAGATACGCTAATATAATTAGTACAGTTAGGGAATCATTATTCTGCTGTCTAGCAAAAGAACTCCATGGCAATGTTAGCCCACGCTGGATTATTTTGACTAAATAAATCTCCATCTCAATCTAAGCAGTATGTAGAGTCCATAGCAAGGTTATGACTACGTTCACTTAAACCCCATAGAAAACATACTCCTATCCCCAAAGAGCTGATACGCTAAAAAGTTACGGAAAGATTCTCGTGATTTTTAGAGAGCAGGGAACTGGGACACTATGACAGCAAGGGCCTTCTCTCAGAGAACTCCAACCAGTTGAAAGTTGTTTTCAGACATTTCTACCCAACTTGTTTTATATTTTACAGATCAATTAAAATAATTGATGTGGATAAAATTATGTTACCCCTTCCTGTAGTGCAGAAACAGTGCGTAATCCTTCCTCGGCTATTGTTGCATGAGCATTTTATAATTTTATAGATTTCCTTCCATGTCCCCCTCAGCCATCTCTCTTCCGAGGTGTGGGATGTCATTCATTTACCATCTCCCCCTACATAAGCATTTTTCATACCTCCGATTTTCCTATTGCTTTTCTCTCTGTGTTTTCTAGTTCTACTAAATCTTCCCTAAGGTGAGGTGACCAGAACTTCAGGAGACGTTCCCCTGCATTGAGTGGGATGGACCAGTGATGTTTTCTGGTTTGCTCTCAACTTCTTCTCTAGATATTTGCCCTGCTGTTTGCAGGGGACTATTCCAGCATCTCCTCAACTGTCAGCTCTGACTTCTAGGTAGTTTTTAAGAGCCACGTTAAAAAAATAAATACATCTTATAGAATCATAGAATTGTCTAGGTTGGAAGGGACCTTTAAGATCATTAATTAGTCCAACCATCACCTAATTATATTTGCTACTTTCATCGTTCAGTGACTGATACAAGCAACAGACACAACAGAGCTGTTCGTTCAGCAATTTCATATCACAATGGTCCGTAGAAATCTGGGCTGAACACCATCTAGTCTTAGTAACTTGTTGCCATTCACATTATTGATTTGTTTTAAAATCTCTGCTACAATCCACCAGCCCCCGGTGCAGAACGACTTGGGTTTGATCAACGCAAAGTTTTCCAGTTGCTGCAGGGAGCTCAGGATTCCGGTCACCCATTTCCATCAAACATCATTACTGATTCCCAGCCTGGACTGGATATGGCGATTCATTTAGACGTATTTCATCCCGCTCAAAGTTAGGTAATTTGTTTATCTTTAAATCAAGGGAAGCAGCATCACTAAAGGCAATTGAGGTATCACTCCTTGAAATGCACAGACCTATTTCCACACGTAAAATTAAACATGCGTTTACTAATTAACACAAAATAAGCTTTGACAGGACAATCTTTTGTGGCACTGAAAAACATAATCCGATCCACGTAAAAGCAGCAACTTCTTGGCACAGCGTAACGAAGGGCATTTATCTCCCGAACACTCAAGGCTACTGAGATAAGGGAAACAAGGGCTTTTTGAGCTCAGGGTTGTATTAATAGGAATCCTCTTCGCTCATTGCCATGGGAAAGCTACGGCTGCTGGGAACTCCACTTCTCAGAGCTGCTGAAAGAAAGTAAGAGAAGTCCCTGTTCTTAAAAATACTTTTATGTCATTTAATCTCAAATGGCTACTTATTTGTTCCCCTTAAGGAAAACCCATTACTTTAAATTTGTCCTAAAAGTAATACTGGCTTTACATTTTTGGGGGGGCAAAGGTGAATTTCTTATTATTTCCCCTGTCCCATTTCCATATTTTCCAACCATCCAGAAGGCTTGCAAAGCTTTCACCTATTTTGAAATTATTACATTTTCTCCTTTTCAATTTAGCAGCTCGGGGTAAAGCAGTAATAAACTTGAGGATTTATCTGTTGTTTTGTTTGTTTTTAAACTGCCTTATCCATATATAACTGGGTTTTGTATCACTGAAAGATGCGTTTGTTTCAGGAAGATCAGAGAGAGCAAAAATATCTTATGTATTTGCAGGTTTGAGTCCCTTGTATAAAATCCTACCAACTCCAAGTTTTCCAAACTTAGTGGTTCAAGGGGAAAACACTTGAAAAGTGCTTTACAGGCCTGTGGCAGACTTTGCTGCTGACATTATATCGGCAAAAACACTGTATGGAAACATTGGGGTTCCCTACTACTTCAGGCTCTGTTTCCTGAGATTGGTTGTTTTTTCTTTTACTGAACTTTTTAATAATAAAACATGAAGAACCAAGATATTCAGCTGTCTGAAGATGGAAACTGATTCGTCTGGTGACTTTGAAAACTGTTTTCAGAGCTGAAAATTGTTGAAAATTAAGGAAGCTGGGTCCTAGCCTTCTGAAACACTTCTGTAAATCATAGAATCATAGAATCACAGAATGGTTAGAGTTGGAAAGGACCTTAAAGATCATCTAGTTCCAACCCCCCTGCCATGGGCAGGGACACCTCTCACTAGAGCAGGTTGCTTAAAGCCCCATCCAGCCTGGCCTTGAACACTTCCAGGGATGGGGCATCCACAACTTCCCTGGGCAACCTGTTCCAGTGCCTCACCACCCTCACTGTAAAGAATTTCTTCCTTATATCTAATCTAAATCTCTTCTCTTCCAATTTAAAACCATTGCCCCTTGTCCTGTCACCACTCTTCCTGACAAAGAGTCCCTCTTCAGCTCTTCTGTAGGCTCCCTTCAGGTATTGATAGGCTGTTATAAGGTCTCCCCGGAGCCTTCTCTTCTCCAGGCTGAACAACCCCAGCTCTCTCAGTCTGTCTTCATAGGAGAGGTGCTCCATCCCTCTGATCATCCTCGTGGCCCTCCGCTGGACCCGTTCCAACAGGTCCATGTCCTTTCTGTGTTGAGGACTCCAAAGCTGGACACAGTACTCCAGGAGGGGTCTCACGAGCGCAGAGTAGAGGGGTAGAATCACCTCCCGTGACCTGCTGGCCACACTTCTCTTGATGCAGCCCAGGATGGGGTTGGCTTTCTGGGCTGCCAGCGCACGCTGCCGGCTCATGTTGAGCTTCTCATCCATAAGCACTCCCAAGTCCTTCTCCTCGGGGCTGCTGTCCAGCCATTCTCCACCCAACTTGTATTTGTGCCTGGGGTTGCCACGTCCCAGGTGCAGGACCCTGCACTTGGCTTGGTTGAACTTCATGCAATTTGCACGAGCCCACCTCTCCAGCCTGTCTAGGTCCCTCTGGATGGCATCCCTTCCCTCCAGCGTGTCAACTGCGCCACCGAGCTTGGTGTCATCAGCAAACTTGCTGAGGGTGCACTCTATCCCACTGTCCATGTCACCGACAAAGATGTTAAACAGTACTGGTCCCAGTACCGACCCCTGCGGAACACCACTCGTTACTGGCCGCCACCTGGACATTGAGCCATTGATTGTAACCCTTTGGATGCGGCCATCCAGCCAGTTCCCTATCCACCGAGTGGTCCATCCATCGAATCCATGAGTTTCCAATTTTGAGACCAGGATGTCGTGCGGGACAGTGTCAAATCCCATAAAGCGCTTTTTAAAACTACCTGAAAGCCTTCGGAAGTCTGGCTCCAATGGTACATATGCTTAAAGAGGGGAGGCAGTTCAGATTAATGGTTTAAAACTTATCAGAAATAAGATTCTGCTCTGCTGTTCTTCAAGTCTGTAGAACGGAATCATAGAATCATAGAATGTCTAGGTTGGAAGGGACCTTTAAGATCATCGAGTCCAACCATCAACCTAACTCTGATAAAACCATCACTAAACCATGTCTCTAAGCTCTATGTCAACCCGGCTTTTAAATCCCTCCAGGGATGGTGCCTCAACCACTGCCCTGGGCAGCCCATTCCAAGGCTTAAGAACCCTTTCAGTGTAAAAATTCTTCCTAATATCCAATCTGAACCTCCCCTGGGGCAACTTGAGGCCGCTTCCTCTTGTCCCATGGCCTGTTCCTTGGGAGAAGAGACCGACCCCCCCCCCGGCTACACCCTCCTTTCAGGGAGTTGGAGAGAGCGAGAAGGTCTCCCCTCAGCCTCCTTTTCTCCAGGCTGAACACCCCCAGCTCCCTCAGCCGCTCCTCACAAGACTTGTGCTCCAGACCCCTCACCAGCTCCGGTGCCCTTGTGGAAGGAGAAGCTGGAGCCCTTCGAGATCAGCAAGATGTCTCTAGTGCTTCTGAGAAAACAAAATGAGAAACTAAACTTCACGGGAAGCAGGTTTCTTCCCGAGAGGGGCCACACCGACAGCCCCCCGGTGAAAACGCCCTCAGACCAGCACAGCAGGGCTCGAGTTTGTAGATATAAACTCAATGATTGCAACCAGGCGCCAAACCCTGCTCAAACACCAGGACGGAATTAACTGCAGCTCTTCTGCGCTTCCCCAGAGGTGTTCGCTTAACAGGAATTTCTTTGAACGGGAACCGTCTTTAATGATTCTATCAAATCCATGTTAACAGCTTGGGGATGTATAGCCATTTACTCCGGCATCAGAAACGCCTGTTTTTAGAGCTTCAGCACAAACACGTCTGGTTTTTTAATTCTCAGTGAGGTTGTTCTGTTTAGCTGGGAATCTCAGCATAACTCATCAGCACTTAATTGTATTAGAAGCAGCAACAACAGCCTTAAATCCTTTACCTTTACTGGATCTATGAAACTAGAAACAAATAACTCAGCCTGTTCCCATATAAATATGGAAGATGAAGGTATATTGCTCTCTGCACACACAAGTAGAAGGATATGGGGCTTACACTCCTTTTAGATATCCTGGTTCTGTTGCTGCCAGTAGATTTACTCCTGATTTATACTGGTATAACTAAGAAGAGGATCAGGATGCATATTTTGGTGTGTGCAGGGAAAAACTGCAAACAGCAATACATTTCCATTACGAAAACATCTCTAAAAACCCAGTGTTGATGGTAAGAAATGGTGTAAACAGTAAAAAAAAGTCCAGCATGTTCCCCACTGCTGTAAAATCTCTCTTTACTAACTACAACCAGCCTCATGGCATTTCTTTGTTCTTTGCCATGGTAACGTGATATCGGTTTCACAGAGCTGATTTTTAACATTGTTTATTAAATGCAAAAACCTGTTGAAAGGTTGATCATCCTGAAAAACAGTACTTTATGTCAGAATGCTATATGCATCTCCTTATAAATGTGTTATATATATAATGTCTCCTTGTGCGTTAAAGTAGGAGGTTGTTTAAATAATGAAGTGTGCACAAGCACTATTATCGCCGTACCAAATTTGTAAACAGGATCACGCAACTGAATACAGAATTTGTAATTTTGTACCTTAAACTATTTTTAACTGAGCTGTGCATCACTGACTCCAACAGCAAAGCGATGTTTAAGGAGGGGTTGGAGCACAGTTGCGAGTAACGGAGCCGTTCTCTTCAAAAGCAAGTTTGACCCTACTGAGTTTAGCTCATTTCCACCAACTGTTTGCCTCCTACAAAAATCTGCTTCCCATTAATTTGTGTTCCTTTGATGTTATCAAATCACATACCAACCCCAAAACACCCAGCTGCCTTTAATCATCTTTAACCTCTAAGTCCCCATGGCCTTCTTGGATCCCCTTCCCATGGGCTGTATCTCCAGATTAGGACTCTTCCGTCTTTTGTCCCACGACCGGCTTCTGGAAAGCCTTGAATCCAGAACTTGGGAGCAAGGTCTTCTGTCTAAAATTCCTAAATTTTTGTCTAAATTCCTTCCACTCCTCAGCCAGGGCTTGATCCAAACCCGAGAACAAAACAAAATGAGCAAAGTAACTCCAGCCCCAGTCCCCTAAACGACCCCGGAAAGAGCTTTTAGGCTTGAGACACTGATGCTGAAAGGCAGAATTCAATGCAAGTGGAACAGAATTAGTTTGAAGGCTTTCCAAAATGTGATATTCATGGATACTGCACTTTTCAATATGCCACATCCAGCCATAGCCCCAGCAGAGCAGAGGGAACAACAAACATGTTTCTGACAGCGATTGGAAGCTTATTCTGAAAAACCCTCCTCTCGCTGACACCACCAGAAGAGCTGCCCGGAGGACGGATGGATGTGTCTCCCAAGAATTCATCTCAACTCACTGAAACCAAGACACCGCAACTCCCCCGGCACCATACTGTCTTAGCTTTTTGTTGCTGAAACTTCTGCTGTCACAGAAGTTTGGGAGGGGTGGTTGACACACCGGAAGGCTGTGCTGCCATACAGCGAGACCTGGACAGGCTGGAGAGTTGGGCAGAGAGGAACCTGGTGAAATTCAATAAAGGCAAGTGTAGGGTGCTGCACCTGGGGAGGAATAACCCCCCCACACCAGGACAGGTTGGGGGTGACCTGCTGGAGAGCAGCTCTGAGGAGAAAGACCTGGGAGTCCTGGGGGACAATAGGATGCCCATGAGCCAGCAATGTGCCCTTGTGACCAAGAAGGCCAATGGCATCCTGGGGGGCATCAGGAAGAGTGTGACCAGCAGGTGGAGGGAGGTCATCCTCCCCCTCTGCTCTGCCCTGGGGAGGCCCCATCTGGAGCACTGGGACCAGTTCTGGGCTCCCCAGTTCCAGAAGGACAGGGAACTGCTGGAGAGGGGACAGCAGAGGGCTACAAAGATGATGAGGGGCCTGGAGCATCTCTCTGATGAGGAAAGGCTGAGGGACTTGGGGCTTTTTAGTCTGGAGAAGAGCAGACTGAGGGGGGATCTGATCAACGCCTATAAATACTTCAAGGGTGGGGGTCAGGAGGATGGGGCCAGTCTTTTTCCAGTGGTGCCCAGTGACAGGACAAGAGGGAACGGGCACAAACTGGAACATAAGAAGTTCCATCTAAACATGAGGAGGAACTTCTTCACTTTTGGGGGTGGCAGAGCCCTGGCAGAGGCTGCCCAGAGAGGTGGTGGAGTCTCCTGCTCTGGAGACATTCAAACCCCGCCTGGACACGTTCCTGTGGGACCTGCTCTGGGTGGCCCTGCTCTGGCAGGGGGTTGGACCGGGTGATCTCCAGAGGTCCCTTCCAACCCCATGTTGATTCTGTGATTCCTACATGGCAACACCCGCTCAGAGCTGGAACAACACTCAGAAGGAAGAGAGTTCTCTCCTTCCCACAAAGCGATGGGGTGGAAGGAATGGCAGAGGCTGCACCCACCGCTTACTCACTCTGACGGAGATTTAACCCCGAGCGCTGGATTCCGTAGCCAGGCAGTGAACGTTCTTCTCCACCAAAAAAAACCCCAACAACTTTGGCTGGAAAATATCCTGTGTAAATGAGTGAGGCAAAAGACTGCTAATTTGGAGCTGTCGAAGTTTTACTGTATATTTCCAACTAATTTCTAAGTAAAGCGTTCCTTATATCTCTCTCTAGTTAATTTTAATATACAGATGGGAAATATATGTTTTTCAGGAAATAAAAACAAACTAGTCAGCCATTAAAACCTATGGAAAAGCTCTTGACCATTAGGAACCTTACCTTAACCTTAACTCCTTACCATTAGGAACTCACAGTCTCCTCAAAGCAGACACGACCAGTACAGAAAACCCTGCGGCAAAATTATTTTTGGAATTGCCAAATGACTTTTTCAGAACCCCTGTTCAATTAAAGTGAGCACGCTGAAAGTTCTCAGGAAATTACTTGAAAATTCAAAGGCATTTTGAATGGGAGTTTGTGCTCAAACCCATTAAAGTGATTAGTAATTCCTGTTTAAATCCGGAGCTGTCTCAGACTGGATGCCTGTTCTGGGAGCAGCACAATGAGCCGTCCTAAGTATCCGGCACAAAAGAGATTACTACAACTGTCTTACAGATGTCAGGACCACATCACAGGATCCGGAATCAAAGATAAGAAACCACGACATTCTCCTATCACGGAGGAACTGTTCTCTAGGGCATATTAACAAGGACGATAAGCTCCTGTCTCCAGTTGAGGACGGTGGCATTCACTGGGTTGCCCACACGCAGGTGCTCAACCCCCTTCTCCTACACAAAGTCTCTCGCTGGGATTACCTGATTTGCGATTGTATTCTCAAAAAAAAAAAAAAAAGAGTGAAGACTTTCCTCTGTACCCTGCTGAAAACATTCTGGAGTGCATAAACAGTCAGATAAAGACGAAAACCGTTATCTTCAACTGTTCTGCATCTTTGATTCCCTTCAGTAGTTGAGTTCAAGTGCTACATCCTTGCTGCGGAGCCAGCAGACTTTTGATGCCCGTTTAACAACTGTCGGATCAGGGATCTTACAAAGCCAACAAATGTAAAAAAAAAAAAAAAAAAAAAAGATGCTCCGCTCCAGACCAACTCCTGCGGAAAGCGTTTCTACATCCAGGCTGAGGCCGATAGGAGCAAATAACGCGCTTCCAGAGACGTGTACGCGAAGAACAAAACCCAAGTACAATTAAAGAAACCAGCGTGAGACCTTAACTTATGGAAAGCGCCGCTAAGCGAAACAGCAGCAGCCGGAGAGAAACACGGCGTAGAGTACAGCGAGAAGCATGGGACAAGCTGTTAGCGAGCTAATTTCATTCTGTTCCCGGGAAGGCAAAGTGCCACTGAAGGCACAAGCCCCCTGCCCCGCGCGGGTGGCTCCCGGGAGATATAAATCCATTCCACTCCCCGGCGCTGCAGGAGCTGATGAACTCAAACGGGGACCATCGGGAGAAGTTTCCTCTTGGCGTCGCAGGCTGCTGTCGCTCTGCCACACCGGCGCAGGCGATGGGCTCTGCGGTCGTCTCCCGGTAATGCCGCAGCACGGGGAAGCAATAGGACTCTTCCCAGCGGATTTCGACTCCATCTGTGTCAGTCCATCACCGCTCGAGACTGCCGCATCTAACTAAACGGCACTTGGAAGAACAAACGCACAGCTCTTTTAGTATTAAGTGAACCCCCTCACATTCATCTGCTCCCTAGATTTTATCTCCCAGTGCCTTCACAAACTTGGGAAAAAAAATAAAGAAAATTAAGGACGAGTAAAGACATAAAGACCAAGATCCTCTATAGGAACTGCTGACTGTGAGTGCCCAACTTGAGACATTTAACAAGGGGTCTAATTTTCAGAAAATTGATATTCCTTTCTCTCAGCCAGTCACGCTTCTGTTGTACCGCTGCTAACTGAAGACCCCAATTCTCCAGTCACTGCCAAAAAACTTAACCCATGAACTTTTTACTGGTAAGAAGCAGCTCTCAAGTGACTTACATAGTTCCTTAGAAATCTTGCACAGACTAGGAAAGAAAATAATTTCTAGAATTAAAACAACCGAGACAGTTTCAAAAGGGACACTGATCTGAGAGTCTCTTACTTAAAATACATGCTTTTCAATATGTATCTCCCTAAATAATAAGTGCATTTTAAGGTTTCTACTTAAATTTCTCTGCTCTCCTGCTCTGCTTCGAAGGAATAACTTCTAATGGCACCCATAGCTAGAAATGGTGACTGGGACTCAGGAGACCTGCCCCGTGTCCCAGCCTCGCCAGGTACCTTTGGACGGGGAAGTTCTTTCATCACTTCTTCAGTTCTGAGATTTTCAAAACAGCACAATTATTTACTGAGTGCTTTGGGATATACCACTGAAAAGAGCTAGGTACTGTGATCGTTCTTCGTCAGTCTGTAAAAAGCACCACCAAATATCCTCATCGTTTATCTCTGTGTTTTTCTACGGATGCCCTGCAGCCTCCTTTGGTTGATATTTCAGCTTCACCAGCACCAGCAGACATGGTCTAGGAGATCCTGCTTGTCATCGTCCCAGTGTCCAACCCAGCCCAGCATCAAAGCAGCGACCCTGAGATACACAAGTGGAACCCACGTGCGAGCACTGGCGGGGGAAGCATCATCGCTGGTCCGCACCAGGGAACCCCCGGGAACCGGCTCCTGCATTGTGCTCACATGCACGACACGCAGCATAACTCGGCTTTGCAGCCCATGCTCCATTCCCTTTATTTCACTGACTGCAACAACCGCACTTAATAATAGTTTTATACTCAAATGGGATTTTTTCAAATGAATAACAGGTATTGCTGGGCTCAAAGAAAATGAAATAAGGAACCGGACCCTCCCAAATTCATTGCATTGGCCTTGGAAAACTACTATTTCTAAAACTATTTTTATTCTTAGAATCATAGAATTGCCCAGGTTGGAAAGGACCTTTCAGATCACCTAAGTCCAACCATCAACCTAACACTGACAAAACCCATCACTAAAAAATAAAGCTAATTGGGAAGACAACTTCTTCAATATAGATACTTCCCTTCCCGTCAGTGGGGTAGGGGAGAGGGATGGCGAGAGGACAGTGGGGCAGCTTTGGGGTCTGTCCACACCATCATTTCAGGTTCCTTCTGCAGCCACTAAAACGAGAAGCCTTCCTGACCTGCAAAACGAGCTCGGCATCATATTCAGGTGATCCGACCAGGTAAAGCCCAGGCAGCAGGTACCGCAAAACCTGGCACCACTGGGTTACTGGACAGACGCTTTTATGCCAACAGGAGTGTTGTCAGTACTCTATATATTTATAGGAATTTACAGAACGCACGTTTCTGTTTTGAGAAGGGCACCAGCTATTTAAAGGAAGCAAAACCTTAGTTTCAGTGCCCACCTGAACGATCGTAACTCCACTGTGGTCACTGGCACCACACTCTGGCTAACCGTGAGGGCAAATAACCGCTAAATATATATATATATAAAAATATATATAACCTTTAGCTTGTAAAGCTAAAGGAAGAGGTGCAACGTGAGGGTGCAGTCGTTCCTATCAACCAGAACAACTGATTTCCTCACCCAGAGTCCCCGCTCCCAGCGATGGCTTCCCGGAGACTGATATTCATGCAACGGGCGTATCCTTCCATACAACAATGGCTTTTCAACGAACAATCTACCAACAACAACCACTTTGAGTATAATTAAGTAATTAATTATATTTTCTAATCTATTAAGCCTTGATTGCTTATCAAAGCATTCAGCTGGATCATTTTCCTCTTGTCATTTCCAATTAATTTTGCCTTTATTTTTTTAAGCAAAAGAAAAAGTCTCTCAAACTTCACAGGGAATCAGGGCTTCAGCGGAGCAGGAAGAATAGTTGCTATTTTTGTCAAACTATAGCCTACTAAGAGATGAAGATGTATACGTGATTCCACATAGGTAGAGTAACCTGATTGCTAGAAAGCATGAAGTGCTTATCTTTCACACTAGTGACAAAACTCATAAAGCCAGTAATGCTTTTACGGCCCTAATAATCCCTGCAGCTACGCAGTTGCATTCACCACAGTGCAGGATTAAACACAGCAGCATGGGGTAATTAGCGCAATCAGGAATTAAACTCATCTGGCATCACATCTGCAAATCGATACAGACTGGTACGTAACGTTCGGAAGCGCTAACTAAAAAAAAAAATAAATAAAAAATACTGAGCCATTCTTGGTGGAAACTTGCACAGCTCCATGGAAGTCCACAGCAATATTCTGCTTCAGGACTGGAAATCCCCTTCACATTTCACGGGCTTGGCTGTTAAAAATTAGTATCTTGCATCCTTTCTTGCAGTTGCACAAGTCTCTGTGAATCTAACACCCCGTGTTAGAGCACACGAGATTTCCTGATCGGGCAAGGTGGTTAAAGTCAGCCTGAAGCTGAGAGAACGGGACTGGAAAATTACCCAGCTGGGTACCGATACATCACGTATAAAGCACAGTCAAATGGAATAAACCAGACAGAATTAACTGCATTCACTTCTGAAGATGATGATTTGAAAAGATGCTTCATAAAATAAAATGTAACGCTAATTATGCTTTTATAGAACACAGTTCTTCAGCCTTACTCGCTATACGGAGTGGACCATCAAAGCCAATATTCACTAAGGACACAGGCTGTATTCCCAAACAGCGCTTTTCCAACTTTTTGGACTTGGCTGTCACCGTCTCGATGCACCATTGGGCAATACTTACAACAGCTGAGCTCCCTTTGTAAACTTTACTACCTCTATGATGCCAGGAATCATTTAGAAAGTCGGTCTTGGTAGCTGCAAGTTTTCCATTTCTATTGTTCGGCTGATTGCCCTGAGCACCCCGTGAAAAAACCCCCTCCCTGCTACACCAGTGCTCAGAAATGCTTGTACTGGGACGGGGAGGAGGGGAATCGGGGCAGGATGGGACGGAACAGCTACATCTGTGGTAGAAATGGCACCTGTGTGGAAGAAGTTGTCTTCCTTTCTTTGTCCTTTTTCTATCTTTCTAAAAAAACCTGAGTGAACAATCAGCACTGAAAATTAGTTAAAATAGGGCACGGTATCTATTTTATCTACATCACAAACACACTTAAAATGTCACGATATCTGACTGCAACTTAACTCACCAACAGCTCCAGACAAAGCTCTTAATGATATCCATTTTCTGCTCTAAATAGCCCATTACTCTTTCTTAATTAACCTATTTGGTTTTAAGTTTATGTATTAAATTATGATTCTTTTAGATATTAATATATTATACCCTATACTGTATGATCTAAACCCCTTCAATTAAGACTTTGCTTAAGTTGTACCCTCCCCACTACACTGCGGGCTTCAAAGCGGGCCTGGAACAGGCCAGACAGAGGAATCGTGGAATCACGGGATAGTTTGGGTTGGAAGGGACCCTGAAGATCATCGAGTTCCATGTCACGTCCTGGGCAGGGACACCTCCCACCACACCAGGTTGCTCCAAGCCCCCTCCAACCTGGCCTTGAACCCCTCCAGGGATGGGGCAGCCACAGCTTCTCTGGGCAACCTGGGCCAGGCTCTCACCACCCTCACAGCAAAGAACTTCTTCCCCACATCTCAGCTCCATCTCCCCTCTTTCACTGGCAAACCCTTCCCCCTCCTCCTAGGGCTCCCCTCCCTCATCCAGAGTCCCTCCCCAGCTTTCCTGGAGCCCCTTTAGGGACTGGAAGGGGCTCCAAGGTCTCCCTGGAGCCTTCTCTTCTCCAGGCTGAACCCCCCCAACTCTCTCAGCCTGTCCTCCCAGCAGAGGGGCTCCAGCCCTCCCAGCATCTCCGGGGCCCATGAAGCACATGGAGAAACTAATTCCCAGCCACAGCTTCTCCAAGAGATATAACCACCTGTCTGAGATAAAGGAAAGAGGGGCTGACTCGAGTTTGACGAGACCATTTTCTCATTTCAAACCTGTGACAGTCTACCAGCTGCAGGGGCACGCACAGAGATGAAGCAGGATGAAAACATTTCATCAGGTCATCGTCCCTGTGAGGGGAGCAGCACAGACAAACCAACGCTGTGCTGGTCAACAGAAGGACTCTTGGCTCCCCTTACCTGATAGGAAGGATTATCCCACTTGGACATTCGCTAATTGCCCACCCCCTCCTTTCCTTCCCCCCCTCAAAACAGATTTCATTTCAGCAGCCTCAGATCTTGCACATGGGAATAACTTTTCCCCTTAAGTGACAGTTACATTTTGGCTATAAATGACACCGAGATTGTCCCCATGTCCTTCTCATGCTAAAGAAAGGGATCTAGAATACATAATTCTTCTAAATTGCTTCTTCTAGGATGAAGAGTGGAAACTTAACAATCACAACAGAAAAATTCCATAAGAAAAATAATCAAATCTATGTCTGAGATTCAACTTGGTGCAGAAATTCATTTCTCTGTCAATACCAGAACAAACAGGGTTTCTCATCCTTCTCCTTGGGTATTGAAAGTCATTCATTTAAAAATAGATATATAGATGTATTGCCATTCTCGACTGCTGGAACAATGCTCTGGAAGACAGTTAACTGCCTCTGGATAGTAAATAAATTTCCTGCCTTATTGAGTGAGGTGAACACGAAGAGATGAAGCACTAAATCCCACCCATGGCACGCCATCTCTATCGCACGGTGTCGTGCCAGCAAAAATTATATCTAACTCAGATCAAGTAAATTCTGTCTCAGAAACATTCTTAGTAACTACGTTGGGGAAAGTTTGGTCTCTCTGTTACATCTGCGTGAATCCACACACTCTTAAGCAGGGGTCTGTACGTGGAGTTTGAGATACCGACGGCACCGTGCTAGAGAGGAGAATTCGTCTGATGTCCTGAGTAGCTTTCGACAAGCACTTCAGCATCAGAGAGAGAGAGAGAGAGAGAGAATCCGTGTGAGCAACTTGTGCTGCGTCACTTGAACCCTCCCAGGTCACGGTACGAGAGAAAGCAGTTTTAAAAAAGTGGTTTCAGAGAACTATAATCCTAAGTGCATTAAATAAATCAGAATTGCTTTAATACCTCATACGTTTCTCTACAAATTCATTCCACTAGTCCTTTCCGTCCTCGACATCCACAATCTTAATGCACCGTAGCTCCAGTTTGCTGCCAGGCACTCACGAGACTCGGGGGGACTACACGGATAAAGTAAACCCCGAAAACAACGATAAATGAACAGATCAATCGTGGTGTGTTTGTAACCGCACAACAGAACCGGTCCTTACCCAAGCGCATCCAATTGTCACCAACGCTGTTCTTTTCTCCTCACCTCACCCCACGTCCCATACTTTTGTTCCAGCACGGCATTAGTAAGGTGCAACTAGATTTTTTCCTTTTAAAAAGAATAAATAGATATATACATGCCATTTTGAAGAGACTGGACCTGCTCCTGGAAGAACAGTGACGGCCTTTAGCACTCGCTATTTGGATTTATGTCACGGAATGGCAGAGTTTTTCAATCACATCAGCTAAGAGCTAGAGATAAGATAGGGCCAGAAAGGGAATTACATGGGATATACCCAGCTATAATTTGGCTTTATGGCTGGGCAGAAAAAAAAAAAAAAAAAAATCAGAGGCAGCCACAGAAAGCCCTAGTGATTGTAAGATTTCACCTTTAAAACAACTTATTTACTGGGAGTCAAAATAGGGATGTTTCAAAAAGCATCTCTGTGGCTTAAAAGGTCAAATCAGACCTGCCTTAAGCACTCAAATTTCAGTTTAAATTTGGAGTGCCTGGGTGCATGAAAGCAGCTGAGATTTTTAGGGTTTGGGAGTCCAAAGAATTTTTGGTTGGTTGTTTCTTGTAAGAGAAGCCACTAACTGCCTCCACCACATCTGAAAAGGGACATTTATAATCCTGAACACTTGGAAAACTTACATTAGAATAGAAATTGTAAAAGCTCAAGAGCTTTTTTTTTTTTTCCCCACAAAAGCTCTGACTTTTCTAAAATAGGCCGGTAAGAATACTCCAGGGAAAAATGTAGGCTGTTCAAACAACTGCCTGCGCTACACCTTAACTATTTTTCTTTAAGTATTTCTAAAGTATCTGGCACAGTGAGCCCTGATGCAATTGAGGTCTGTAGGTCCAAGGGTGAGGACTGGATGGTCACAAGCCCTGTTCAGAACTGCAGCAAGCCCAGGGTGATTTCCTCAGACCCCCTTTCTCCAAGTCCTGTCCTCTAACCGTCAATGTGACAGTTGCCTCCGGGTGAATGACATTTTGGGTGTAGGAAGTGAAGAGCAAGTTCTCCACAACCATCCAACACACTGAGTCACAGAATCACATGGGGTTGGAGGGGACCTCTGGAGATCATCTAGTCCAACCCCCTGCCAGAGCAGGTCCCACAGGAACTTGTCCAGGGGGGGTTTGGAATGTCTCCAGAGAAGGAGACTCCACCACCTCTCTGGGCAGCCTCTGCCAGGGCTCTGCCACCCTCAAAGTGAAGAAGTTCCTCCTCACGTTTAGATGGAACTTCTTATGTTCCAGTTTGTGACCATTTCCTCTTGTCCTGTCACTGGGCACCACTGGAAAAAGACTGGTCCCATCCTCCTGACACCCACCCTTGAAGTATTTATAGGTGTTGATCAGATCCCCCTTCTCCAGACTAAAAAAACCCCAAGTCCCTCAGCCTTTAATGGCTACAAAAAAAATAATATTTCCACCACTCGAGGCTCTGGTTGTGTCCAGGGAAGGTTTTGTCCCTCTTGGCCCTCCCCGTGCCAGGCGGTTTTATAGAATTATAGAATCATAGAACTGCCAAGGTTGGAAGGGACCTTTCAGATCATCTAGTTTAGCAGCAGGACGGCAGATTGCCCGACTGCAATCACATGGAAACCTGTAGCAGCACCTGCTATGAATTAATTAGTTCTTCCTGGCTCCAGAACAGCTGCTGATTTGGGTGTAGGTTTTGTCTTTATTATATTTTTTTTTTTCTCCCCACTGTTTGTTCAATGGAGCAGGAGACGGGGGAGCCCTGAGCGGCTGGTGTTCCAGAAAGGCCCGCTGAGGACTGAGGTCAGCTGTTAAACCCTATTCTTGGCTACGGGAAACGTTCCCAAGCAGGACCGTGTGTGAGCAGCGAACAATGAAAAGAGAAACGGAAAGCTCAGGCTGGTTACTATGGAGAAGACGTAATCTGATTTAATAGATACTGAGTGTGCCTGTACTTCTGTTTTGTTTCGTTTGGATGCTTCTTCCTCTCTTCAGTTCCCAGCCAACCTCACCTTCATGAACCTAAGTTCATGAAGTTTATCCAGACGAAGGTTTCAGTCCCTCAGCCCATCTGCAAAGCCTCCACCAGGGAAAGGGGGGAGCTTAAACACGTACCTTAATGAATGTCTTTTTCCTTGGAGCTATGTTGAGACCAACAACTTGGACCACTGAATGGAATAACGTGTGTGTACAGAGGACTGGATTCACGTTGTCCATCCTCAGACCTACCGGATCCTCTCCGCACAGAAAAATGGTACCAAGTCACGGAATCACGGAATTGTCCGAGTTGGAAGGGACCTCTAGAGATCACCTAGTCCAACTCCCCTGCTAAAGCAGGGTTGCCCAGAGCACATCACTCAGGACTGCATCCAGGCGGGTCTTGAAGATCTCCAGAGAAAAGTAGTGAATTGGAAGAATTTTGGCCCAGATTATTGCCAGGCGAGCTCTGAGGCAGTACAGCCCGCAGCTACAGTTCCTCCTGTTAGGAAATACCAGTCATCTCCTGTACGTTATCCAAAATAGTCAACTGCATTTGTACAGTGGCTCACAGAATAACTGTGACAGTCTCATGAACCAGGTCAGCACAATCATAATTACATCCGATCAAGAGCGAGTTCCGAACTCATACACAGCCTCTAGTCCACTAAAATCAGTCCCTTTTAAAAAGAAGTACAAGCATCTTCAGAAGAAGTGCACGTGCTCAGAAAAGTAGCTGAATTAAAACAATCTGATGATTTAACTGTCTTGGTAATCTAATTATACACAGAGGCTAATACAGTTATGTGTTGTCTCCAAGATGAGCTGAATGATGAAACTGGTAATGAGTACATGACCATCTACAATCAAAAAAAAAAAAGGCAGCTTTATAGAAATAGCAAACCAATCAGCAGATGGCAAACAGATGGATACAAGATTCAGAGATGTGTACATACAAAACTTAATTGAAACTAAAATTATTATTCATTGCAGTAAATTCAGCTTGGGTGGATGAAAGGCAACATCCTTAAGTAAGTAAGGGGAAAAGCAGTTTTAAATAATTAAGGTTGTATTTATGAATGTCTCCTGAAGTATTCATGAGAATCTCTTCATAGGGATAATAAAGAATATATTGCTTCCATGTGACAAGCAAAGGAATTCTCCAAACTATAAACCCTACAGATGAAAGGAGTACCTGCCAGTTTTAAGAGGCTGGAGGATAGGTAAGAAGTCCCAGCTTGTGGATTGGGGTAGCAAATTCATATCCCTTTGGGAAAACTGCTGTGGCTCAGGCGAAGTGCGGCTCAACCATCGAGCATTGAGAATCCAGATCTCCGACACCCCCGGTTCATTCGCCTGGTCATGCGTTTAAAAAAGGTCACATAAAACATATTTCTAACTATCATGCTAATCGCTCTGCAAATGTTAATTAACAGTCAGGAAAGAATTATTTCTCACAGTTGTACCTGAGTGCTGATTCAGTTAATTGTAGCATCGTTCTGTATTTTCTTTATCTGTGCGCTGCCAAGTTCAAAGAACTCCAGCTTGCTCCCAGGAACCCAACAGCGCTACATCCCACCTTGTGACGATACACAAATGGCCGCCTGATACGAGACTGGGCAAAATTGCCCCAAATTCTCTTTGATTCCAACACAAACTGTGGGATCGTGGCAACTCATACAACATTCTTCAGCACTGGGGTTCCCAGGCTCTGCCTTTCCGAATACCTGCAAACCCGCTGGGATTTCAGTGCAGCCTTCGGTTCCTTGGCCCCGAGGGACGGGCTGTCCCCGGGACAATCCCAGGGCAGTGCTCCAGCTGCAGAAGCAAGCGACGAACGTCAGAGAGAGCATTCAAAAGTGCTCAAAATCCCGTCACTCGTATATATTATAATACAGCAAGAAGACAGAAGGATTTATTGTGTGTTTCCCTCCTTCTAGGGCAGCAGCATCAACAACCAGCGCGTTCTGCGGGGACAGAGAGAAACGAACCCTTCTGTGAAGCACCTTGACACGGCCCCAGGGCAATTCCTTAAAGTCCGGCCACTCCATCTGACCGGGAGGGGACGATGGGCTGCAGCCGTAGGGTTTGATGCCGTCGTGGTACAAGAGACAGCAAAGACCTACCGCGTCTGCAAGCTCTGCCTCTCCTGTCCACGGCGCTCCTCCTGCTCTGCCAGCCTTTCCTTCACCTGCACAGAAAGGGCTGGGTTTGCCCTTAGTTTGGTTCTGCTTTCACACAGTCTGGAAGCTGGTTTTATTTTTGCAGAGAAGGGGAGGTAGCCCCTACATGCACATTTCTCCCACCACAAAGCCCTCATCTCTGACGGAAAACACTTTAACTCTGCCTCCAGCAGCTGAAGGCACACAATAACGTTTTGTTTTCCAATTGAAACCGCAAGCAGAGGAGAGGGAGTTGGGATATTATTACCTGGGTTGGAATATGCCCAAAAGCAGTTCCCTCCCTTCTCTTTAAAGGAAGGAAAGAATAAAACAGGTGCTCATTTCCGAGATGCGTATAACGGAGCAGAACTAAATTAGAAAGGATTTGAATACAACGTTCGTCTCTGGGATCTTTAGAAGGATACGACAGGTCTCAACGCGCACACAGGCAGGTATTTCCCCTTCTGCAGGTGGCTGCTGCTGTTGCTTAAACACAGGAACCACGTTCCAGTCTTTGCTACACAGACGCTGTCTAATTTTAACGAATGGATACCAAAAAACTCATTTGCCTGCAAGCACAAGTCAGCCCTCAGATAAACAAGCCTGAGTTCAGGCTGGGAAAAAAGCTGCTGTTGAGCGTAAGTCAACCCTGGAACCTACGGAGCTGCCAATGGGAGATGCTCCAGGAGAGAGCAAGAGCCCACGGCCAGCCCTGGTCCCAAACAGCCACAGCTGGAGCTCCAAGCTCATTCCGGCCCCACAGCCTTTGGCCCAAGGGCTCAGAGGTTCTGCAGGCACCATCCGCCCTTCCCAAGGGGTATGTTTCCTTGTGCTCCACCAGCTGTTGCTGGCAAACGGGCTCCCAGCTTACGGTGGGATAAGTCCAACCTTCCTTATACGTGGGGATCCCGGAGCATGACACTGGCCTGACTCGACACTTGAGAAATTGTAGGTTTTAATGGACCAGTGTCTTCTAGAAATGAGCAAATTCATTTGCAGAAGCACACAGAGATGAGGTTTATTTGTTCAACCCCAGCTCCCTCGGTGGGTAGCAGAGCTCCCCGTGTCACCGCTGCCCAGCAAACCGGGCACGGCCACTCAGGGGAACGTGCTGGTTTCTCTCTTCCTCTCTCTGTTTCTAATAATTAAAAAAATGGACAACCTCCATGCAGGCTTCTGAGCGTGCCTGCCATCCACAAACCTAATTTCACACAATGACAGCCTAATTAATCTTCTTCTTTTGTTTCAATAGCATACGGCCTCCGCTCAACTGTGGAATATGGTGGAATCTTGCTGAGAACACATCTGTCAGGATTGCAGCGTGAATAAAGGAATACAGCAGGCTTTTGTGTGATTATATCTGTATTTATATAGCTATGTGCCTATTGAGTGCTCCATCCCCGCGTAGGATAGAACAATCTATATAGTAATGTCCTGAATTTTGAGAAACACCTGCGATCCCAGACACTTCAGCATCAAAATGCAGCAGGAAAGCTCTCTTTTTGCCCAGGGAGACATCATTACTCCCACACACAGCACTCAGGTAAAGAAAGATTCCGCCACTTGTCCAAGGTCACACAGGAAAACCTGTGACAGAGCTGGGAATGAAGCCAACATCTCAGATCATGAACTTAACTCCTCAGACACCCTTCGCCCTTGTTTTCCAGGGTCTGCCTTCCCTCTTCCCTTCCAGGGTTGTAATTATAACAACGACTGGCCCGTCATCAGCAGTTCTATACAGCTGTGAAATGACAACCCTTATTCTGGAAGACCTGTGCCGAGAGCAAAGCGATAAACTGAGACACTCGGTCACAACAAAGTTCCACTCACCCGAAAGAAATCAAACCCAATCTTTTTTCTTCAATCTTTACTCACATCAAGAACTTCCTTGGCCCCGGGGTGCCCAGGTCCTGTGTTAGCTGTCCACACTCTAACCAGTGGCACCGTGGGCCAGCTGGGATGTGAAAAGGTTGGCTAACAACTGACTGAAACCATTTGAAGTTGGTCATTCCTGTGAGCAACGACACCCCAGCCCGTGCCAAGCCTTGCTCTGCTTACTGTGCTGAAGGCTTAGGGTTTTATCATCACAGAATCACAGAATGCTATGGGGTTGGCAGGGACCTCTGGAGATCACCCAGTCCAACCCCCTGCCAGAGCAGGGCCACCCAGAGCAGGTCCCACAGGAACGTGTCCAGGGGGGGTTTGAATGTCTCTAGAGAAGGAGACTCCACCACCTCTCTGGGCAGCCTTTTCCAGGGCTCTGCATCATGTCTCAGAATACCAACGTTCCTCATACTTCAGTTTCTGATACCATAAAATGACAAAAAAAAACTTTTCAAGACCTTTCACCTAAAACATGACCATGAAGCAAACCCTCAAAAGCTCCAAAGACGTTAAGGACTCCAAAGAAATCAGTGTGTCGTGCTCTTTTGATTGGGGTTTTGGGGTTGGAGGCAGGGGTTGGAACGTCCAGGGTTGTCAGCGCCGCGCTTAAATTACTTCACCACCAAATAATGAAAGGTCACAGGATTTCAATCAAGACACTCGGCCAGAATAAATCTTGTCTCTCCATGGAAGCACTTGGTGCTGTATAAACTCATACCTGCTAAAGTCAGGCTCAATTTATAGTTTCAATATCAATCAATAAAATGTGGAGTCTTGGCTTTAAATAGGAGAGCTAAATTTGTCTCTACTTCAAGGGAGTGCAGCTACGTTACCTTCAATGTAGTTTCTTGCATTTAAACCAACAGAGACCCTGATCTGCATCTGGGAATTTTCTATAGGCAAAAGCTCTGCTTTGCACTACAGTATTTTTTTTTTTTTCCAAATTAGCTGCCTAAATTTCTGATAATTGCTAAAGAAATTATTTGGCTAATGAGCAGCGATACCAACCATTTTCATTGGGAGCTACAGTGATAATTAGGAAGACAAAAAAGGGGGAGGGGAGGAGGAAGAACCTTCACGTTCTTTAGGATAATTATAATTTGTGTCAAATAAGACAAATATTTCAATTTTGGGCAATATGTACCTTCAGAATGAATGTGGGCTGTTTTAGTCACAACATGTCACGGGAAGTAGTCTGATCTGGTATTTGCAGTCATACAATTAAAGCTGGCATGTAATAATTAGGAAGGCAGGTGTACTCGATATATACTACAACGTTTCTTCCTCGCTGTTGTCTTACATTAGCCCATCCTTGGTTAAGTGATCATGGAGACAGAACCACTTAAAAATACCCAAAGGATACGAAATAGAGGTTGGAGGAAAATTATTTATGGTGGGTATGATGAAGAGCAACGTGAAGTGACTGAATTGGAAGGGAGTGGGGAAAATCCCTGCCAAAGACGATGGGACCATCACACACGGTCCCAGTGGGGTGGAGCGGGACAAACCGACCCCTGTGGGACAACGTCACGGGAGCTTACGGAGAAGCTTTCTGAAATGTAGTAGGAAATTATCCTATCCAAGGTATTTTTCACATGTAAGGCACCCTAATGCAATTAGGCACCCTGATGATGGAGCATGACCTACAGAAAAGCTATTACAATATCTGTGTCATGTTCTAGTACATCTAGAGAATATTCTAGCACATTTCCAAAATGTCACTGTGTTCTTGTTCTTGTTGCAGAAAGCAAAGTTGAGTTTTTGTAAATCTTTCTGACTCTGAATAGAAAATCCCGAATTCTAGGACCATATCTACCACCAGTGAAGCCTCTTGAAATTCTGATGCCTGATAATCCTTACAAAAACATCAGTCAAAGAATAGGTATTACTAACAGTAACAGACATTCAGTACTTGGAGAAAATTAATTCCTCTGTTAAACAAGTTCTCGTATCAGGGAAAGCTGGTGCTAATGAGAACTGTAGTTCACATGTCAGTGCAATTAGGAGTTTTGTCCTACTTCATAAATAGCAATATTGATAAAGTGGCAGAACCTAAAATACCATTAGACGTTTTTATAGTTCCTAAGAACTTCCTGAATTATATTAAGTGGGCTAAGGAGTTAAAAAGGAGTAAAAACTCCCAAGCTTCAAGCCAACAACAAAGTGCTCGGAGTCAGGATGGAAATGTCACCTCCGGAGCAGGTCATCGTATAATTGTCTATAACAGGATTTTATCATCATCTTATTCTGAAGTAGCTAAGACTAACGAACTACATACACAATTCAACTAATTCTAAATGATCACTTTTATGCCTCCCACTAAAAAAGAAGATTTTTCAAAGCTACCCGGGGCATTTAGATGCTAAATTCTCATAAAAATTAATGGCAATTGAGCCTTCTAATTCCCTAAGCGTCTTTGAAAATCTCCGAACAAATATATATAAGTTCTATTCATTGTGAAGGCTCCTAATACACTTTACAAGCATTACTGGTTTTATACAGAATACACTTCACTGAAATGTAGTTACCTCTGTGATGAAACATGGCACAGGAACACTCCATAAAAGCTTAGGGACTGGAAGTGAAGAACACCCAGGGGTAACTGGGTGAAACTTAATGGTCTGTGATATAGGGGAGTTCAGGGCGGCTGATCGAATGGTCCCTTCTGGCCTCAGATGGTATGAAATTAAAGCGACACCACAGCCAACAGATAGTTCGGAAGATCTGTGAAGGTGAGGTGGGTGCTTGAAGGAGACAAAGAGCTCCGATTCCAGCCTTTTGCAGAAATACATCTGCTGCCCCTGGGAGTGCTCCTGCCTTTCCCTCCTCTGAGTAAATCCCACTTGCTACCAAGCGGGAATCGCCAGAGCATCAGAATTAATTGTATGGGTTCACAGAATTCTCTGAGTGACGTACAAAGGCTCCAGAGCAGTCAGGAGCTCAGCTTTTACACTTCATGTAACCCTTGACTATGAGATTGACTGGCAACACCACGGGGCCAGCGGTGGCCTTAAGAATAAACATTTATATAGTCTCCACTAAACCAGTCACCCCAGTTGCCACCTGCAACTCTTAGCTGCTCTCCTAACTCAAAGGATCTTTTGGCATAAAGATCTTGTGAGACCCGTCCGCCCCAGTGCTGCCTCCAGCTCTGGGGCCACCAACATCAGAAGGACATGGAGCTGTTGGAGCGGGGCCAGAGGAGGCCACGGAGATGCTGGGAGGGCTGGAGCCCCTCTGCTGTGAGGACAGGCTGAGAGAGTTGGGGGGGTTCAGCCTGGAGAAGAGAAGGCTCCGGGGAGACCTTAGAGCCCCTTCCAGTCCCTAAAGGGGGGGGGTCCAGGAAAGCTGGGGAGGGACTCTGGATGAGGGAGGGGAGCCATGGGACAAGGGGGAAGGGTTTGACACTGAAAGAGGGGAGATGGAGATGGGATGTGGGGAAGAAACTCTTTGGTGTGAGGGTGGTGAGGCACTGGCCCAGGTTGCCCCGAGAAGCTGTGGCTGCCCCATCCCTGGAGGGGTTCAAGGCCAGGTTGGAGGGGGCTTGGAGCAACCTGGTCTGGTGGGGGGTGTCCCTGGCCAGGGCAGGGGTGGAACGAGATGTTCTTCAAGATCTCCTCCAACCCAAACCATTCTATGATCCTACGATAGAAAAGCACGTGGAAATCCACCATGTGTTTTAAGACAGCAAATGATGTTTCCTCTGAACAGCAAGAAAACAACCGTCCTCTTTACACCTGTATAATTTCTCCACCATTTTGATACAAATACCTCGATGCATTTAATGAACTGTATCGCTTTTTTTCCTGCTGATACTGATACTGACGCTGACACAAAGGCAAATAAAATAATGCGCGGCAAAGTCTGAGTATGTGCAATTATGGATGAATATACTGTTTGGAGCATACTTTATCATTTCACAACACCAAAAATTACAATAATTATATCCACAATTTTTTGCACTTACTTAAGTATTTTCAGACTATTACGGGTCATCTTTGGAAAAGTGAAATTGGTGCTTGCAGCCTTGACAGCAAAGGACAAATGCCTTGACAGGACATAATGCTTCTCTAAGAATAATTAAATCAAACTACGGTGTAAATCCCAAGGGTGCCTCTCCATTGGTAGTATTTCTATCAAGAATCTTCAAAACCTTAAATCCAGTATTTAAAATTTATGTGTTTCACCTGAGGTTTCAAGGTGAGAGGCAGCTGTAGCGACGCTTTGGCGCTTCTGTCTATCTCACCTTTGCTTTTAGTCCGATAAAGAAAAATAGTAGAACACAGCTCTCCCTTGCATGCCATGGTATACACAGTGTCTATCTGAACAAACACAGGTAAAAGTGTTAAGAATGAAAAAAATCCCCCTAAGCCTGACTGGTAAACAGAAATACAATATGAACATAATTGTTTATACTGCAATCTAAACGCTGTATAAATAGGAGCCTCAGGCAAGGTCAGGAACATGTATTAGGAGACATCACAAAGAGACGGGTAGAACAGAACTCTCATTATCTTCGCTTAAAAATAGGTAACTGATGCACAAAAAGGTTCAGTAAATTGCCCCAAATTATCCAGGTTTCTGCCAGAGAACTGGCAAGAACTGTAACTAAACACTCTCCATTCAAACTCAAATCAAATATAATTGAGACAAAGAAAAGACACAAGAAAAGAGAGAAACTTATTTATCCTGCTGGCTACACCAGCAAGTGAGAAAAAGGCATTCCTATCTGCAGCAAAAAGAGAGAAAAAAGGGTATTTTCATGGAAAATCTTATGAGGTTCCTTCAACCATCCTGATAGCCACCATAGGAATCATTAATCTCTAACAGCAGGATTGTGGATGTCACAGTATTTCATCAGAAGAGGTTCCAGTTTAGTTCAAAGTAATCACGTCCGTCACAAAAATACCGATCTTTTGAACAACGTAAGCTCAAACCATAAGTTTTGGTTTGAAATCAGGCATCTGCACGCTTTGCTGAATCCTGAACCTCTTTGGGTTCAGCTGTTAATAGCACTGAGAAGAAATCTTGTACCAGGAGCTTTGGGATAAAGGCGGGATCTAAGAAACACAAAGGATTGTTTTCCGGTTCCCAGTCACTGCTAACAAAGGCATTACTCTATTAACCTCTCCCACTTGGATTTCCCTTAATCTGTACATGCAACTCGAAGCCCTTTAAAACGTTTCCTCTGTCCCTCCTGTGGTTTTAAAAGCCCAAGTTGTGCTATGATCTTTGCTTAAGAGAAGTTACTGAAGCGATGGATTCTAAATGGTATATAATCCAAACGGTCATGGCTGGATGAAAATCCAGTTTATTCAGTAATGTACCACCCCGGCATGCCATCGCATTCGTTTATGAAACCGTTGCTGCCTGATGGGTTGAATAATGAAACTGCAGTTACATCAGCTTTGAAGATGAAAAACACTGGGGCACAAATTTTCCTAGTTTTATTAAAATATCTGTAACATCATCTAGGAGAAAAATCAGCTTCTTTAAGGCAGTCCAGATCGACACACTGACTTGATTTTCACCTTCAAAGATCAACCCCGGTAGCGTGCCAGGACAGTAATTGCTTTTAGACTTTGTCCATGTTGGGATTGTGTCTCCCAACTGATGGCCAGCTCCCAAAGCAAAGCCCTAAGGCCAGCTGGCACGGATGAGCTACTGCCACATCCAGTGAGGAACCAGTTCACACCACCAGAGCCTTTACCCCAGCTATGGGACAAGGAAACAGGGATTTACAGCACAGGTGAGGACTTCTCTGGGGTACAAATCCTTCATATTTGTCTACATGCACAACCACGGTCTGTAAACCGGAAGAGTCCAGTCCATTGGTGTGATGGAAGAGTCCAGAGAGACTTAGAGAACTTCATTCCTCAGGGTGAGATGGCCACCACATTCCAGTAAGCTTTTACTGGTAACCCAGGGCATCAAAATAAGGGAGGGCTAAGCTAAAACAGTGATCTAATACGTCAGTCAGTACACAAAAGGAAAAGATTTGATTACAGGGGCAAGGTAACTTTCTTATTGCTCTCTCCAACTCCCTGAAAGGAGGGTGTAGCCAGGGGGGGTCGGTCTCTTCTCCCAAGGAACAGGCCATGGGACAAGAGGAAACGGCCTCAAGTTGCGCCAGGGGAGGTTTAGGATGGATATTGGGGGAAACTCCTTCACAGAAAGGGTTGTCAAACCCTGGAAGAGGCTGCCCAGGGCAGTGGTGGAGTCGCCATCCCTGGAGGGATTTAGAAGCCGGGCAGACGTGGTGCTGAGGGACACGGGTCAGTGGTGGTTTGGGCAGTGCTGGGTTAATGGTTGGACTCAATGATCTGTAAGGTCCCTTCCAACTGAGATGATTCTATGATTCTGATTTAAACTACACTGACACTTGACATGAGCTCTCTGCCATTCTCCAACTACCCAGGGATTGCAGACAAGCTCAAAGACTTTTATTTTAAACCTCACAGAGGTCAATGGAGAGAACGCATGAGCGGAGATAAAGCAAATATCATGGGCTGGGGGGGGTGGAATTGTACTCTGCTCCACAAAAGCTTCTAGGTCAGCTTTGCTGGGGCTCTGTCCTTTCAGCCTTGTCAGTGCTGAAGATCCTCGCCGGGTGCTCCCCGCTCCTGGGAGCGCAGTCCGGGGCACGTTGGGCTCAGCAGCGGGGACCTCGGCCAAAACACCCAGGGAAAGATCATACGGTTGGGATTCGAGTAAATGAAATCCTAACACTCGCTGCTATGAAACGCCGAACGAGCCGAAAGAAACGAATGAGATACCGTATTTGTAACTACTTAGCAGACACACTAAGACAATTAGAGTGATGAAAGCTACACGGGCAGTGCTGTACATCAGACTTATTTTGCAGGAGTCTATAAATAAGTAATTTGACTTGGTAAAGCACTCTGGGATGGCTTGGGATTTGGAAAGTGATACTGGAAAAAGATTCTACGTGTACACGTGCAGCTTATTGTACTGCAGCACCAGCGATATCATACCTTCCTCAACGTATCTACATTGCAACGCAGTAAGAAGTAGGCTATAAATAAATGGTTGATGCCCCCTACTACTTATTTTTTGAATAGAGAATACTGTTATTGACAAAGCAGAAAGATCTGTGTTCGGAGAGAGCCACGTTCACAGACATTCTGAGAACCACAGGCTCAGTTCTGAAACCATTTGAAAAGGTCACGTGGAGGGAGAGAAGCAACTTCCTAGACAACGTAATATATAAAATTTAGAATGTCAAATCTAAAGCAAGCTTTCAAAAGTCTTTCCATAGGGGATGCTGAACAAGGAAGATGAAAGTCTGATGAAAACTGACATGTAATGGAATAGAAAAACAGGTGATGTTAGAAGCATCTGCTTAAAAGACAACTAAAATACACGACAATACTCATCACATGAGAACAGAAAGCACCTGCAAAAAATCTAAACATCATTAGAAGGTGTTTAGCAAAAACTTTTAAGGGATGTTTAGTTTCTGAGAGCGTGTTAAGAGAGGATCTCTACTGTGAATTGATTAAACAGCTGTATGGATAGATAAAACATACAGAAACAGCACTGCTTTGATTATTGACCTGTTGAATGCAACATCTACCTCGAACAAATGACTTGTAATTTATTGAAAACATCTAATGATCACCAACTAATCTTTTATAACCTATTAATAGATGACCTCCTAATAGAGCATGCGATCCAAAAACCTAGATAAGAAATACCTTGGGGACTGTGATGCAACACTGTTCCCTGTTATTATTCTGTTCATTTTTCTCTCCTCACATCCAAAATATTGTAAAAAAGGACAGGCTTGATCCAGAGCTCACTGAGGAAATCAAGGGGCATTTTTTTATTCTCTTTGGTACCAAGAGGGTTGAAGGAAAGATTGATAGAGAACATTATCATGCTCGGAGATGAAAAAGACATTATACTCCTCAGATCTCTTTTTCAGGCATGGAGATAACCCTGTGATAGGGAACTTATCATATGTTCAATTGCTGCTGCACTTGAGCAAAGTCCAAAGGCCAATGTGGGGAGGAGGAAATGTCTCAAGTGATGCTGTCCCCGGGTGACCTCATCAAGAGAGGCATAACAACGCCATTTACAGGGGTTTGACCGCACACAACAGAAAAGAGGAACCTAGAATAGCAGATTTTAAGTACAAAGTAGTTATTTCCTACCCCCTAACAGCACCTCGATGCTCGCTCTCCACACCAGTCTGCACAGCATCATCTTGTTATTTCCACGCATCTAAATTTTCTCTCTTTTACCTAGGTGCTGCCTTGTTCCCACTGTTGTCTCACCCCAGGGAGAGACGACTGCGGGCAGAAATAGAGAAAAAAGCAGCTGTATGTGCCCCCTCTGACACGCACACGACACCCGTGCCCTTCCACCCCTGGGGACGCCCAAACACAACTCACCCCCTCGACAAGATCAGCTCTGACGGCCAAAGGACTCACCGACTCCCGGCAGGGCTGGGTTAACGCTTTAACCCCCCCTCGCTGTGCTGTGCCGCAACCTCTCCTGCTCCGTTGAGCAGGAGATGAGGAGCACCCTTCCAGCCCTCCGCACCCCCAAAACGTCCTGCAACGGGGTCCTCAAATAGCCCGTGCTGCCCTGTTAACCTTAGGGTACAACCATCACTTTCCCCAAGACTCCAGCCCACATCTTTGCTTCTTTTATAATCGGGATTTCATTTCTAGCTTTAGCCTTTCTAATTAATTTGTTATACATCATTAATTCTCGCTGTAAACTTTTTCAACACCTCCCTTCCCAAGATATTTTAAAGTCCAGCAATTAACTTCTCTCATCTCCCTTATCATGCTGCCATCTCTGCTATGCGCTCACAGTTGTGTTAT